>NW_017731695.1:709760-726713 GCF_001890085.2 Hipposideros armiger
ATATATATATATATAGTTTAACTATATGGTTGAGTAGCTGTCTCCAAACATTTTTGATTATTTTATTATAAAATAATGTACTTATTTATTGAGAATTTCAATGTTAAATAAACATGTAAATTTAGAAGTTTAAGTCCCTCATCATATACCCAATCCCTCTTCTTATAATTGTTTACTATTTGGTCTATACGCCACGTTTTTTCTCATTTGCAAAAAATATGGAATACCTAATAAATTTTGTGCCATCCTTCTACAGTAGTTTTGCTCATTTTCTCTGTATTTTTTAATGTGGAAGAACCAGTTTTACGGCCGGCCAAGTGGCTCAGTTGATTAAGAGCTCACTTGGGAGCACCAGCTCTGAGCAGCAGGGCTGCAGTTCGCATCCCACATTGATGGCCAGTGATGCTCGCCCCCTACAGCTAAGATGATGAACAACAGTTCGACCTGGAGCTGGGCTGCTGTGAGTCGCGGGCGATGGCGTAGGCTGCAGCAGGGCTGCAGTGGGCTGCTGTGAACTACATGAGTGGCTGGCAGCCAGTGTGAGCTACCAGGAGCCGCTGTGAGCGGCCGACCAATGACCTGCGACCGATTGCCTCACCCGGGAAGAGCACAATGATCATACCAACATGGGCCAGTGAAGCGACGTCCTCCACAACTAGACTGAAGAACAAAACAGCAATTTGTCTACCTGTCTGTTCCCCTTCCCCCAATTCCCCAATAAAAATCTTTAAAAAAAAGCAGTTTTATTTTTACAGCTCAAATGAAAATGATCTTTACATAAATACCTAAACTACCATATTCCCATTATCATTTAGCAATTTCCTTTCACGTTCCAGTTCCTGTGTGAAGTACTTTACATACATACCATCTCATTTAAACTTCACAAAGTCCTGTAACGTAGGCGTTACCATTTTACAGTTGAGAAAACTGAGACTAAAAGGTCAAATAATTAGCCTAAGATCACACAGCTAGTAAGATCACATACAGATTATTGCACTAGAGTTCTGTTAGGCTCACACATTAGCACCAAATTTTAAATACTCCAGAATACATTATCAACTCACTTTGAAATGATACATTCTCATTCTTAGAAAGTCATTAGCTGCCAGATTCCTTTATAGTTTATGTTAAAGAAACTAGAAATAACATGCCCTTCACAAATAGTTTCTAAAATGTCCAAGAATCATGCCACCTTCTCCAGGAGCACTGATGAATCTTGATGTCCTGCTGTTGTTGTCAGCAATAGAAATTCATCAGAATCTTTGTATAAAACAACATGAAGTTATTACTTCGTTATATTTAACTTAGATTTAATCCCATAAACTGTGTGGAAATTATGACACCAGATTTTAGATCGATTTTTAAAAGTATATCTGTATCAAAGTTTTTGACTCAAATGTTGAACTGGACAAAGCCAAATATAGAAGTTCTGTTTCTCCTCCAATAGGTAAGTACTTCATTCCAACCAAGAGGTACAAACCATCTAGGTAACAGTTGTTCAAAGCATTGCAATCCACACAGTATAATGACCTAGCCTATGTTCACCAACTTATTCACATGATGCTCAAGGGGCTACCCACATGGCCACCTTCCTCTGGGCCTCAACTCTACATGATGTATACATAAACTTCCACCACAGAATCAACTCCCTTAAATGATATATGTGTCACTATACCCAAGCCCAGCAGAGTGCCTGGATCAGAGCAGGTGCTAAATAAGTTTTCTACATCAATGAGATTCTTCTGAATATTTTGATACATTACAGTTCTAAAAGTTAATGTAGCAAGTTGAAATTTTAATCTCCCAACTAGGCAAAAGATCTAAAAAGGAAAGAAAATAAACTTGTAAGCAGCTAGGTGACTCATTAGAGAATGGGAAACATACTTGTGACTCATCAGCTGCCAATAAATCACTTGACCACAATGATTAATATGAAGAAAAAATAAAATACACACACATATATATACAAATAACAGTCTGAAAAAGCCTTTTTTCAGAATCCAAACATCTCTATGCTGGGTGGAAGGAGTGTTACATAAAAACAAATAGCAAAGTATAATTTTTAACAACTGCTATTCAGATTAACTGTAGCCCTTAATAGTAGTCACTATAGCTTTAGCTTTAAACTTCAAAAACTTGCATTTATATTCACTGTAGACCTCAAGAGTAGACAATACAAAACGGCCACCAGGGCTGCCTTCAAAAACACTAGTCTTTACAAGACTCAGCCATAGCTAACACAAACTACTCTGTTCGTTACTTTAAAATGGCACAAAAAAATAATTTTAAAAAGAAAAAAAGGATGACTTCTTGCCTGAAGTCAAACACCAGCTATTAAATGTGAAAAAAATGTCAACGTAAGATGGGGACCCAGAAACACAGGCAAGGATATGTATCCTATCTTCCTGCTTCTAGACAAAATTCATTTAAAGACCTCAAACCATTTTGGATACACAATTAAGAAACTGTTCTTAAAGATCTCTAGGGAATGAATGTGCCAGCCTTCCTATATAACTCATTTGGTTGCTTCATTTTTATATGCATTCAACCATGAGAGAATTGATCTTTCCAACAAATTGATTAAAATAACACGTTGAAGAGTCCTGTGGCACTTAAATCCAATTGGTAAATCAACTTTTTGGATTAGTACATTGATGAATTGGATATTTCTAGGAAAGATAATTTGGGGATAACTGACCCCATATTAGGCTCCAGTGTTGCTCTTATGGAAAATACTCAAAAGCTAGAAACCGCTAGTGGTCCATTCTAGTCAGTAAGGCAAAGAACCTCAGATTTAATATCTAAAGTAAATGCTAAGATGGTTATCTACTTAAGATATTAAAAGTGACCTCATATTTTGCCTTTTAAATGATTAGAAAGCCCCAGCTGGAACGATCTGATTTGATATTTTTAATAGTGGAGTCCTTGCTTTATTCCACCTGGCATATGGCCAGAGGGAATAGAGTTAAACGTAGGGCCTCACAGAATTAACATATAAATACCATTATTTCTCCCACTTTGCTGTGTAGGCGTTCACATGTTTTAAATGTCCAGTCTCTTTGGACACCACTATTCAAAATGAAAACACCTTGAGAATAAATAAACAGTCCTTAGGCACTCCAGTAGTATTAAAGATAATAATAAGCATTTCATATATAAAAATTGATCTAAGACAGAATGAAAATGAAATGAGAATAAAAATGGCCTTTTTCCCATGAACATATTTCTACAACTATGCTCTTTTCCAAACCAAAGATTTTAGCAGAATGATTCGTTGGCTCACTAACTAAGCTGCTAGCTTCTCAAAGTCAGGGGGACCACTTCTTAAATTATGTACATGTCTAACCACTATGCTGTACACCTGAAATTAATATAAAATATTGAATGTTAACTGTAATTGAAAAATTAAAAAAGGGGGGAAGGGGTAAAGGGGAATAAGAGGTTCAAATTTCTAGGTATAAAACAAATAGGACAGCTGAAACTAATTTAAAAAAATGTTTATTTCACAATAAAAAAATAAATAAATAAACTCTCAAAAAAAAAAAAACCAAACAAACAGGTCGTGGGGATATAATGTACAGCATAAGGCGTATAGTCAATAATATTGTGATAGCGTGGTACGGTTTCAGATGGTTGCTGGACTTATCATGGTGATCACTTCTTTAAATCTATAAATGTTGAATAACTATGGTGGACCCCTGAAACAATATTTTGTATATTAGCTGTATATTAATATACAATAATAATTGTATATTAGCTGTATATTTAGTAAAAATCTTTAGAAAATTTTTAATTCCTCCATTGACACTGTTTTAAGCATCAATTTATAACTCAACGTAAGCATTTTTTGTATTACTTTATAATCAGTTATACTTTTTAAGCCAAAATTCTTATTTTTCACCAGTTTTCATTCTCTGTAACTCGGGGGGCAGTATCTAAAAGTCATTATCACCCTCAAGAACCAAAATAGCTACTCCTTGAGGATATATACCAGAATAAACTGCACACTGTAGACAAAATACTTTTGAGGCAGAAGCAATGGGGCTTCCCTTTCCCAGTCATCAACATATTTAAATGACATTAAGGTTGTATTCTAAGTGAGCTATACTGTGGAGAGCTTTGAACTATATAGTATCATCCTACTATCCCAGAGAGGCAGGATGACATAGAGACTATAGGAGTGTGAGCCCCAGAGTCAAAGAGACTAGTCAAAAAACTGTCTTATTTACTTAGTTTTTTACTTCTAAATAATATGTTATTAAAAATAACAATTGTTGTTAAAAGTAATACATTTCTTGTAGGAAATTTGGAAAATAAAAATGAGCCAATGAACTTTGTATTTTCAATTCATTCTAAATATATTCATTGTCCTCCCATCAGTAAGAATTATGATGATCATAATCACCACTGATTCAATTTCTCTCTACCATTTACCCACATTTTGAAAAGTTTTATTCCTTTTTCTAAAACAAATATGGGACCATATAACAAAAACTATTCGAAAATCTTCTTTTTTAAACAATATTTTTAGCAACTTTTCATGTCATTCCACATAATCCTGTCTCATCATTTTACCGGCTGAAGAAAATTAAATTTTATAAACTTATTATAATTTATTGAGTAATCTCCTACTGTTAGATATTCTAATGTTTTACATTTTCATATTATAAATAACTACCCTTAGAATAGTAGGAATGAATTGCTGAATGAGGAGATGCATCATTTTATACCTTCTGTGAAGCTTTTTATTGTCCTGCATAGAGGTTGCACCAATTTACACCATCACCAAAAGGTAACCAGTGATTGTTGCCACACCCTAGGAATTAGCATTAAAAAATCTTTTCCAATATAAAATTTTATGATACATACTTCTTTATGGTCCTACTTTACACTTTTACTATACTAAGACTGAATTTATTTCTATTGGCTCTTCGTCATTTTTTCCCCCAAAATACCGTTTTAAATCTCAATTTCTTCATCTGTAAAAATGAAATGACCAAAAGACAGACAAAATAGTATCTATACCTCATAGTGGTGACGATCAAGGTGAGAAAATGCAAGTATGGCACTTCTCAGCTCCATACTTGGTGTACAGTAATAGTTAGGTATTATTGCTATTGTTATATTATAAACAAACCTGCTATTTTATTATTTCCCCTGTATATCAGATAGGGAAGCTGCTGGTGACCACTGCACTGAACCTTTACCGGGGTGCAGTGCACCCCAATAATTATAAAAATTCATGCTAGATGCTGAAAAGCATGGCAAGATAAAGCAAGGGCAGTCATACTGAATTTTAATTGTAGATTAAATTTCTTAAATATTAAAAATAATATTTCACATGCAGTAAAAGTCTGGGTGTCTATGAGAGGGCTGTTTTCCATGGCCTTTCATCTAAAAAATATATGGTATGTGTTACGGAGGTCATTGAAGAGTATCCCATCATTATTCATATAATCTATTCAACATATCCAAGATAATGATGAAATGGTTAGCAGCATAACCTTGTATGAATAGTTTTTACCTTTTATTTCACATTATTTTAGATACCACAGATTTAAGCCCCTCAAAACGCTTTACTACTAAGGTCTAAAATATATAAGAAATCCTATATATTGATATATGCTGATTACTTGTTAATAGTAGAGATAAACTTGAGAGTTGGTGAAAGCTAGGTGAGGACCAAAATTATAATTTTAGGTAGCTATCAGCTCATATTTTTCAAAACTATTCCCATTTTATTCCTATTACCCCAACTTCAAAAAAACCCCCAACAAACCAAAACCCAATAATAGTTGAAAAAGACACTATTTCAAGCAGTGCTTTCTGCATATTTACATATTCTAATAGCAACAAAAACTGTTAAAATTTTAACAAATATGGACACTTGAGCATTAAAGGTTTTCAGCAAAATAGGCAATAAATTTGCTAGCTTTCTGGTTGTCAGAAATAATTTGTTGAATATTACTATAGTCAATGAGAAATGTGCTACACACATCTACATAACCACCCACATTCAAATTAATAATTTTTAAATCTTAGGAAAGGTGTAATAAAAGATTAATTAGAAAAGAGGAAAGGCTATAAAGTTGCTACATACAAGTTTTTCGAGTAAGGCTCCAACATAAAATGCTTCAATGATGCATTTAAATTGCACAATTCACTGAGGCAAAGAATTCAAAATGCCCAAATATGAGAAACCATATAGTATTTGACAGTGAAAGCAAAACAGAATCCAAAAAGCATAAATTATGTATTTTTAAAAACAATAAACCACCTTTTAATAATAAAAATCTATATTCCAATTCTAAGGCAGGCACAAGCTTATGTTACACAACTAGTCAATTCTTTCAATTACAGTGAATTAGTAGCACATTCAATCTCAGACTTTTATATTTCCCAGGCAAGTAGAAATAAAGATGCTTAAGGAAGGGTCTTAGCTCTAAAGAATTAAGTAAGACTAGCATACAGTAAACAATTTATGAAGTCACATGGCTAGTTAGTGGGGAGCCAAGCCTCTGGGCTCTCTGGCCCTCTATCCCACCCAGCTGTCCACTGGTGCTTTGTAAAAATTAAAGGTTTAAATCATCCTAGCAGTTCTATGATGACTTATTTTGAGGAACTAATTTTTCTTCGCCAAAACTCCAAGAATTTTAAATTCAAAAGAAGCTTGATAAGAATTAAGCACTGCTCAATATGGCATCAACCAGTGGTTCTCAAACTACTGCATGGGCTCTTTAGTGGAAGCAAAAAAAAATGTCAGGAACCCTCAGTGAGCACTTAAATTAGTCTTATCACGTTACTTAAATATCTACAAATATAAAACTATTGGGCTGTTGTAAAAGTCATGACGCAGTTTTGCAACGAAAAACAGAAAAAATATGTCATGACTTTTTTGACAACCCAATAGAATAAATGCCTTATGCTTACAACCCTAAACTTTAAACAAAATGAACTTTTAAACAAATATATAAAAAAACCCCAAAATTCAAATGAGCACTATTAATTTAAACTTTGCTAAAACTAAAATTGCAGACATTTGGTTTACTCTATAAAGCTTTAGCCTCAGATCCAGTTCTATATTTAATCTGTTTACATATTTTTACTTTAACTCTCCATTGGGTGCAATGCACAAGTTATGAGTTCAGGCACAATGCATCTACTAGATGTGTATATGACATTTATTTATTTAAATTTAAAATGAATGAAAATAATGTGTAAGCATGCTTATTATTTATTCAGAATGAAATTTTAATTAGCCACAAAGTAAAAACAATATATGTTTATTACATAAATTCAGTACAAAAATCAACAGAAATTCAAAACAAACTGTGAGATCAGTTGCACCCGACAGAGGGTTAATACAAGCAATTATGCCCACAATTACATAAAACATTAACTTTGAGGTTGGTTGAGAATAATTGGGTCTCATGATTAACCAAAATTCTGCAAAGAGCAATCCAAGAATGACTAATTAAATGATCAATCAATAATTTTTTTTTTAAGATTTTTTTTTTATTGGGGAATTGGGGAAGGGGAACAGCCAAGCTGTTGTCCTTCAATCTTAGTTGTGGAGGGCGCAGCTAGCTCAGCTCCAAGTCCACTCAACATCCGGCCGCCCGTCGGCAGTCCCCGTCGGCAGTTCAGCTCGAGGTGCCATGCACAATCCTAGTTGCAGGTGGGCGTAGCCCACCATCCTATTTGGGAGCCAACCAGCAGCCTTGTTGTTAGGAGCACGTGCTCTCACCAGCTGAGCCATCCTGCCAATCGTTGGCAATTCATGGGCAGCTCCGCTTGGGCGCAGCTCACTGGCCCATGTGGGAATTGAACCGGTGACCCTGTTGCTCAGAGCTCGCGCTCCTAACCAACTGAGCCGCTCAGCTGGCCCAATAATTTTATAAAACTATCTTGTTCATATGAAAGTTAATAATGTAGCACTGTTAACTGAAATTTTAATCAAATGGGTATCTAATCTGATAACTACTAAAACTGGCAAGAGAAACACTTTTCCTTGCATGCAAACTATTATACTACTAGTGATTTTGCTGCCCCTATACAGACAAAAATAGGATTCAATAAATGTTCGAATGGCACAAGCTTTTAAAAACTTCAGGATGCCTCTTAACTATCAAGTACTCTTAGTAACCCAGCTCGCTCAGCATATGTCGCTATTCAAATACAGGGTAAGCCTCATTTGTATGGAATATGGGTATCATTTGGCTTCAGATGGCATGAATACAATTGTAAATATGACAGTAAATGCTCAATGGGAGTACTAAATTCACACAGCAGTTCTCTGTTATAAGTTAGCCTTTGAAATGACACAGATTAATCCCTTCATATATTTAATATTCAAAATGTACACTAAAATTTAAAAAATATAGAAAACTTCAGTCTCCTAAGAAAATATCTGTGACCCCAAAGAAATGGAAAGAGAAGCCAATCAATGAGGATCACGAAGGACATGGGCGTAAGCTAAGTAACAAAGCATGCGGATTTCAGGAATAAAGCCAAAGCCTTTAAAGTAAGGAGAGGTCATTACAGATATGCAGAGTCTGTCCAATCTGAAGAGTGCATCTTGGGAAGTAGTGGCAAACAACACTGTAGTGAGGGAACCAGCAGGCAGAATTAATATTGGACATGGCTGGAAATAGAAAGCCATTTGAGATTTTAGATAAAAATAGCACTTAAAGGGCCGGCCGAGTGGCGCGTTGGTTAAGAGCTGGCTTGGGGCATCAGCTCTGAGCAGCAGGGCCCCAGTTCAGATCCTACATGAGGGCCAGTGACGCTGCGCCTTCTACAGCTAAGATGGTGAACAACAGCTCGACCTGGAGCTGGGCTGCCGTGAGTTGCCAGCGATGGCGTAGGCTGGGGCTGCCATAAGCTACCATGTGTGGCCGGCAGCCAGCTTGAGTGGCCAGCAGCTGGTATGAGCTGCCAAGAGCCTCCGTGAACGGCCATCCAGAGACCAGTGACCGATCTGCCTCACCTGGGAAGAGCGCAATGATAATACCAACATGGGCCAGTGAAGCAACGTCCTCCACAACTAGACTGATGAACAAAAGGACAGCAACTTGTCTGTTCCCCTTCCCCAATTCCCCAATGGTGTTCCCCTCCCCCAATTCCCCAATAAAATCTTTAAAAAATAAATAAATAAATAAAAAATAGCACTTAAAAAGAAACTTCAGGCAAGTATGGATTTAAGAATGGAGCAGAAAGAGCTTGTCTCTATCAAGTATTAATTTAAAAAATGATTGAATTATTTTGTTCTAACCCAACTAACGTGGCAGAAATTATAAAGAACACCACTACAAAAGAGAAAAGAAATTGAAGCCAAATAACTTGGAAAACTCACTTGGAGAGAGAAATTGAAAACTTTACTCTCAAATGTTTTTTAAAATTTCAGTAAATAGTTACATACTACTATAGTTACATAGTACTACTATCATCCTAGTGCCATATCTGGAAATTGGATTATCTTTCATGCTTCAAAACATAGAAAGTCCATGTGAGCCTCAGTTAAGGATTTTACAGTATGGTATAACAACAATAAATTAATACAGTTAGACCATAGCAAATTATAAAAACACTTATTTTCATTTGTTAATGTCAAATAGAGGAATTTCTTTTTATTTTTATGATTTAATAATAACCTTGTATCTTAGATTCTTGTTTTACAGAAGTGCTGACTCACCAAACAGCTCTGCCAGAGCAAGTATAAATGTATGAAACCACCTTAATCTTTGTTTTCACAAGGGAGCCAATGCACACCCATTTTAAGTAAAAAACAGTTTATGTTAAGCCTAGCCAGTAAAGATAATTTTGGGGAAAAGGATTTTGAAGGATGAAGAAAAAAACCAACACATCTTTTTCCTAAAGTTCTGAAAGTTCTTTAGAATTTATATTACATTACAACTTCATTTGACTTATTATTATTCATGAATAGCAGATCATTTTTAAAGTAAAATTTTTCTGTTCTTGAATTTCTTCTTTAAAAACTGGTGCTTTGAATATAGGAGTAAGAGCATACTACTGGCTTTCTGTTAGAAAGGACATGTGCCTTAGACTTCTATTACCAAGACAGATCAGAATTTCTGATCTACCTGAGAAGTATGGTCTAAAATCAACATTAAATAGACAAGCTGACTGACCCACCAAGAGCATGAAATTATGTTCCATGAAAATTTATCTTATCAACCAATCACAAAAATGAAAAACTCATAATTTTTTACCACAAAAAGTCTTAGTCAAAAGAATTTTCCTTTTTCACAAGGTAGCAAAAGCTATTAACACATTTACTCTTAATTATTCAGGCTAGATATGAGTAGTGCCAAAAGTTAAATAATTATAACCTAAGTACCACATGTTGCGCTTATTGTATAAAATTGGCTCCATTCACTTGTATATAACCAGTCAAAAGCTTTACAATCTGCAACAACACCTTTTCCCACACATTACTAATTATATGAAGTCCAATTTTTTAAGGGACTAAAAATAGCTACATGGTCTTGGCTTTAAAAAAAAATCCAAGTCACCACTTAATTGTTCAGCCTGAATTACATCTAGATCTTGATTGAGTTCCACTTCAGGATTATGAAATCCAAACTAAACTATCTGAACACTTCCCTTGCCTAAAAGAAAGATCACCCTTATACTATCGCAGTTAGATGAAAGCCTTTTTTTAAAATTTATGTATCACGAGGGCATTAGTGAACTAAGTTCTGTTTGGGAGACCATTTGCAAGTGGCTCTTCCAGCTAGAGCTTTGGTTGACATCTGATATGGTGGACTGTTGTTAGTCAAGTCCCAGGAGTTTCTGACAAGATCCCAAATTATTTTTTAAAAACGATCTGTGGACTACTTTGATGTGTCTACTATTAAAGACATCAAATGAATGGTCTGTCCTCTTGTCAGTAGGATGCCTCTTGGTAAATGTTAAGGACAAGTAGGATTTTCAAAAGATTTCTGGACTAGAATCTTTTCTTCAGGAATGTAACACAGGTTATAATGTAGTTTAATGGAAAATTATATCCTATATAGTACTGTCATCTTCATAGATTAGTTTTCAGAACCGATTAATATGTAAGACAAAAGCCATTAAAGTTATGTGTTTGTTGATTTTTTTTTTTTTAAGATTTTTATTGGGGAATTGGGGGATGAGAATAGCACTGGGGAATTGGGGGAAGGGGAACAGACAAGCTGCTGTCCTTTTGTTCTTCAGTCTAGTTATGAAGGACGCTGCTTCACCGGCCCAAGTTGGCACCATCATTGCACTTTTCCTGGGCAAGGCAGATCAGTTGCCAGCTTCTGGGCAGCCGCTCACTGCGGCTGCTGGCCGCTCATGCTGGCTGCCAGCTACACACCGTAGCCCATGGCAACCCACTGCAGCAGGGGCTGCAGCCTACGCAGTGGCCGGCGACTCAGGGCAGCCCAGCTCCAGGTTGAGCTGTTGTTCAGCATCTTAGCTGTAGAGGGCAGTGTCACTGGCCCTCATATGTGGGAACCGAACCGGGGTCTTCTGGCGTTCCAAGACAGCTCTTAACCAACGTGCCACTCGGCCGGCCTGTGTTTGTTGATTTGAAGTTGACCGTCTCCTAGTATTTTTCAGTATATTAAATGTAATTTTACATATCTATCTGTGGTTTCCAGGGGCTCTTTTTATTATTAGAAGGCTTCCAGCGTAGATAAAGTTTATTTCTAGGAACCAAGTTTATTCATGTCCCACTTCACTGGATATAGATTGATCTTTAAAGGCTAGATAGCAAATGCACCCCATAAGCATAAACCCTTACAGACTATGAGATGAAAACAGCAAACCTAATTACCAAAAGATACAGGTGGAAGAGATGAAAGTGACAGTCACTGGGCAACAGGACTGGGAGACAGAGAGAGGTGGGGCTACGGTGCTAGGAGTGGTAAAACTATTGAGTTCATCAGTGAATCAGTAATTAATGGCACTGGAATTTTTAAACCAGAGTGTGGGTGTTGTTATGATACAATAAAACTCAACTTGATAAATACATCTCTAAGCCAAAATCAGTTGAAGAGCAGCCACTAAACATAAATCACTGTGCTGGGGGCAGTCAGGAAGGGTTCAAACATAAATTAGGATGTTAAATTAGGTCATTTTTTAGTTTCTTGTTCTAAAATTGATAGTTCTATCTATATTAACTCACCTTTGAAAGCATACATCTAAAGAACAGATATAAAAATCAATAGGAAAAAATGTAACATTTATTCTTGATTGAGTTTCTTTCTTTCAAAAAACATTTATGCCTATGAAGTACTCTATTACTTAAAATGTAAAAATCGTCCATTTTCTAAGTCTTCTTTGATCATCACCATGGAAATAAAATTTTGATTAAATCGAGAAAAGCATACAAACAAAACTAACCACATTACCAACTATTATTACGGTAGAGCTACAGCATGTACAAGCACTACACAATCTCTATGCCTCTTGTAAATTGAACAAAACAGTGCACTTCTACAGGAATGCTGAGCCAGACACCAAGACTTTGGGGAAGAAGCAATTTTTACTTTTTTTTCCTTAACCCTTTCAGTGTCAAAGTTAAAAGTTGTAACATTTTATAACATCTGTTTTTCTTGCAGGAGAATCATTTGCAAAACTACATTCTTTTATTTTATAGACTTTTATTACTCAGAAAACTTGTTGCTTAGTATGCAAATCTCAAACTGGGGGAGAGGGGAAGGGAAGACACAAAGCTCAACAAACACACACAAAAAAAGTTGCTTTGCTATCTTGAGGCTGCCAGGCTTTTTCTTACTCTACTTGAAAGTAAATGTGACTTCTCTGTAGAGAGTGCTGCTTCAGCAGTTCCAAATGAATTTCAAGCCTGTGCTCCATATTTTCTCTTTTGTAAGTTTAATGTATTCAGCAACACCGATCTGACAATTTAAATAACTACATTTTTAAACAAACGAAGCATTGATGTTAATGTATGAAAACAGTCCAAACCCCTGGGAGTCTTGGTTCCCACCATTGTTTATTCTGACAACAGGATATAATTGCTTACTTACTTGGCAGCAAATTTCACCATCTGCTTGCTTGCATGGTCTCCCACTGCCACGAGAGCCTGGACATTACACTGCTGCTGACGTAGGACTAAGAAACACTGCTTCCCTGCACAAGACAGAAAGAACACAAATGTATTAAGGACATGCTACTTCAGGTTTCACAAAGAAGAAAAATGCTTCTCTACTTCAAAACTGGGCCAAAATTTACTAGTCATCAGGCACGTACATACGTGTATCTGGCTCCACAGCCAAGATAGTCATACTCAACTGACAGGCTGTAAAGAAACGCAAGCTCCTACTAAGAGGGACAAAACATGCTTTTAACATGTTTGTTATGAGAACACAGGCAAATCACTAATTTTAAAAAAAATTAGAAATCAAGAAAATTATTTTGTCACTGCATTGATTTACTAAACAAATTTCAAATAACTTCAGATCACTTTGAACATTCATTTAATAGCTAGTGTATTCTACAGGCAAGGGCACTGTGTGAACCACCATGGGAGATTGTGACGCAACCACAAAAGTAGTAATAAAGAGCTCAGTACCAAGAACACAAGCCTTCTATGGGGGTGGTCCATTTTACTTCCTGCCAAAGTACATTTTAAAGAGCATTTAGAATGACAGGCTAGTTCCTTTCATGTTGTATTTTCTTCATTTTTCCTTTATCGTCTTCTTAATCCTTCATCCTTTATAACAGTCCCACTAATTTTTTTACTCCAGTAACTTACTTTGTCTATAAAAGATCATTCTCTTTATGCCCTATAACAAGTTTTACACATATTCTGGGCCTCTTGATTTCCCCCTTCTTTTATAAGGAACTATCGTCATTTCTTATTCTTAACCTTTTATTATGTATCCTTTCGGTCACTATGTATCCTTGTGACATCCCTTTCCTCCAAAGCAGATCCTTTCTTAAGTCTCTGGTCAAGTTTGGGAAACTGCTTCCTCATAATACAAGATAAATCTTTCAAGATCCCTTTTCTCATCAGTTTGTCTTATAAAACATCAAAAGATGATTTTGGTTTTTAAAAACTGAGAATTAGCCTTGGGGGGGGGGGAAAAGCAAAATATAAGCAGACTTATTACTTTCAACATACAATATTTTGAAATGTAAATCAGACAGCAATCATGAGTTTAAAAAAAAACAAACAGGTTGCAAACAAAGCACCAACAAAAACATAACTTATGGACTTCTGTGTCATATATGATTAACATTATTTTTACCACTAAACAGACACTCATTTTCCCTTTCCTTTGGAGTATGATCCAGTCAAAAAGTAAAATTTTTAAAAAGAAACTTATACGTACTAAACAAATTCAAAGGGATTTTAAGATACTGAAGATTGATAAAGTTAGAGAAATCTGTAGATAGATCAAAATGACAGTATTCCAGAAACTACTGAAACTACAGCCCAATATTAGTCCACTTAACACAGAATGTTAACATGAAATGGAAAGTATTGGGCATGATTTAGTAAGTATTTTAGCTGCTCTAATAGTACCGAGGCAGCACAAACTTCACTACATTATACAAAACCTTCCTGCAATGAACTCTAACTTACACAAAAGGCCTGAGAGAGAATGGAGAGCTCTATAGGACAAAGGGTGAGCACAGGAAAAGTCTGAGTCAGCACTAGGGAGGCAACATTTACTGTAAAGGTTTTTGGTAAAGACTAAAAGCTTTTAATTAAAAGACCTAGGATCACATCCTGACCAATCACTTCCTATGAAATAACCTGTGGAAAAATTATTAAACCACTTTATGCCTCAGTTCTTCATCTGCAAAATGGAAAAATAACAGTATATAATTCACAATGCTTTCTTACATAAGCTTGAGAATTATATAATAGATTTAGTGTTGTGACAATCAATTAACTACAAATATTAAATATTAACTATAAATATTATTTATGTTAATTATTACTATTATTAACAGCAACACTGCCATGAGCTACTTATTTGAGGATTAGTTACTATTCCTATTCCATAGCTGGATTTTACTGTGTAGAATCTATGCCAGGTGCTTGGAATACAAAATCATTTGTGATAGACTATTATGTGAAAAAGTGATAAAACCATATATAGAGTACAATCCCAATTCTGTGTAAAAAATATATTAAAATTGATTGTGTAGGAAAAAACACCAAAATGTGCCTACTAAGGATGGTGAAATTACAGGGAATTATTCTGTTCATATTTTTCTGTATTTTCTAAACTTCCTACAATAAGCATGTCCTACTTTTCTAATCAGAAAAAAATATTTTTAAAGAGAATGATGACGTCAGGGAGGCAGGTACAGATGAAAGGTAAGGGCTGAAAGGAAGTCTTGGCCATGTTCGCGATTCAACACAAGCAGTAGGTAGAAGTTGGGAAGTTCCAGGAGGCTGAACATAGAAACAAATGCACTCCTAAGATTTGACATGCCTGCTCGGGAAAAGAAACCATGAAATCAATGGTTATGGGTAAAGTGAAGAATGTACATTGTTCTCTTTTAATGTTTAATGTGTTTATTGTATATAATTCTAACAATTAAACCTCTTATTAAAAATAAAAGCCAACAGATGGCAGGAAGAGGTGAAGTAGTGAAACCAGCACCATGATCATATTATATTATAAACCTACAGTAAGTAAAAATGTATCAGCACAAAAACAACTACATCAATGGAGCACAAGAAAGAATTGAGAACAGACCCCACTAGAGAAGAGATTCTAATCCTAGACGGAATTCAGGAGTTTAAAAAAACCCAACAAATAGAAAACTGAGTAAAAAATGGAACTGAATATTATACTATACAATAGAGGATGGGAGAACTTTCTAAGTTGAAAAATTACACAATGCCTATATACTAAAAATTAAGACAACACTCTGGGAATAAATATTTGCTGAATGACATATAACCTATATGAGTTAATGTCTTTAATACATAAAGATCTTAAAAACTTATGAGTAAAAAACATTAAGATCCCAATAGATAAATGAGCAATGGACTAGAACAGATAATTTCAAAGAAAAAGGAAAACCCTACTAAGGAAACAATGCTATTGGAAATGAAAGTCATGCAAGTTGAAGCAAACAACACATTATTTACCTCTCAAATTAGCAAGATTTAAAAATATGTAGTATTTGCCAATGCTTGGGAGAATTAAGTGAAAAACATTAATAACTTGCTGATGGCAACGTAAACTTGTACAATGCTTTCAGACAATAATTTGGCAATGGGCATTAAAAAGCTTAAATGTTGGACTCAAGAAATACATTTCTTAGAATATATGTTAAGGAAATTAAGTATGGAAAAATTCTTAGTGACAAAGATGTTCATAACAGTGTTATTTATATAAAAGAACTAAAGTTCTATTACCATTCACTTCACAGTTATGTAGTCTTCACCAGTGGAGCACATCTATGTGCGACTCTAATTCTATGGTTCCCAACCTGTCTATGTTCAAAGCATTTTCAACACTAGAATTGTGGGGGTCCACTCAAAAAAATTTTTAAGACTCAAAACAAAACAAAAAGTCAATACTGGTTTCCTGATAAATAGAACTGTCTGCTTAGGCTACTTCTATCAAGTACTTTTAAGATCAAGTTCTTGCTAGTCGTTAGTAAACAAAATCGTTCCTTCTTTGGCACTGGTTGGAAATACCCTCACTGCATGATCTGCTAAGTTCAATGTTTGGCAAGCTATTTTTTTTTAATATTTATTATTTTTTTATTTTTAAAGATTTTATTGCAGAATTGGGGGATGGGAACAGCGCTGGGGAATTGGGGGAAGGGGAACAGACAAGTTGTTGTCCTTTTGTTCTTCAGGTTAGTTGTGGAGGACGTTGCTTCACTGGCCCAAGTTGGCACCATCATCGCGCTCTTCCTGGATGAGGCAGATCAGTCGCCGGCTTCTGGACAGCTGCTCACGGC
>NW_017731695.1:728085-730918 GCF_001890085.2 Hipposideros armiger
GCTCACTGTGGCTGCAGGCCACTCACGCTGGCTGCTGGCTACACACAGTAGCCCTTGGCAGCCCACTGCAGCAGGGGCTGCAGCCTATGTTGTCGCCGGAAACTGACGGCAGCCCAGCTCCAGGTTGAGCTGTTGTTCAGCATCTTAGCTGCAGAGGGCAGTGTCACTGTCCCTCATATGTGGGATCTGAACCGGGGCTCTCTGGCGTCCCAAGCCAGCTCTTAACCAATGCGCCACTCGGCCGGCCCAAGACCCAAATGTTTTAAGTACTTTCCATTTGCTATTTGCCCTGAAACATTCTTGCATGGATGTTAGTTGAGGTTATGACCTTTCATATTAGAAATCGTAAACTATCTGACTACCAAAATAAACTAGCTGTTTTGGAAGTATAAGTAAATTTTTAGGAAAAAGAGTATTAAAAGAGAATTATTTTATGCCAATGACTTCCATGTAATATGTATAAAATTTGAAAGGAATCACTAATATTTCCATTACTCTTTCAATGTGCAGACTTAAGCTCATTTGCTTTCACAATCAAAAGAAACTAATTTTAAATGTATTAAGAGTTAAAATTTTTTCCTGCTCTTTTATAAAACACTTGACTTTAGGAATGTGATACATAAACTTCCTATAAGAAATCTGACTATAATTTTTTTAAATTATTTTTTATTGTAAAATACACATTTTCTAGAATTAGTTTCAGCTGTACAACACAGTGCAATAGTTATATTTTGATTGTAATTTTAAAAAATGTATAAAACACTGCCTTTTATTTAAGAAAACATATACAGGTCTTTGTTATAAACAGACTCGATTTTTTTTTTTTGCATAACAGGATTCTATTTGTCACACTTTTGACATTATCATTTCGACACTGCCATTTCCTTATTTATGGTTTTTCAGAGCTTTGCTCTACTTGAAACTGCTGGCATAGTTTGTTTTTCCAAGTCCAGTTCTAATGTATTACTACTTCTGGAGGTAAAGTGCATGAATGATTCTAAATAAGTCATATTTATTGACATAATTTTTCTTATGTAAGATATGAGAAGAAAAGAATATCAGCAATCTGTTTTGCAAAGTCAAAGCATATTTTTTTTTAGATAATCTACTTTGGCACAATTCAAAACCATTGACATCACTTTTGGCAAGGATGTAAAGAAAGTGGTACCGTCACATACTTGTGGGATTATAACTGAATATAGATGTTATCTGGTATTGGGAATTTTAAATATGCCTATGTTTAGCCTTCAACCCAGCAATTACACTTCAAGATATCTATCTTGGAGAAATATTGCCTTATACAGTAGATCTGTAACTAGTATCATGGAAGAAACTCCAAGGAAAACTGTTCACTGAAAATTTTTTTTGTTCACTGAAAATTTTAAAAGTTGCAGTTACATGTAAAATACGATGTCATCTACATAAAAGACAAAACTTACATACAGATAAATTAAAAAATGTATGTATGTGTGTGTGTGCGTGTGCATACGTACATTAAAAAGAAAGATTTTTGGAAAGACACTGAACATATTATTAGGAATAAAAAAAGGCTGAGGGGCCAGCCGAGTGGCGCGATGGTTAAGAACTGGCTTGGGACGCCAGAGGGCCTTGGTTCGGATCCCACATATGAGGGCCAGTGACACTGCCCTCCACAGCTAAGATGCTGAACAACAGCTCAACCTGGAGCTGGGCTGCCGNATCTTAAGCTGTGGAGGGCAGTGTCACTGGCCCTCATATGTGGGATCTGAACCGGGGCCCTCTGGCGTCCCAAGCCAGCTCTTAACCAACGCACCACTCAGCCGGCCCGCAAGCTACTATTTTATAGACACGTGTGAGTGATAACAAGGAGCAGTGTGTATATAACCCTTTTTATGTAAAAACAAAAACAAAAACAAAAAAACCTATATACCCATGCTTGTAAATGCATTTTTTTTCTTTCTTGGACGAATCCATAAGAAACCACAGTGGTTATTTTGAGGGGAAGAGATTGTGATGGGATGGGGGAGGTAGAATTGTGAGGTTTCTATTTTTCATTTTATAGCTTTCTGTACTGTTGGGATTTTTATTTTTACTATATCCCCTTTTTTTTAATTCTAAGAAACATGTAATTTCTCAGTTTATCAAAACGTTCTTGCTGCATTAGTATAGGAACTTTGTAGGACAGATTAATCAACTGCTAAATAATACTTATCTTTCTTCTTGGAACTCTCCAACGAGGACAGTTTATAAAAGAGTCAATGTTCAAAAACAGCTGAATGCATTCACTATTTTTAGACATTTTAAATTTAAGTCCTAACAGTTAAAAACTTGTGTTGCATTTTGATTCTTAACTTTTTAGAGGCAGCACTTTATTTCATAAGTTTACACAGGAGTACTGTTTTAGGAAAATGTAAATTTAGAAACCTTTCTTTTTACGGCACTACATGTGATCTTTATTTCTGAGCTGAAGAACAAACACAGTAGGTGGTCAGGACAGCAAGGTTTACTATCACCTCCACGATGGTGATAACTCCTAAGGGAGTGGGCCTTCATGGGAGAGCTAGGTTAGCCAACATGTGAGGCTATCTTCGGTTTTGATCTCTTCCTACTGTTTTTTTTTTACCTTGCCACACTCCTGAATTCATTTAAATAATGTACCTTAACTTCCTAATTCCCAACATTAACATTTTCCTTCATAATTTATGTTAATCAGTGAGGGAAAAAAGCAGCAAAGACCCAAATGTTTTTTTTTGTTGTTGTTTTGTTTTGTTTTTAAAGATTTTTATTGGGGAATTGGGGGAAGGGGAACAGACAAGTTGCTGTCCTTTTGTTCTTCAGTCTAGTTGTGGAGGAC
>NW_017731695.1:734038-761784 GCF_001890085.2 Hipposideros armiger
TGCTGTGCCCTCTACAGCTAAGATGGTGAACAACAGCTCGATCTGGAGCTGGGCTGCCATGAGTCACCGGCAAAGTCGTATGCTGCAGTGGAGCTGCAGTGGGCTCCCATAAGCTACTGTGGGCGACCGGCAGCTGACATCAGCTGTCAAGAGCTGCTGTGAGCGGCCATCCAGTGGCCAGCAACCAATCTGCCTCACCCGGGAAGAGCGCAATGATAATACCAACATAGGACAGTGAAGCAACGTCCTCCACAATTAGACTGAAGAACAAAAGGACAGAAACTTTTCTGTTCCCCTCCCCCAATTGCCCAATAAAATCTTAAACAAAAAACAAAGAACATATAGCCAACAGCACTATACCTTATGCTTGTAGAATAGAAGCTTACCTAACACATGTATTTTCTCCATAAGGCATATTACAGACTTCTTGCTCTTAGGAACACTAGAAAACACTTCAGCACTATGCTTGGGGGCCATTTTAAACAGCCAAAAACCAACAAAAAGCTCAAAACTGAAGAACGTGGCATTAGACAGATTGTGAAAAGGGCACCTGTTTATAAGAACTGATACAAGAGGGCAGAGCTTCATGGTTTTTAACCTCAGCTGTCAAGGTGTGCACTGGGCAACTCAAATTTTCTGCCACTAGTGTACATGTGCATTGTCTGACATGTCTGTGAATGGCAGTGAAAGCACGGTACTAATTGATTTTGGGGTTACAAATACATTTTAGCAAGTAAGTGAAGTTATAAATACATAATCCATGAATAATGAGTATCAACTGTATTTTTAATTTTTTATTATATGGAAAATTCCAAACATAAAAGCAGAGAGAACAAACAGTATAATGAACCTGTACATAAATACACTCAACACAATTATATTTTTAGGGAAAAAGTTGCTGGTAAAAGGTCTGGTAAAATTTAATATCTATTTCTGATAAGAGAAAACTTAGACTAGAAGAAAACTTTTAATCTACTTTTTAAACTCTAGCATTGTTTTCTAATGACATTTTATGCAGAATACCTAAAGTCATGAAATAACTCAAGAGCTTCAATCTCTGCTGTGTGAAAAACGCTGCACTACGGAATCCCCGCAGTACTGAAAGAATCTAATTATTGCAAAGAGAAACAAGAAATGAGAAAAGAGAAACAAGAAATGAGAAAATTTGATAGAAAAGGACAAAATGATCATTATTTGTAAATTATACTAATGTCTATTTACAATCATCATGTACTTCAATAATTATCAACTCATGGCCATTCTTGTCTCAGTTTTACCCCAATCCACTTATCCTCAATTCCTGTACTATTCTGAAGCAAACCCCAGCTATATTATTTCATCCATACATAATTAAGTATGGATCCCTAAGAAATAAGATCTTTTTTAAAAGTAATGTTACTGAAGTACTATTATCTCAACTAAGAAATGAACAGTTTTTTAACGTCAAATATTCAGTCAATGTTCAAATTTCAGAGTCTCAAGCATCCTTTTATTTACTGTATCCTTAAATTACGATCCAAAGAAGTGATTACTTCAGCGATATCTTAAGTCTGTTTTAATCCCTCCCTTTCCAATTTATTTGAAGAGACCAGGTTGTTTCTGACCAGTAATTTTTGCTGATTGCATACCCATTGGCATTGAACATGTTCCCTTGTCCTATGTTTTTCCTATAAGTTGGTAGGTTAGATCCAAAGGGTTAATAAGATTCAGGTATAATTTTTTACGCAAGACTACTTTATTGGATGATGGTGTGTTCTTTCATGAACAGATATAAAATATTTCTGGTTGTTGCCCTACTATGTTGTTAGCAATCACTGATGATCAATGCCTAGATAATTTACTAGGGCAAACTGGTGATGTTATAATATTGTTTTTCATTTTATTAGCTGGAATCCTTTTTTAAAGAGACATTTCCTTGAAAAGTAAAATCATAAAAAAATAAAAAGAGACACACTTCCCCACATCTATCATTTGGTTAGCCAGTGATACACAACAATTCATACAGAAATGATACTTTCTTTATTTACCAGTTTTCAAAATAATGAGCTGAGTGACCAACTAGATTTTCTGTCTGTCTTAGCATTATTATAAACTTATGGATTTAAACATCTGATATGTTTCAATTCACTGCAGCTATCCTTACTGATACTCAAATTATTCCATTTGGGGGATGGGTGTGAAGACAAGTATTCTTGGTTCAACCCTTATACGTAGCATGCATTTTATTTTTTAATTTGCTAAATAACTATGTTTAGGAAACAAAGTACCCACTTTGGACAGAACAAAGGCCCCAGACTAATGGGAGAAAGACAAGTAAATGAAGGATTACAATACAATGTGATTTATCTGTTGATGAAGTAAATGGCCAAATCTTTCAGGAAGGCAAATCAACATTTTTTAAAAAGTTAAAAACTCTACCAGTATTCGTCTCAAAGCCCATTAGTATTCATTACTTAGGGAACAATACTGGAAAAATAGACAAACTCTTAATAGTAGTAATCCCGAGAGTGAGGTATATGTATAAAATGTTAGGATTTAAAAAATAACGGGCCTATATTAATTCTGTAATTATTTTAAAACACAAAATATAAGAAATGCTGTAACATAGACCATATTAAATACTGTAGAAGCAATTAACTCTATTAGGGACACAGAAGGTGTCTTAGAAAGTTTCTGGATTTTGTTCATATTCCACCCGTTATTATAAGAACTTGGGCAAGTAGTTTTATGATTCTGAACCCCACTCTCCTCATTTACAAAGTGGAATAGCAATGCCTGTTCTTCCTACTTCACAAATTTGTAGGAATGATCAAATGTGAAAAAGTGAGTGTAAAGCATAAAGTTGTAAACTAATATGTCATTAATATTTTTAGATAATTCTGAACACTAACTAGGACAATTTTCTATAAGGAACAAAGGTTTGTCTAAATTACCCGTTTTTCTTCTCTGTTGTTAATGCTAAATTCTGAGTACTGTCCAAAAGAAGTTTCTACAATGATGAAAGTATTCTGTATTTGTGCTGTCTGTCCAATACAGGAGCCACTAGCCACTGCAGTTATTAAGCACTCAAAATTCAGCTAGTAACTGATCTATTGAATTTTAATTTAAATTTAAATAACTACATGTAGCCAGTGGCTACCGTATTGGAGAACCCAGTCTTAGCCTCATCTCTCCTTCTACCTTTCTCCCTATCTAAATATTATAAATATAAAAATATTAACAAATGAAAAGCTTCTCAAAAACACACATTTCAAAAAATTAAAATTATTGAGAAAAGCTAGAACAGTACCTTAAAGTCTTAGATTTCATCTGTGTCTTTAAGATCAAATCATATTTAAGGACATCTTATAAGAACCCAAAATGAATTAACCATGGAATCACTTTACAGTGATTTAAGAAAGAAAATGGGCGTTTTTGAAAATTTACTTTGGTCTGTGAAATACATATAAAACAAAGAATTCAGAATCCTTCCAAAAAGGGCTTTAGTCATTAAATCAATCTTACCTTTAGCTCTGCTTGTATGAACCCTTGCACGCACCCAAACAACTTCATCAGCTTTTTGTACTGTCAAATCGCTAACCCGAACCAACACTCGATCTGCAGCAAATAAGTGAAACAATTTTTATAATTCAGAATTTATAGAGATAATTTTGATTTGACAGCCAGCATAAGTACTTGGTATTATGTTAAATAATTTTCAATCTCAGACACCTTTTTTTTTAATCAACCTCCATATGCAATTTGCCTCAAGTTTTGTGAATTGTACTTTCTAAATATTATCTCTAAAATCTATCCAATTCTTTTACCTTCACTGCCACTATCTGAAACCAAAGTATTATTATCTCTTGCCTAAATTATATTAATAACTTTCTAACTGGCAATCCCCTGGATCCCCTAGTTCAGTCCACATTGGGGTCAAAGAGTTTAAAAATGCAAATCTGCTGAACACTTCAATGGCTTATAAGGCCACATACATCTATCTTCACCTGCCTTTGCCTAAGTGAACATGGTATTTTAGCTCTCCTGTCATAGTATATAAGTCAGCTAGCCCACAGGGGAGGATTCTCTACCAGGCCTGGATAGTCAGAGTATCCCATTCCCTAGGATACAAAGACTCATCCAGAGAAAAGGCATGTTACTCAAACTGAGCTAATCGAAGTCCTTCTGTGGGACTTAATATATAGACACTGAAATGAAGCTCCCTTCCTGGGCTACAGCTACCATCTGTCCCCACTTCCTGAGTTTGTAGGATGACAGAATGAAGCCAAAAACCTAAAGGAAGCAGAGTCCAGAACTGAAGACAGAAAGCCTTGAAGCTAGGTCCAATCATGCCTTATGCCATCTCACTTTGTTTCCTATAGTTATACAAGCCAATAAATTGCCCTCTGGCTGTAAGTGAGCTCCAACAATTACGCCCCAATACTAATAACAAAGTACAACATCCGTCGAAAGTCCCCCAGACAGGAAAACTGACAAAACAACTATTATGTGAAGACAGTGATACGAGGCAATCACGATCCAGAAATGATTTTATCATTTTAAATATGCAGTAATTTGATTAAAGAAAAAAAATTAATTAAAAACATAGTAATAGACATGACATCGAGAATAATAAAAGATCTCTATTTCAAGGGTTATGTTATCTAACAAATTTGTTAAAATCTCATGCAGTCAAACCTAGTTATTACAATATTGAAAATATCTTTGGGGGGATATTATAATGAAATCAAATTATATTTACCTACTTTGTCTGAATGTATATATAATTTGTCTCTTGAAGCAAGGATGCACCTCAGGGAAAATTTGATTTACAGGAGAATACCATACCATGGTTCTCATCCGCAAAAGGAGAGAATGAATGAGGAATTTTTAAACTATTGGGCATCACAAGAGAACTTCTACAAAACAATGCCAATGGACTTTATAAGTTAAGTCAACTTTGAAGTCTGCTGTGTAAACGCAGGCAAAAGAAAGTGTGAACAAGAAAATACTGATAAAACAGCATAAAAATTTTAAGACAGATTTGAAAATGCCAAAATTGAAAAAGGAAACAACTTACTAAGAAGACAATCAAAACTCAAAACCAAATGAAACATAATTAACATAAATGTAACAGAAGACTTACAAATAAATGTCATGATTAGGGTAATTTTTAACAGTACTTTGAAAAAGAGTAATGGCCCTTCTTTCATGTGGTATTCCAAATAATTAGCACAGGTGCTCTCAGCCTTTAAGGTATCTATCTACAAATACTTGAGGCACATGACACATTCCCACCAGTATGACGGGCTGAGACAATGATCAGTGGCAGTAAGGTTTCAGTTTGAAAAACTACTGCCTCCTCCATGCTTTTAAGTCACTGGCATTAGAATGAAGACATTTGGAGAAGTGGAAGCAAATGAAAAAGGAAAGTATGTTGTTCGAAGTATTAGGATTTTAGCAGAGGTAAAACCAAAGGCAGAATGTTACTGTAATTGGATTACATACATAGTTTACCTTTCCAGCTGGTGGGGAGAGTTTGTAAGTGGAAGACAGTTTAGATTTTCCAAATGGGAACAGATTCATTATGGCAAGGGATAACTGAGGCTTATGGAAGAGATTGAAACTCCAGTGAACTTTTTTGTATGAGAGCTCAAGGAAGCCCAGTTCAGGAAGATACTTAAGCTAAAAACAAAGTTTCAAATAAACCCTCCTGCTTGCCTTAACAAGGGAATGTCATCTCCAAACTATTATTGCTATATTGCTCTGATCCCATTTTATACTCAATTATTTTACTTCACCATCTTTATCTTTTGGAAATAGTTTATTTTTACCCAATTATTTTGGTCTTTTATTGCACAATTTATAAAAAAATTTGGAAAGTAATTTTGTGATCATGCAATAAATCGAATCCAAAATAACAAAATGGACCTGGAGGTATGTTATTTCCAAAGCTAATTAAAATTCACAGGCAGGCTTGTAAATTAGAATTTCTTAAGTACTTCCAATGGACCAGAACTTAAAGGTCTGTGGTTGTACCAAAGATTTAAAGATATAACTTGAGGTGTCTACCAAAAGAAAAATGATTGTTAAATAGCTCAGTATGATAATCTGTTGAAATTACATATATAAAATAAAAACAAAAGGCAGGCAAATGTTTACAAGTAGAAAACCTACAGGTCTGAGAGAAACAATTAACGTGACAAATCAATTTCAAAGAAATATAATAAAGTCAAGGGGGGAAAAGAAAAGAAGGCAGCTTCATAAAGCATGCAGAAAGGTTGCATATGATGAAGGCACTTATTTTTAACCATTCTTCTTTTACCTGTTGGGCTAGAATTAAATTTTAGTTAAATATTTTACCTAATCACTTAGGATTATCTTTTTAATATAATTTAACACTTAAAATATATTCATTTAATGGATTTTCTGCCTTTTCTAGATCAGGGACCCTAAACTGACAGTTTATGTAGTGCTATGGCATCTGCTCAGGTTTTCAATATCATTTAAGCTTTTCAGAGTTATGCCAACCTTAATTAAAACTTCATGAAGACTTCTGGAATTAGAAAAAAACTTTATTATCACATAGCTAGCTACTAACCTGGTTTTTCTTGTGACTGTATCATTGAAGATACTCCATACCTCTCTTTAGCATAATCCTACAAAAAATGTTTTTGCATTATGAGTTTTTATTTAAACTCTAATAACATTGTAAACACAAACATAAATAACAGAATATAAAAATTAATTCGTTTTAACTTTCAGGACCATTTTATTAATTCAGAGTCAGTAGTTTTAAAATGAGGAAATCTGTCATATCATTTACATATGTATTCTATAGAAAAAGAATAAGCACCCAACTTCTGGTTAGTTTGTTTTGAAGATCATCACTCTTGGATGGACATACCATACATAATAGCACTCTCAGATAAATTTTACAATGTACAACACACCATAACTATGTTCTTCAAAATGAGAATAAACTACTTCAAAGCAAGGATATAAATTTCCTCTGTGAAGGAAGTAGGATGAAGCACCACAATTTTATTAACTTCCTATTACAGGAAGAGATGTTCAAAGAGAACGAACATTTTTGGATAAGCTTTCTGAGCACCAGCAGTCCACAGTTTTTGTAATAAATTGGAGATGTTGGATTCAAGCAAACTACAACTTTCCTTTTGGAAAACATCATAAAAAAATTCACCAATTTCCTGTTCCTGAACATCAGCTTCAGCATACCAATTTCCAAGTGGTTGGACAGTATCAAATTTCTTGTTGCAGATTTAAAGTCAGAAACAGAAAACTGGGCTTAGGATCAAGACTATTATTAGCATACTATACTTATTAAATAGGTAAGTGGCCTTTTATTTTAATCTCACTTTGCCTCTAAAATGATCTCTTAAGATCCTTCTAGCTGTAAAATGACATAACTGCCACAATGTCTTCCTTATATCTAGACCTACATTTTCTGCAATGGTGTACTGGTAGTTTATATAATTAATCAGATCAAGACTACACAAAATAGTTTCCTTAGGTTTTACAAGGTAATTTAAGATATGTATGAAACAATTAGCTTCTGTCACTCTACATCTATCTACTGGATTTTGTGTTTACACCAAAACAAACCAGGCAACTTGTTAGATGCTTACTGCACTTTTTTTTTCGGGGGTGGGGTGGGGCTAATAATAAAAATATACCTTAAAGACAAAAATAACCCCATCCCTAATAGAGAGATTAGTTACACAATATAGCATTAGGGCAGTGTAAACGGGTTACTGCTCTTATTTCAGCAACCATTATTCTACCTAATATTCTTAAAATGACCTATTCCTTATGTAGTTTTATCACAAATTCATAATTCCACAGGAGAGAAATTAAGACCCGGGAGCGATTAAGGTTCAATTTTACTGCAGCACACGTAACTTGTAGGATGGCTTCAAACTTTTGATTTCTGAAACGCACTGAGAGACCACGGGGTGTTATAAATTACCCACGTGATCTGGGTCACCTCATCTCAAATGCATTCTCTGCAAACTTCTCTACCTACCTACCTCACTGTGTCATTTGGAGAAAGAAAATAAAAGTGACAAGTGGTCTTTAAACCCGTCACACGGAAAACGGTCATTAAACATACTGGCAATCGTTTTATGAAGTACTGTCATTACTTGCAAAAACATTAAGAACACGAGGGCTAAGAATCGATTAGTAGAGGGCATTAAAAGTTCCCGGGGCGGGGGTGGGGTGGAGGTGGCGGTGGTGGACGACGTGCAGGACGTGCCTAACCCAGGGCGGCCTAAGCGCGGCCCCGCCGCTCCTACTTCCGGGGGAGGGCGTGCTTCACGTCCACCCCATCCCGGGGCACGCTTCTTGTAAGCCAGGCCTTTTTCGGGCGCCCTGTAAGAAATGCGATCCGGAGTGGGTCTGGCCACGCTGCTCGGGCAAGTGCTCTGGAGACGCCGTGAGCGCTCTGCGGCCATGCCGGAAAAGTGCAGCTAGGGACCCCGAGGCCAGGGCCCCGCTCACCCTACTCCCTCCCTCAGCGCGTTCCGTCCCAACGTCTGTCTGTCCTCCCAGGCCCGAGGAAGGTGGAAACCCACTTCCGCCGCGTCCATGACCTCCCGCGGCTTCTCCTGAGGCTTGCGGCTGGCGTTAGCGCTCGGCATCGGGACAACGGGACGGGGCAGCGGTCAGCACCCTCCCCCGCAGGCTTCCGTAGGGTAGGCCAAGGGTCTTCTCGCTCCCGCACAGTCTCCGCCCTCCCGGCACTACAGGCACCGCACACGCGCTTCGACTCCGCGTGGAGGGTCGGCTCCGGAAAGATCGCGAGACCGCAGCTCTCTCGAGATCCCGGGGCGCGGCGAGACGGGCGGCCGGGCGCCGCGGTCTGTTCTTCTAGCCCCGCCCCTACAAGTGCTTAGCCGGAGTTGGAGGGAAGTCCCGGGAATTTGCCGTAGCCTTGCGGAACTGGCTCTGAAGGGCAGGGTGTCAGGGGACCAGTTGGCGCGCTGTGGAACGCCACCGCTTTTCAGCTCTGTCCCAGCGACAACTTCTGCTGTGTTCTCTTTTCAGCCGCAGGCGTCGTTAGGCTCAGGCCGCTGCTTTTACTCCCTTGGACTTGCCCGCCCTCACTTTCCCTGCGGTAGTGTAGCTGCTGCTTTGAGAATTGGGACCCAGAGGGCTGGGCTGTATAGGCAGCTGGTTTGCTAAGGTAGGGACAGGGTACCAATCACACGTGACAAGTGAGGTGTAAACATAATGGCAACCTCCCCACACACAACTGTACTGATTGCCTGGACCTGTTGCATTGTTAGAGGCAGAGCATAGTGGCATAGTAGTGGTTGTCTAATGGATGACTCTCCCCAAGATAGGCTTTAAAAAAAATTGTCATTCATGAGCCTTTTATTGCAATTGAAAGTAACTTGGGGGCTTGGTTAAATACTATTCCCCTGCTAGACTTCTTTGCACTGTCAAGTTTTAACTCTTAGTAGTGTCTTAGCCTGGCACAAACAAAGTAGCCCAGTTAATACTTGAGCTAAGGGATGCAGATAGACCCCAGTGCAAATGAAAGGGCTCTGGAGGCTACCTCATTCGGGTCCTGGGATACAACAGTGAGAAGTCAGCATGGTGCCTGACCTTGAGTAACTTACTGACTGCAGGTGTGAAGTCAAGGTACCAGAAGCTAGGCAAGTTTATTTGATGGTATTCACCTCAGGCTTCCCTGAGGAAGTAATACTTAAACTAAATTCTAAAGTAGCAGGGGTCAGCCAGGTGAAGAGGGGCTGAAAGAATATTCGAGGCAGAAGGGGTTGGGAGAGAAAGACATGACTCAGTTTTGGATGTGGTGCATATAAGATACCTTTGAGACACTCAAGGGGAGATGTCCAGGCCGGAGACTGACCTCTTGAGGTCTGGAGAGTAGAGGAACTCTTGGTTACAAATAAAGATGGATAAGACACTGGCAGGTGGGTGGTAATTCAAGCTCTGGACCAGGAAAGAGAATATTCCAAGAAGAGTGTTAACATGGTCAACAGCTGCCTAGACCTCAAGATAATAACTGAAAAATATTTGTTGGGTTTAGCACCAAAGAGGTCATTGGTGTTCTTAATTAACACTGTTTATGGTAAAGTGATGTGTCAGAATAGGATGAGAAATGAGTGACAGTGAAGAAATGGAGGTAGAAGTGATTATAGCAAACCTTTATGTAGTGCTTATTGTATGCTAAGCACTGTTGTCAGTGTTTTACATATATTAACTCATTTAATTCTTAAACATTATCAGAGAGATGATATAATCTTTTTTACATATGGGAAATTGAGGCATAGACAGGCTAAGTAATTCACCATTTAATGGTCTCAGAACCATTAAATGGTACGTTTCAATTCAGGTGGTGTGGTGCCAGAATCCATATTCCTAACCACTACTCCTCACTGCCTTTTCTGTCTTCGGGAGACAATGAGAGATTAGACGTGAGGGGAAGGAAATGTGTAGGTGGTAGCTCATGGGGAATAAGTCAAGAGAAACTTTTTTTTTAAGAGAGAGACTTGAGTACATTTAAACTAATGGGAAGGATTCATGAAAAAAGATGAACACGAGTATGCAAGACCGAGCAGGATTGAGAGATAGTGTAAGATTTTGAAAATGAGAGTTAGTATTCAAAGCATACGGTTTGGAACAAGGGGAGTTGGATCAGTTCCTCTGTCACAACTGGAGGAGAGGAGGCTAAGATAGTTGTAGATGTTTGGTTTCAGGAAAATGCAAGCACTTCCGTTCGATGACTTCTGTCTTCTCTAGAGGAAGAGGCTAACTTATGAATTGTGGGGTTGGGGATTAGATGAGTGGGGGAGAGAAAGGAGATTGGCAATTTGAGGAGAATGGGAAATGTTAAAATGGTCCTGGAGGTTATTTGGTACTATTTCTGGACATTGTAAGGACCCATTTGGTAAGAGATCATGAGTTAGTCATGGAAGTGAGACTCCTCTAGTAGCACGTGGCTAGTCTGGCACAGTCACAAAGAGACAGATAGTTGCTTCACTCAGTGTGGGCGTTTTGGTGCTGATGCTGCTCAGCAGAAGGGAGTCTAGAAGAGATCTGCCCTGAGTAGCCATACAAGCACCATAACACATCACAGGCAAATGAGGACATTTTTTACTTGTAATTTTTTTGTAAGTCAGACCAATGTGGGGCAAATTTATTTATCCTTACATCAGGATGGAGGAAAGGACAGAGGTACAAATAGTTGAATGTGGTTTCCAGACGGATAGGTCACCCTGAAATTTGAGGAGGGAAGTTTGAAGAAAAGGAGTTAAATTTTATTCCCCATTTAATTGATCAGTGATTATTTATGAATACCTATACTGTGCCAACCATTATGCCAGGTTCTGGCAAGGAAAAGGTAAATCATGAATCCTGTACTCAATAATACAAAGTCCAGTTAATAAGATAGCATGTAACTGATGATAAAGAAATGTGAAAATTGTAGTAATATTGGTAAATATGTGCATTCCCAGCAAGAGTCATAAGATTCACTTTGGACCAGCCAAAGGTACATGTCCACTGCTGACCCAGTCACCATGGCCAGGGAAATTGAATGTTCTAATTAGCTTAACCTAGGCAACATGCCCCCTGGAGGTTGCAGTAGAGTTAATTTTACTGGAATCACGTGGAAACCCCTGTCAGAAGCTTTGGGAATGGGAAATGGATCCTGGAACAGCAACTACAAATGTCCAAAGGCCAAGCAGATTTCTGGGCTTTTGGAATGATGAGCAGGCTGTAGGGGAGTGCCTCCTTTTATGTGGTCAGGGTTGCTTGGCTATGCTGTGGTAACAAACTAATCCCCACATCTCAGCAACTTAAAACCTATTTCTTGCTCATGTTATATCTACAACAGGTTAGCAAAGGGGCTGTGCTCACATGGTCACTCGGGGACCTAGGTTTATAGATGCATGCTTTCATCATCACAGAGGCAGGGAAAAGAGAACCTAGCTCTTAAAATGGCTGCCTAGTGGTGACGCATTGCACATTCTGCTTCTATTTCATTGGTCAGATAAGTCACATGGTCATTCCTAAGTTCAGCAAGGTGGGATAATTTACTCATCTCTTAGGGAGCAGCGTTGACTATTATCAGTAAAACATTCTGTCATACTCATGAGATTCCAACATAGACAGGGTCTGTGAAGCTGCTCCATCTTGGGGGTTTTTTTTAAAAAGCTTTTATTTCCTCAATTAGATATAGTCCTATGTATGAACTGATGGTCAGAAATCTGAGTACAAATCCCATATATTGTCTCTTTGCTAGGGTAGGAATCTCGTTACATCTTTCTTTTGCCCGGGGCCTCTACATTCACTCCTTAATTACTCTGATCCCCTTGCCTTGATAGATTATTTTTATTTAGGACATAGCCTTGGGGGGAGACTATAAATACATATATACTCTTGCTTCTGGTCCTCTTTCCTGATGGCGATGGAAAAGAAGAATTTTCCAGACCAATGGCCACAGAACATGTGCCTGAGTTCTTGTGAATCTGCTCTAGTAAAGTGATCACAGCTGCAACTGAGGCTACACCTTGGTTGAATTTGCAGTAGTCTACTGCTAACGTCCTGAACCTGGCTTTTGTAGAAGCCAGGCTGGTGAAGATTTCTATATTCAGGTCTTTAAGGGTTGCACTAATCTCTGCCATTCCCCATGGGGATGTGACATTGTTTATGATTTACTATCCTAGCTGGTGACTGGAGAAGCAAATCTAGAGGTTTCCAGTTACTCGTAGCTTTTTGCAATATGACAGCCTCATCCCACAGGCCAAAGAACTGTAGGGAGCAGCTCCACCTTGTCATCTGACCACCTTGCAGGTATCCAAATAAGCAAATGTAGGCAATAGCTGGCTTGAACTCCAGCTAATCTGAGTCTTGGAAAGAAGTCTTGTGATCCTCCTGAAACAGAACAGGATGAGAGGCCATCTCCCACGGGCTTCCCTATCTCCCCTGGGAGACTGTATGATAAGGTATGGGACTTTCTGTCACCCCGCCCCCACCAATGGAGCTACACAGTATAAAACTGCATAGCTGGAGTCTAGAAGTGGCTCTTCAGCAACAGCGTGGCTCATAACTCACATTGCAGTTATTCGGTCCCTTTTGTTTCAATGTCCTTTTTGCTGTGTAGGACAAGGATTACCAAGAGCTAGTATCTTTCGCTTATTCTTTTCATTGCCTAAAAAAATAACAAACTATCTAAATCTGAAAGTGGCTTGTTGTGTTTTTACTGATTGAATCAATCAGAGCTTGAGCTCGCTCTCACTTGTGTTGTGTGTTCCTGTTTTGACAGCAACCAAGTGGGATTCTGCCAGTGACCAAATATGTCCATTCCAAACTATACATTTAGGGACCAGGAAAATGACTATAGGAAAATGACCCAAGGACCAGGTCTAGGTGTTGTTGGTAAGAGGTTTGAAACAACATTATGATTCCTAGTCCTTTTACAGTAGTCCCCCCTTATTCACCATTTCACCTTATGTGGTTTCTGTTACCCACTGTCAGCCACAATCTGAAAATATTTAATGGAAAATTCCAGAAATAAACACTTCATAGGTTTTCAATTGTACACTATTCTAAGTAGCATGATGAAACCTCCAAGCATACTGTCCAGGACTTCACTCAGCCCTTGGTCCAGTGTCTCCATACCATATGTGCTCCCAGCATGGTAGTCAGTAGCCATCTTGGTGTTGAGGTATTGCAGCACTTGTGGTCAAGTAACTTTTATTTTACTTACTAATGGCCCCAAAGTGAAAAGTAGTGATGCTGGCAATTCAAATATTCCACAAAGAAGCTGTGAACTGCTTTCTGTAAGTGAAATGAAAGAAAAAAAAATCAACTTAAAAAGGAAAGGAAAAAAAATCATTTGCTGAGTTTGCTAAGATTTTTCGTAAGAACTAATCTTCTATCTGTGAAATTGTGAAGAAGGAAAAAGAAATTTGTGCTAGTATTGCTTGTTTTGGTTTCTCACCTCAAACTGAAAAAGTTAGGGTCACAGTGCATGATAAATGCTTAGTTAAGATGGAAAAGGCATTACATTTGTGGGTGGAAGACATTAACAGAAAATGTGTTTCGATTGATGGTGATGTGTTTGCTCCTGAAAACACTGAGCCTATAGGAAGACTTCAGCAAGGGATTCTCTGAAATAAGTGACACCTAGCCACTTACTGCAAGTAAATAATCCTCCTTCTGACATACAGTAGTAGCCTAACGATACGTCACAGTGCCTACGTCATTCACCTCATTTTATCTCACCATGTAGGCATTGTATCCTCTTACATTATCACAAGAAGGGTGAGTACAGCACAGTAAGATATTTTGAGAGAGAGACCACATTCACATAACTTTTATTACAGTATATTGTTATAATTGTCCTATTTTATTATTGGTTACTGTTGTTAATCTATTATTGTACCTAATTTATAAGTTAAACTTCATCATAGGTATGTATGTATAGGAAAAACAGTATATATGTATATTTATATATATACAGTTCAGTACTATCCTCAGTTTCAGGCATCCACTGGGGATCTTGGAACATATCACTGGTAGTTAAGGGAGACTACTTCATGTATTGTTCTCCCCCACCCCGACCCCGGAAAAAAGGATTTTGCAGTATATCTGCTAAGTAAGTTACCAATAGTCCTTCTCTTTGTTCCTAACTCTCTGAAAGTTCACAGTGTTTACCATCTGTGGGGTCTAAATTCACCATTGTACTGGATAAGGGCCTTTCCATCTGGAAACTCGTTAATTAGTTCTGGGGCATTTTCTTGAAATTTTTCTTTGATGTTTCTCTCCCTTTCTGAATTCCTCTGTTCTCTTTCTTGAATTCTTTTTTTTTTTTTTAAGATTTTTTTATTGGGGAATTGGGGGAGGGGAACAGCACTGGGGATTTGGGGGAAGGGGAACAGACAAGTTGCTGTCGTTTTGTTCTTCAGTCTAGTTGTGGAGGACGTTGCTTCACTGGCCCAAGTTGGCACCATCATTGCACTCTTCCCTGGAGAGGCAGATCAGTCGCCAGCTTCTGGACGGGCCCGCTCATTGTGGCTTGCCACATGCGCCACTTGGCCGGCCCTTGAATTTTTAATATTTAAATATTGGCCTTTCTGAGGTGGACTGCTAGTATTCTTATTATTTATCTCCATTTTCCATCTCCTTGCCTTTTGAACTGCTTTTGGAAGATTTCTTCACCTTTATCTTCTAATCTTTCAATTGGAATTATCTCATTTCTGCCATTATGTTTATAATTTCCCAAAGCACTTTTCTGTTCTTTGAATGGTCCTTTAAAAGAATATCATTCTGATTTTTTTTAAAGATTTTTATTTTTATTGGGGTATTGGGGGGAAGGGAACAGTGCTGGGGAATTGGGGGAAGGGGAACAGACAAGTTGCTGTCCTTTTGTTCTTCAGTCTAGTTGTGGAGGACGTTGCTTCACTGGCCCAAGTTGGCACCATCATTGCGCTCTTCCCGGGAGAGGCAGATCAGTTGCCGGCTTCTGGATGGCCACTCACTGCGGCTGCTGGCCGCTCATGCTGGCTGCTGGCTACACACAGTAGCCCATGGCAACCCAGTGCAGCAGGGGCTGCAGCCTACGCCTTCGCTGGTGACTCACAGCAGCCCAGCTCCAGGTTGAGCTGTTGTTCAGCATCTTAGCTGTGGAGGGCAGTGTCACTGGCCCTCATATGTGGGATCCGAACTGGGGCCCTCTGGCATCCCAAGCCAGTTCTTAACCATCGCGCCACTCGGCCGGCCATTCTGATCTTTTTACATGAACACAATATCTTATCTTTCTGAGCATATTAATAAGGTGATTTTGGGTGGCGGGTAATTTTTAAAGTATTCTTTCTGCATAGCCCATTTCTTACAAGTTGCTTTTTGTTTGTTTGCTTTTGATCTCTATCTTCCATGTTACAGACGCACTTCAGTTGTCTGATTAATCTTTATTTATTTATTTATTTATATTTCCTGTAAACAAAATTTAACATTGTGTGTGTGTGTGTGTGTGTGTGTGTGTGTGTGAGAGAGAGAGAGAGAGAGAGAGAATCCTTGATTGTCTGCTTATGTTAAAAGTGGGGACTAGAAAGCTAATTAGAAGCTCTTAGCACTTGCGTGGGATCTGTCAATTTTGAGTTTACCTATAAGATGATTTGGTTGGGCCATTTGATGGATAACCCCTGATATCAGTAAATTTAGATCTTTTCCCTTGGCTGGTCAAATTGTTCAGGAAAAAACTCTTTTAATCTCCTGCCTGAAGAGTAAAGATCTGCCAGTGTTCTGGGATTATTCATCATTCAACATGCATTTAGTCACTGAATCCCCCTAGTTTTGATATAGTACCCAGTAAAAGTCCAAGAACCACTCTTTCTCCGTCTTCGTAGAATACATCATGTCAGGGTAGGAGAGGACTCTTGTCAAAAGCATGGAGTAGGGAGAGATATAGGGATCAGACTTCTCATGTCGCTTTCCCTTAATATTTATTGTAACTCACTTCCCACCTGCATTTCCAGAGGTACTTGGTGCTGCTTGTCCTGAGTCTTCTGAGGTTTCCATGGTATAAATTAGGTTGATTCTCAGCTTTCCCAACTACTGTCTTAGGATTCAGCTTTTCAGTCTGCAAAGCTGGTTACCATTAGTCTCTCTGCTCTCCAGCTTCCCACGTATTGGAGGTGTTGTCTCCCCTTCTGTTCTCCCGTCCTCTTGATTGTAGTTTTCATAGACTCAGGGGCAGGAGCAAAACTGGATTTGCCATCTTTGCACAGAAGTCACTTTTCATGTTTCATTTTATAATGTCAACATATACAAAGTTTTTAGGAGATGACCTGTGGTTACCATGATGAACACCAATGCTCATTCATTCTTTTGGCAAATATTTATTTGAGTGCCAACTGTGTAACAGACATTAGTCTAGGCATTTGGGATACATCAGGGAACAAAGTAGATAAAGTTCTCTGCTCTTATGGATCTTATAGTTTAGAGGAGGAGGCAGACAATAAATAATAAACATTATAAGTAAATTGTTTAGCATGTTAGAAAGTGATCATCAGAAAGAAAGAAAAAGTGGAGAAAGATAAGAGAAATGAGGAGTGCTGGGGGGCAGGAGAGTGGGGTGGGTTGCAATATTAAAAATGGTGCTGAGGATAGGCCTCCCTGAGAAAGTGACATTTGAAGATTTGAAAGCAGTGAGAGATGTGGCCATGTCTCTCTAACCTGGGGAAAGAGCATTACAGGCAGGAGTGTGGACAGAAAATTCAGGAGACTGAAAATAACCACATAGGATGGCATGAACAGAAAAATTTCTAACTAAGGTGAGCCATGGCGGGAAGTCACATCCTTGGCCTATAGCTTCCTTGACAAAGGTCAATTGTTACCTTGAGTGAGCCTATCTGTTGTCCTTTTGCATCTAAGATAACAAACCCTTTTGGAAGGTCAGAGCAATCCCTTTTTCTGGGCCCCCCAGGGGACACAACCTGCCACATCAGAGCAGGAAACTACAAAATCTCTCATTGTTATCTTGTTCCCCAAATTCTGTCTCTATGTGCTGTAAAATGCTATTAACTAGCCTGTACCCTCCAATGTAAAAGAAGTGTGTGTCTCTCCATTTTGCTTTTTCTCCAATTCCAGAGATTTCCCCACTTTGCTTTCTCCCACCCCCTTAATCTACAACGAATGGATTTCATGTAACTTTCCTCCTTTGATTCTAATGTATAAAATAAGTTGCAAAATGGCCATTTTCCGGAGCATTTTCTCAATTCGTTGAGACTTTACTTCCTGGCAATTGTCGTCAGTTTGGCTCAGATAAACTCTTAATAAGCTTTCTCTTAGACTGGATGTGTTTTCATTGATGGGAATACCAGTGTAAATGCTTTAAAGTGAGAGGAACAAGGTCAATGTTCTATGTAATAGCGTAATGTCTTCTGGGCCTCTGAAGTGTGGGGCCTAAATGACTTCAGCTTGCCATGCTACTTTTTTAAATTGTGATTTTTAAAAATCCCACATAATATAAAATTTATCCTCTTAACCTTTTTAAAGTATATTGTTCAACAGTGTTAACTACATTGACATTGTTGCATAACAGATCTGGAGAATTCTTTATCGAGCAAAACCAAAGCTCTATACTTATAAAAAAATAAATAAATAAAAATTCACCATTTCCTCCTACCTCAGCCCCTGGCAACCATCATTCTACTCTCTATTTTCATGATTTTGACTACTCTGGATATTTCATGTAAGCAGAATCATACAGTATTTGTCCTTTTGTGAACTGCCAAATTTTTCGAGTTCTTATACTGAAAATTTACTCTGGCTCTAGCTTTGCTATCTTTCTTTCAGCTATTACTTCTCTCGTGTGTGCATGTAATTAAAATCTTAGCACCCCTATTTACCAGCTCAGTCAGGTAGGATGCCTCTTTGGCTGCAGGGAAGAAAAACCCTGGCTCAGACTGTTTCAGACTTATTGCTCAAATAGTATGGAGTTTAGAGAAACGGAGAGTTCAGTCATTCAGCAATGTCATCAAGGACTGAGCAGTTCTTTCTCTCAGCTCTGCAGGTTTCAGCCTCAGCTTGGTAACAAGATGGCAACCACCCCCCATTGGAAGCTTTCAAAGTCACCAATCATCTCATTAACATGAACTCAGGTATGGTTGAAAGGGGCTTGTTATGAGACACAAAAGACACTCCTATGACCCCTATCAGGAAATTACCTGGGTTTTAAAAGCTCTCTGCCAGGAACCAGAGATGAAAAACAAATATATATTTCTTATTACATCACAATATCACAGCTCTCTCTCAGCCTCCATTCTCCCCTTCTTCCTAACAGAATCTGATTTTATTTAGGTATCCACCTCGCTCCTATGCATCCATGTGCTCCCATGAAGGCAATACTCTCAACACATCCCAGTGACTGGTTCAGACAAAGGCATATAATCTATTTCTAGCCAAAAAGATGTGAGTGAATGTTTCATGGAGGGGTTTTGAGGACAGGTTTCTGTGTTGAAGAGAGAAGAACAAGAAGATAAGGGGCCTTTCATTCTCTGATGTTGTCATGACTGGATGTGATGCCTCCAGTGGAGGCTGGTTTCCAGAGGAACCAACCAGTGATTAGAGGGTTAGAATTCTCCCTGACCTCAGGGGAGGGAAGACGGGCTGAGGATTGAGTTAATCACCAATGGCCAATGATTTAATCAACCATGCCTACAGAGTGGAACCTCCTCAAAAAACCTGAATGACAGCTTCTGGGTTGGTTAACATATCCATGTGCCAGGAGGGTGGTTCACCCCAAACTCCATGGGGACAGAAGCTCCTATGCCTGAGATGTATTGTTTATAATATCATTTATGATAAAATAGTAATAGTAAGTAAAATGCTTGCCTGAGCTCTGTGAACTTTTATAGCAAATTATCAAAACTGAGGAGGGGGCCATGGGAAGCCCTGATTTGTAGCCAAGTCAGACAGAAGTCTAGGATAGGAACCCACTAATTTCAGCTGGCCTCTGAAGTTGTCAGTCTTGTTGGGCTGAGCCTTAACTCCATGGGGTCTGTGCTCACACCAGGCAGTCAATGTCAGTATTAATTTGAATTGCAGAACACCCAGTTGGTGTCTGCAGGGAGTTGGGGAGTTGCTTGGTGTGGAAAACCCATAGATTTAGCCTCAAAAGTGCTTTGAGTAGAAACAGATCATAGTAGTAATAATAGTTCACGCAACAATGTCTACGACACCATCTGTGTGAATTAAGGAAAGTTATTTAACATCTCTGCTTTTTAATTTTTTTAAGAAAATGAACATAATGGTATTTTTCTCATGTGAGGATTAAATGAGATAATAATTGAAATGAGAAAACACACAAAAAGCCACCCAGGACAGCCCAGGGTACATATTATTGCCTAGTTCAGTAGTTCTGAAATTGTGGTCCCTGGATGAACAGTACCAACATTAGCATCACCTACTGCTATGGGCTGAATTGGGTCTCTTTCCTCTGCCCAAATCATATGTTGAAGCCTAAATCCCGGTACTTCAGAATGTGACTGTATTTGGAGATGGGTCTTTAAAGAGATAATAAAGTTAAAATGAGGTCAGTAGCATGGGCTGTAATCCAGTATGACTGGTGTCCTTATAAGAAGAGGAGATTAGGACATAGACACACACAGAAAGATGACCATGGGAAGATGTGGAGAAACCAACCATTTGCAAGCCAAGGAGAGAGGCCTCAAAAGAAACCAACCCTGCCTACACCTTGATCTCAGACTTTAAATCCAGAACTGTGAGGAAATAAATTTCTGTTGGTTAAGCCACCTATTCTGTGGTACTTTGTTATGGCAGCCCTAGCAAACTAATATACCTGTAAACTTATTAGAAATGTAAAGTCTAGTTCCATCCCAGACCAACTGAGTCAGAAACTCTGAAGGTGGCGCTCAGCACTCTCTGTTTTAAAAGCCCTTTAGATGATTCTGGTACACACTCAAGTTTGAGAAGGGCTGGCCTAGTTGTTAAGAATGTAGAAACCAGGGCTGGCCGAGTGGCGCGATGGTTAAGAACTGGCTTGGGATGCCAGAGGGCCCCGGTTTGGATCCCACATATGAGGGCCAGGGACACTGCCCTCTACAGCTAGGATTGAACAACAGCTCAACCTGGAGCTGGGCTGCCGTGAGTCGCCGGCGACGGTGTAGGCTGCAGCCCCTGTGGCAGTGGGTTGCCATGGGCTACCGTGTGTAGCCAGCGGCCAGCAGCCAGCGCCAGCAGCCGCAGTGAGCGGCCATCCAGAGGCCGGCGACTGATCTGCCTTGCCCGGGAAGAGCGCAATGATGGTGCCAACTTGGGCCAGTGAAGCAACGTCTTCCACAACTAGACTGAAGAACAAGATGATGGCAACTTGTCTCTTCCCCTTCCCTCAATTCCCCAGCACTGTTCCCATCCCCCCAATTCCTCAATAAAAAAATCTTTAAAAAAAAAAAAAAGAATGTAGAAACCAGACTAGCCTGTGTTCATATCTAAACTCTACTACCTCCTAGCTGGGTGTTTTTGGGTACTTTCTAAAATCTCTCTGTTTCAATCTCCTCATCTGTAAAATGGGGATAATCTTAGTCCTTATCTTTTAGGTTGCTATGTTGATCAATAAGTCCATCCAGATTGAATTTAGAATAGTGCTTGATGCACAGTTAATGCTCAACAAATGTGACCTATTATTATAGTAGATAACATGAAAATGTTGAATCTGAATCCCATTTTAAATGGGTTTGGAAAAAGAGATAGTAGCTAAACTTATTGGAATTATTTGTAAAGCAAAGATCTGGGGATTCCCTTGAGTGTTATTGAATACTCCAACCCCTATTTCGGCTGCTTGAAACCCTTTTTTTCTTATTTCCTGGTTTATGATGTGATGCAGAAAATGTAGACAGTGCCAAGTTCTGTGGAGTTCATGCAAATAATACATAGCACACATTGTTATGTTGCTCTTCATCTTCTATGAAGGCCCATTGTCATCAATTTTATATCCTGTTCCCATGTGAACTTCACCTCTTCCTCCTCTCTGCATTCTGTTCTTGATGGATTGTCTAGTTTCTCACTTAGACAACTTATCCTTTTTCCCTGCCGGCCCATTTAAAACCACCTTCTATTACAAAAAAAAGAGTTTTCCATTGAGGCATCTAGATACTCATTTCCCTTGTTTTTCATTTGCCTTCTATCAAAGACGCTTCCAATTGCTTTACATTCATTGTGCAGCTGCCACTAGATACTAATGACATTTTCAAGTTGCATTTCCAAGCCGTGTTTCTTTACATTTGATTGTCTTCAGTAATTTATGTGACTTGTAAACACACTGGGTAGAAACAACTCAATAAATGACAAACAGTAAAATGAATAATAAAAAGTTATAGTCTCATAAAAGGAGAATGAGTGGGGCCCCTCTCCCAAATAAAATAAGCCGGGGATATCAGTATGTTATGAAAATGCCAACTAGCTGTTACTTTGCCTTAAAATAGTCTTTCAGTCACAAACTTGTTTTTGTAATCTTCCCTGCAATACACAATTTACTTTCCCTTCTACTTACCTTCTTAATCACTCTAGGAAACATAACCATTCATTTATGATCTAGGCCCCAAATCTTGGTGTCATTTCTTATTGCTTTCTCTTCTTCCCAACATTGAAAAATCTACCCAAATCTTTCTACTATTGCCTTTTTAACATTATCCATCTCTAACTTATCTCAAAGATCAGACTTTCTACAATTGTGGGGAACTGGAGAGTTCAGGATAAATAATAATTCACTTGGCTAGGTTGTCTCTAATCTTATTTTGTAATTCTGTATACGACTGTAGCCATATCCAGAAATTCTACAAAGGCCTTTAAATCTCCTTCCCCCAATAAATCAAAATGTAAAATACAAAGCAAATGAAAAAGTATATCACACTTTTAGAAGAATTGTGTATGAGCCAGGAGGCGGGGAAAAATCAAACTCTCAATAATAGCGATTACAGAACTCTCATGGGCCTCTTGTCTGACTTTTTCTGTTCATTATTCAGATGCTCTTTTGTTATTTTCTGCTTTGTTCACTTTAACTTTGTTCACTTTAGTTTTTCACTATAAACTCTCCATTGTCACTATGCAGGGAGTACGTGGTTTTGTCATTTACCTTTCCTTTTAGGAAAAGTTTTTACTTTAAGAAATGCTCTTCACTAATAATAATTTTTTCTAACCTAATGTCCTTTATTCTCATTAATGTTTCTGAATATGACTTTAGACTCAAAAGAACTATTCTACATATTCTGAAAAATAACCCTATTTAAATCATATATATGCAAGTTGTGCTATATTAAAACACTTAATTCCATTTATGTTTTCATTTTAGTAGGTAACTCTATGACCAAACTCAGATTGAGTCACTCAATCCAAACGTTATTAAGAAAATCTAGTTCCTCACTATTCCTAAGCTGTGGTAGATCATGTTTCTAAAGATGGCAGCAACAACATCTTCCATCCTATATGTTCTTTTGCAATGTAACTGTGCTAATCCCTCATTAAGAAGTACAATTTATTTTCATTCCCTTTAAATCTAGACTGGCTAATCTACAGTCAGCTCTCCATATCCTTGGCTTCCACATCCATGGATTCAGCTAACTGTGGGTCAAAAATATTTGAAGAAAAAAAAGTTATGTTGTTACTGACATGTACTATATAGTTGGGCCTACTATGGTTGTGTCTGTACTGAACATGAACTGACTTTTTCTTGTCATTATTCCCTAAACAATACAGTATAACAACTATTTGCACAGCATTTACATTTTATTAGGTATTATAAGTAATCTAGAGACGATGTAAAGTATACAGGAGGGTATGCATAGGTTATATGCAAATACTACACCATTATTTTACAAGGGACCTGAGCATCCGCAGAGGCCTTGGAATAGATATATTTTGAGCAATAGGATGCAGCAGAAGTGATGCTGTGCAGCTTCCGAGGTTGGGCCTCAAGAAATCAGCCCCTTCTCTCTTCATTCCTTGGAATGTTCTTTCTTGGAATCAGCTGCCAAGCTGTGAGGAGGCCCAAGAAGCCATATGAAGAAGTCTCATAGAGGAAAGCCAAAGACATTGACTAAAAGTCCCAGATGAAATCCCAGCTGGGATGCAAATGAAGCCATTTTGGATGTTGCAGCCAACTCAGGACCCTAGCCAACACTCTGAAATAGCACTTCCTGATCAACCCATAGAAAGAAGAGAAATACATTGCCGCTAGTTTAAGCCACTACATTTTGAGGTGGCTTGTAATGCAGCAATACCTAACTGGACCACTGGGGCTCCATTCATCTTGTTGTTGTTTTTTTATTTTATTTATTTACTTTTTAAGATTTTTTTTTTAATTGGGGAATTGGGGGAGGGAACAGCATTGGGGAATTGGGGAAGGGGAACAGACAAGTTGCTGTCCTTTTGTTCTTCAGTCTAACTGTGGAGGACGTCACTTCACTGACTTATGTTGGTATTGTGATTATTGCGCTCTTCCCGGCTGAGGCAGATTGGTCACCGGCCATTGGATGGCCACTCACGGTAGCTTACAGCAGCCCACTGCAGCCCCACTGCAGCCTACACCGTTGCCGGTGACTCAGGCAGCCCAGCTCCAGGTCAAGTCCAGCTCCAGGTTCACCATCTTAGGTGTAGAAGGTGCAGTGTCACTGGCCCATGTGGGATCCGAACCTGCGGCCCTGCTGCTCAGAGCTCATGCTCCCAAGCCAGCTCTTAACCAACGAGCCACTCTGCTGACCCCATCTTGTTTTTAAAGGTCTTGCACCAACTTCCCTTGCTTGCTTACCTTACCACCCCCAGACCTCTGTAAGGAATTATGTTACTTTTTTGGATTTTCACAATCTCCTTTTGGCTCTATGGACAAAATAGCTCACCCATTAGTGTTTATGAAAATGGCTGATAATACTGATGAACACTTTTCAATGCTTAATGATGTACCAGGCGCTGTTTTAAGTGTAATATGTTTACTAATATATTTAATCTTTAGAACAACTTTTTGAGCTAGGTACTATTATTATTCCCATTTTACAGATGAGAAAACCAAGGCACAGAGAGGTGAAGTAACTTGTGCAAAGTGCAACAGCAAGTGGTAGAATCACCATCAGAACCCAAGCATTAGATTCCAGAGCAATTCACTTAGCCGCTGCAATATACTGCCTCCCATAAATAATGCCTCAAGTTTATCAGGTTAATACTACAGTGACTCTGGTGAGTTTAGTTTCTTTCACTTATGTTTCTTGATCCTCTTACTTTAGTTAAGAAAGTCCTTTAAGACTTTCATCGCCTCATTCATTTATACTAATTTAGGGCTGTGTCCCATGCTACCACCTACATTTAGAAAAGCCTAATGTTAGCAAAGTCTAAATGCTTGACTCTTTCTGTATTCATCATTCAGGGTAGACTAGAGCATTTGCCGGGCTTCCCCAGGTTCCTCCTCCCGCAGCTACCACAGAGGGCAGCAGAGTAACAGGCAGGCAGGGACCAGAAGGAGGGAGCAGAGAAGCAGAGCTGTCAGGCAGAACCACGGAGGTGCTAGTGTGCGGACAGTGAGAGTCAGGTGGGAGCGAAGCGACTGTTTCTAATAGTGGGCCAGGGGCAGCCAGAGCCTTGCCAGTTCGACATAAAGCAGAGGGGGAACGGAAGCGTCTGTGCTTGTTATGCAATGGTAGCTTTAAGACAAGCTCCCTGTGCCACTTTCCAAATGGACTCCTGCCTTCAGGTCTCTCCTAGGCAGCTGCTCTAGAGGTGTCACTGTCAGGGGGTGTGATTTTGCTTCAAATAGCCTCAAAGTCTTTCTGCTTCCTATCTGCCTGATAATTGTCTCAAGAACTCTGAGGAAAATAAAAAAATTAACTATACAATTCAACAGGTCTGTATCCTCATGCTGTAGTCAGAGCAAGGCCTTTGGAGACAGACAGCTCTGAGATCAGAGTCTCATCTCTGCTGCTTAATTGTTGCATGGCTTTGGGAAAGTGGCTTTCTTCTCTGAGCCTCACTGTCCTTAGCTGTAGGACGGATTAGTGACATTTACCTTGTGTGGTTGTTTTAAGAAGTAAATGAGTCCAGTAGGGAAAGCTCTGGGCCTCATATAGACCAAGCAATCATCAGGGCACCTATTAAAATATTTACATACACAGGATATATTAGATATCTATATAACCATGAATTATCATGCGGCCTTAGAGAGTAAACTGAAAAGGGTGGGGCAGGTGTTTCATGCTCCACTACACAATGTTTGCACAAGAAAAAGACAACCGTCACGATCTATTTTAGAAAAGTCCTGTCTTTTAGACCCTTCTCTTTTTACTTTCATCCCCTAAATGCGTTGGAGATATGTGGTATGAAATTAACTTCTATAAATTTAAAAAGTATCTAAGTCTCCCTGTAATATTCTTAATCTGAGAAGTTCATGACCCCCTTGAAATGGTATGCAACATTTTGTGTGTACATGTATATGCATTTTTTTGGGGGGGATATGATTCATAATTATCAACAGACTCAAAAGGGTCTGTGCTTGGACAAAAGACTAAAAATCTCTAATATACAAAGAGCCTTTTAAATCTTGTTCTACTGAAAGTAACTTGGAGGCCTTCCCTGACTTAAGACAAAGCAGGCACAGCTTTGGAAAGCACTAGAAATGGATCCCATCATTTGGTCAAGGCCCAGTCTCTTTTCCCCAGTGTGTTCTTAACAGAGTGGGAGGCTGGCTGTTCCTGCTGGCACAGGTAATGCTGTACAGACAAGACCACGTGGATGAAGAGGTGTTGCCTTCTCCAATTACAGTTGACAAAGACCAAAACCTAACCTCAGCTGCACCTTCTGTCTCTGGGAAGTCACTTATGGAGCAGGCCTATAATTAGGGTTTGCTACCTGAAACATAATTCTCAGGATAAAGAATATCTAAATTAAGTCCCCAGATACCTGAGGCAAAGCCCTAAGGGCTGATAGTCATGAGGTGGGGCGTGTGGTATCCTTCATTCAGTAGGGATTAATAAATGAGGATGATATCACTCAGAACCTCAGAAGGGGCAGGTGTCCAAGAGGCCCTTTACGCTCCTGCAATGGGGCCTGACAGCCTGCGCACTGGAATCCATAATTTGTGCCTCCGGCAAAGAATCCACACAAAGCAAGACTGGCCACGTCAGCATTTAGGGATTTAAGGCCAGCTTCTATTATCCACAGACCTTCTCCCCCAAATCGTAAGGATGATTCAGCTAATTGATTCCACTTTAGTTTTGAAAGAAAATGATTGTTTGTGTATAAAGTAAATGAAAATACAGGCCCGGGGGAGGGAATTTAAAGTAATTGAAGAGTTCAATGGATGATGACTAATTTTGCAATTGTTATTATTACATCTCTTTAATTAACAGATAACTCATGAATTATGGAGTACACGATATAAGACACGTGGATTATATTCGGGAAATGTTTTTGATCCGTGTAAGCAAATTGAGATAAACAGTGGGTGCACCTGTTCCTAGCCTGTCCCGGGAATATATGAAACTCTGGCACAGGATAAACGTCTGTTGGTGTCTGTGTGACAATAACAACACAAAACTGGCACTGGGGTCAGGAAGTCAGTCGTTGGTGGGTGGGGAGCCACCGTCTGCAGCCAGAGCCCGGCATGGCTGTGTGTTCTGATGCCCATGAACCAGGAAAGGGAGTCTAAGGTTTCGAAAGGATCTTTCCCCTTCACAAAGCTGTTGTAAAATAAAATACAAATCCTTCCTGAAAGTTCCTAGCTTTCCTTCCTTTAGGAAGTTTTCGGTCAATGGGAAACAAAGCCTTATTCAAAGGATTAAAGTCATAGTCATTCTATTGTTTACAGCTTCAATAATGTGGCTTTCCTTCCACGGACAAAATTTTCAATTCACAAATCATCTAAAAAACAGGAAATTTTTGGGAAACACGTGCTTATGATAACAAACAAGGGATTTAGTGTGTGCTATAGAAGTTTATAAAAAGAGGCATCTGATTTTAAGATTTTTGTTTTTTGATGGGGTTGTACTTCTTGGATGCATTCTAGGAAGATTATTCCTTAAAGGAAAAGCCATATGGCTTATACCATAAAATTACCCAGTTCCCACGCCAGCCCCACACACGGGAGCAGAAGCAGATTCTGGCTGTATTTTCAAGGCTGTACTCCAGGCAGTTACTGGAGAGGCAACAGTTCTCTACAATACCCTCTTCTCCCTGCTGTCCTTAGTTCTCTGCTTCCCTTGCTCCCCCCC
>NW_017731695.1:761821-796379 GCF_001890085.2 Hipposideros armiger
CACCCCCGCCAAAGTCCTATGCTCTTACCAGGGGAATGGAGGCAGAGGGGCTGGGGAGAAAGTGTGGTTAGCAGGATTGGGGGATTGGGGAGAGTGTGTGAGAGAGGCAGTGGCAGCAGCTCTGAGCTCTGGCTGTGGGCAGTAGCTGTAGAGAGCCATAGTAGGTTAGCGAGGGTGTGGAACACTCACTACTTTTGCAAGCAAGGGAAAAGCAGGGTTGGTGGGATCCAAGGGGTGAAGCAGCAGCACTCAACTGAGCAAACAAACTCACCCTGGAAATCTACTCCAGTTGCTTTTAAATAAACTACCAAGAGAATTCTTTATTTTGGCGACAATATTTTAATCTTTTTGATCTATATGCTAAAAGGAACACTGTAGATCCTTCTGAATAATAATTTTCAGTGTCTGGAATTCCCCAACATCATGATTTTTCTATAGCACCCCATCTTTCACCATTCTCTTTGACTTTTATCCACACTCCCAGGGAAAATACCAATTTTCCCTAATTAAAGGACGACAGAACCTATTTACTTCCTAACATTTTCTTCTATGCAGTTGCCAAAGCGTGTTCTTGATCCCAGCAGGAGTAGCAGCAACATCTAGCTTGGTGGAAATGCAGACTCTCAGGCCCTACCCTATGACTCCTGAGTCATAATCCTCATTTAAGGGGATCCTCAGTAATTTGCATGTACATTAAAGTTTGGGGAGGGTGGGTCTATACCATACTACAGACCTGACTCACAATCCCCACCCCCAAGGCCTGCAGGATTCCACATTTTCTACCCTGTCCACTTCTCCGGTCTCATCCCACAGCATGCTACTGCTCATTCACTAATTCCGGCCTCCAAGCTATTGCACTCACTATTCCCTCTATCTGGAGAGCTCCTGCCTCCTCTTAGTCTTGCTTCCCCCTTTAATTCATTGCGGTGTCAACTTAAATGTTACCTTTTTTTTTCAGTTGAGCCATCCTGCCACCTTTTGGCAGCTCAGTAGCAGCTCAGCTTGGGCCAGGACTCGAACTGCTGTTGCTCTGAGCTCGCACTCTTGAGCGAGTTCTTAACCAACTGAGCCACTCAGCTGGCTCCCTTAAATGTTATTTTCTTAGAGGAGACTTCCTTGACCACGTTCTATAAAGAACCACTCCCAAACCAGCCATTCACTAGCCCATTACTCTGTTTTATATATATATTTATTATTATTATTATTGTTGTTGTTATTATTATTATTATTATTATTATTATTATTGGGGAACAGTGTATTTTTCCAGGACCCATTAGCTCCAAGTCAAATAGTTGATTCAATCTAGTTATGGAGGGCGCAGCTCAGTGGCCCATGCGGGGATTGAACCGGCAACCTTGGTGTTGTGAGCACTGTGCTCTAACCAACTGAGCTAACCAGCTGCCCCATTTTATATTTTTCATGGCACGTATTGTTACCTGGAATCATTGTATTAATTTATTTTGGGGTCATTTTGTTGAGGATTGTATTTCCAGTGCCCAGAGCAATGCCCAGCACATTGAAGGTGCTGAGTAAATATTTATTGGATGAATGAATCAAGTTTTGGGGATCACAAACAATGAAAACCTATGCCTAGACAATTCTAAGCTAAGATCAGAAACTCTCTGAATCAATGCAATAGCTTTCAGTTAATTGGCCTAAGACCAGTACTTCTGAGACCAGATCAGTGGTTCTCAAAGCCTGGCCCTCCAACCAGCAGCATCATCAATCCTGGGAACTTGATAGAAAAGCACATTCTCAGGCCCAGACATATTGAATCAGAAACCCTGATTCAGCAACTTAACAATTCACTTAAATTGTTAAGTCCAGCGATCTTATGTGTGTGATTCTGATGCACTGCCCTAATCAAACCAACATCTTATCTGTGTAGAGAACCCACAGTGTTCAAAGCCCTTTCACATATACCACTGTAGTTCTGGACTTCAAGAAAGCCCTGAAAAGTAGGTAAGGCATGTGTCATTCCCATGTTATAGATGAACAAACTGAGCCCTAAGAAATGATTTGGTTTGCCTATGGTCATGCACTTTTATCAGAATTACCTGGGATACTTGTTAAAATTACAGATACCTGGGCTCTACTCTGGACCTACTGAATGAGAGTAACTGGGGCTAGAGCTCTAAAATCTGGATTTAAAAAAGAAAAAAAGCTTTCTAGGAGATTCTGAAGCTCCAAAAAGTTTGAGAACCAATTATGTTAGAGAGCAGAGGAATAGGAGTTAGAACTCATGGCCCCTCATTCCTAATGACTGCTTTTACAGAGTCTTGAGAAGAGCAAGTACAAATGAAACTGATTTTTAGTGAAAATAGTTAAACCGAAGTCGCAATAATTCTGTCGCTTTTATTAGACCCTACCTCTATTTGCTACCTTTGTAAGCTAGGAAGAATCAAATTCCATGACAATGAGCTGTTTTTGGTATAGGCATAACTTATTTTATTGTGCTTCACTTTATTGTGCTTCACAAATGTGAGTCTTTTTTTTTTTTTTTTACCGTGGGAATTGTAAGGTATTTGACCCTGTTTGGTGTACTCCTGCAGTCCTTTACCAACCGCTATGCTTACTTTCCTTTGCTTACATCTTTTAATTAAGAAGAAAATTTTAGAAAAAGAAAAAAAGTCTTTCAAGCCAAAAGCTACACTGTTTAACCAATCATTACAACTGCAGGCATCTTTTATTTACTTGGCTAGCCTGGAAAAGATTAACTTTTAAAAAGGCGTCTCCAAATTGTCAAGTAACTCCCAAACCTCTCTCTCCTGCCCAACCAATTCCCACAAACTCCAGACTCATAAACAACTGCATGTGGAACAATTCTCTTCTGAATGTCCTGCAGACATCTTAAGCTTGGTGTGTGTTCAAAACCAAATTCATTACACCCTCACCCATTCTTTCCCTTGGATGTACTCTACAAGCTAATGACTACAACATCCACTGCATCATCCTAGCCAGAAATCGAGGCATTGTTTTTGGAGTCCTTCCTTCCTGGATAGCCAACCAGGCCTTCCATTTTACTCCCTAGATCTCTCTTGAATCCCACGCGTCCTCTTCGTCTCCCCACATCTCCACCTCAGGCCTTCATCATCTCTTGCTTAGGCCATCATGATGGCTTCCAAAGTGGTCCCTTTATTTATGCTTCTACATCACTTCATTTCCCACTGTCCCTTGCTTCAGTGCTACCAACTGCTTTCTCTTCTTGATGATTTTTGTACTTCTGTGCCTTTTGCACATGCTAATGCTGCTGTACTGATTTTCTTTACCCCTCTCCTGCATATGGCAAACTCCTGTTTTTCATGGTACTGCTCAGTATTATAAGGCTTCTCCATGACGCCTTCCCTGAGGACTTCTTTATAGAGTAGACTCCTCCCTCCTTTGTGCTCCCAAACTAGCATGTAATCTGCCTTCATTGCAGTACTCACTCAGTAGGATACATGAGTGTTTATACTTTCTTCCCTCACCCCCTCCTCCCTCTCTTCCTCCTAGAGTATGAGCTCCTTGAAAGAAGGGAACATGTTTTATTAACCTTTGAATCACCACCTCCTGGCACAGAACCTGGCCCACCAGACACACTCAAACATTTGCTCAATGAATACCTGGCTAGATTTCTGGACTCCAGAGATGGCTGAGGGTAAGAGAAACTAAAATGTATTGAGCAATTGTTATGTGTGAAGAGCTTAACACCCATTATTTAATTTTTACAGATAATGCTTTGAACTGTTATTCTAATTAAGTACATGTTGACATTCAGACTCAAAGTAATTAAATTACTTGCTTGCAGTCTCACAGTTAGTAAATAAATGATAGAGCTTGGAGTTGAATTCAGGCTTTTCTAATTCCAAACTCCATGTCCTTCCTTCCATCCATCCATGAGGCCCCTAGTGTCACCCTAGCATAAGTCATCAGTTTTAAAATGACTTCTCACTCTTGGTTTATTAAAACATCAAAACATTTCATCTCTAACAAGTAGTGGTAAGATCATGCAATCGGTAGTCTCCAGAGATGGTCCCCAGTGAAGCCTGTATTCTAGTAGTCATGCCCTGTTATAGTCCCCTCCCATGTATCTAGGCTGGGGCTGTGTAGCCAATAAAATCTAGCAGAAGTTGGGTTATAAGACACCTCCAAATGTCCACTTGAAACACGGCCAGCTGCCACTTTCCCTGGAAATACCGTGGAGAAGCCCAACCTATCCTCGTGGAGAAAAGATGTCTGACTAGACCCTAGCTTTTCAAGCCACCTGAGCTCAGGTACCAGACATGTGAGTAAAGAAGTTTCATTAGATGTCTCACCCCAGCCACCATCTATTGCAACTGCATGGAACATCTCAAGTGAGAAGGGCCTGGACGAGCCAAGTATTATTCCCTCAAAGAACCATGACAAATAATAATAAATTGTTCTTTTAAGCCACTCTGTTTTCTGTTTTGGTAGGCAGCAGTAGGAAACTAGAACACCATGACTTTTTTTTTTAAAGAAAATAATATTTATAAGCAAAGCTTTTAAAGCTTCTTTTAGTCTCCATTTCTACAAGTACACTATGCAATATAAGTAGATTTTTAGCTGAGTCCTTAACAAAGTTTATGATCTTGAGCAAGTCTATAATAATGTCACTGAGGTTCATATGCCTCACTCAGTTCTAAAATGAAGGGTTGGGCTACTTAATCATGAAGGTCCATTTTAGTCCCTAAATCATATAATTCCCTTCAAACTATCAGAGGGAAATTGAGTCTTTGACAAGTTTTAACCTGCAGTAAAATTTTACAGGCACAAGAATTTTCAGTGAAGCAATGAATGCCAGGGAAGTGCTGAGTCAGCACAATGCTGTCTGTTAGGAGGTAAAAAAAAAAGTCAGGAGCGACTATAAATCTGATCCTTTCGCTACTTCTTCCTGAAGCAAAATTCAAAGAGATGATTATCTGTAACAAAAGACTTGAAAGAGGTTTTTGACTTTTCCCCCTTAAAAATCCCTTGCTGAAGTCTGCGGGTGACTTCAGGACTTTTTGGCAGACTCTTCAGTTTTGCATAGTTGAATCAGCCTCCGGAAGATCAGTACACACAAATGCTAAGTTTAGGGCAAATGAACTGAGTAGATTCCTAGAGGAAATAAACTCTTGCCTGAGAACGACAGCTGAAGTAAAATCCCATAAGCCAGGAAAACAGCCACACAATCACAGTAACAGGTGGTCAGTTTCAAAACAAATTTCAAGGTCTGACTCGCACAGCACCTGCTCTAGAACCACAGACGGCAGGGTAACTCTGTCTGGGTCCCAGTTAGGTCATCTCTGCCATGTTCTGAGCAAGATTAACTACCTTTATTAGCTGAGCTAAGTCATGGTGGCTGCCTCTGCCTCTCCTTATGTTCCCTGTCAGGAGGAAAGAAGGAGAGAGAGAATTTGGGAACCACAAGGGAACTTGGAGATTAACTAGTTCAACTCCCCTGATAGCAAAGCAAAGTGAAGCCCTGACACCTTGCTCAAGGTCACATGACCTATGGAAGCAGAACATTAATTCCCTCCTCCCCTGCCCCAATTTTATTATGAAAAATTTCAAACACACAGCAAAATTGAACGAATTTTTGCAGGGAACACCCATATATACCCGCTACTTTAGATTCTACCATTACCGTTTTATGAAACTTTTTTATCATGTACTACCATCCAGCTATTCCTCCCTCTTATCATTCCACCTTATTTTTTGGATGCATTTCAAAGTGAACTGCAGACATCTGTACTCTTTTCCTTAAAGCAGCATTATGTTGTATCATTATTTGTCTAATTATTTGACAATCCAATTTTATATATATTATGGAACCAGAAAAAAATTACAAAAAAAGTCACTGAACACAATAACGACAAATTAGCATCAGCTAGCCTGAAAGAGGACCTGCTTCCGCACTCCAAGGCCCTTGAGGATTCTTACTGAGAACAAAGTCCAGAGAAGGCAGACGTGCTAGTCAGTACACGACACTGCTTATGTTGTTCCCTCTACCTGGAGTCCCACTCTTCCCCCTTCCTGTTGAAATTCTCCCATTCCTCCAAGAATGACCTCAGATGTGTGCAAGTAACACAAACTGTTATACTATATGTATTCCTGCTTTAGGGAAAAAAGTTATTTAAAAAATCGGAGATTCTGCCTCCTTTCCTAATGCCTTTCCCGAGCCCCGAGTTTTCGTCTTTCTCATCTGAATGCTCACAGGCCTTCTCTGTCACTTCTCCTACCTCATTCTACCTTGGTACAGGTGTGTGTTTGTTTTTCTATCGCCACTACTGCCACTGCCACTACTATTACTACTACTATGATGGTGAATTTCTCTTTGTCAGGGGCTGTATCTTAAAACTTATTTCTGTATCTCCTGCAGTTCCTTGCATAGAGTCGATGTTGAAAACATTATGTAATTTCAAATTTCAACTCCACAAAATGATGTCCAGGCAGCTTTGTGAAGGTCAGATCTTAAGGCCCACTTGTACCAGGGTCACATAAGGAACCTGTTTCATGTACAGATTTCTGGACTTCTCACCCTCAGACATCCTGCTTCAGTAGGTTTGGGGTGGGGTCCAGAAAGCTGCAGCCTTAGCAAGTGCCCTCTGATGATTTCAATGCAGATAGCTCGGGGACTACACTTGGAAAAATTTGCTACAGGCCCGCATTACCAACCAACCTTGCTTTGTTAGGTCTTAATCACGTTTAAACCAGCGATATGAATCTGCCTGTCCCTCTGATGGATCTTGGATAAAGGTGTGGCAAACAAGGCGCCTGTCACGGTGGGGTGTGACAGCCATGGCATCACCCCTCACCACATCATGTGCTGCCAGTCACTACTTCTGCTATTGCCACCAACCCCAAAGTTTCCCTTTGTCACTTCCCCCTTGCCACCACCAACTGCCACTGTCCTCTGATCCCTCACCCTCCAAGGCTGAGTCAGATCCATTGTGGAGCACTTGGGGAAGCACATTTGGGAAGACAGGTTGAGGGTGGCCTTATTCTACATCCACAATCCCATGTCTTAGAACAAAGGAGCACCCACTTTCTAACCCTGGCTTCTTAAGAAGCTCTGCAAACCTGGTTAGAAAGTTGGGCTCGTGGTTTGAAGTTCCTGCCACCTTTTATTTTACAATGAGTGGAAACCAAAGTTGAGTAACAGATCTCTTGCCCAAGCATTAAGGGCCACCACAAATCATACAGCAGTGGGACTGGAGTGGATAAGATGTGGCTGCTGCCCGCCCCCAGGCCAAGTATTTCTGTGTAGGGAATGCCGACTGCAGTCATTGCCACTGCCTGGTCTTAACAGAGTATTTTCTATGCTGTATATGCTGAAATTTATTTTCTTTTAGGTGCCAAAAGGATAATACTCAGAAAAACTATGGGCCAGGAGAGTTGTTTCATAAAGTATTACCTGAAATACGCTTTGAGTTGAATATACTTCAAATCAATTGCTCTAAGACATTCTCAGCATTGTCATTTTTAGTTCAACCTATTTGTCTATTGTGGCGGTTCCCAAACTTTAACAAGCGTCACAGTCACCGAGAGGGCTGGTTGCTGGATTGTGCTGACCTGGAGGCCGGTGCTTTGGGAACCATTGCTCTAAGAGAAAGCAAAGTGTTAGTGCTTATCAGACCACTTGCCGACCTGCCTGCCTGTCTTCTCGTATCACAATGGCTACTGTCAGTGATTCTCAGCCCTAGCTGTCCGCTAGAATTATATGTGAAGTCTTTCAAACATTAGGTCTGGGTAGGATGCTCAGACCCTACCTTAGATCCAAATAAATCCACAGCTCTGCAATTTTGGAAAAGATCCCCAGGTGACTCTAATGGGCCTCCAGGGTGAGAACCACAGGCGTATAAGCAAACTCCGGGCCTATTCTGTGTTAACATATGATTCTCACTTGACAAATATTTATTGACCACCCAATATATGCCATAGAAAATGATAAAGTGTCTAAGAAGTGGTCCCTGACCTCAAGCAGAGCTAGCTCACATACCTAAACGTTAAAAAAAAAAAGAAAGAAAAAAGAAAGAAAGAAAAGAAAAGAAGAAAAAAGAAAAAGCTGGTGTGTGGCAAGTGCCAATTAGAAGAATGAGCCATTACGGAAAACAAGGTTAGATGATCCGAGGTGCGTCAGTGCTGTCCTGGGGCCTCACGTTGTTTGTGATAAGTTATGTATGCCTTTACCACACAAGAAAGGTCTCCTTTTGGCGAGGGAAATTGTTCATTTATTGGTTCATTGAGGATGCTCCAACTGATTCACCATGGTAGATGTGATTGAACCATGGAAATGATGGAACATTAAATCAATAGCTAGTCAGCTGGCAACTATTCCTTTGCTAAGTATGCTATTAAGGTTCTGTTTCAGACACCCTGTGCTCAACAGAGGTGAATCTTTTCAGTGGAGAAATAAAACATGAATTATGTTTAGGAACAACTTTCTTCTGGGGTTTTAAATAAACATTTATTACATATGCAAAAAAAATCCAAATTTATTTGTGAATCAAAACATAAGTACCTTAAAAATACAGACTTATTTGTATCTACTGGAATACAAAATAATTTAATGATTCAATGACAGCTGGCCCATGAAGTAGAGAGATTTTAGAAAAGAGAAAAATATCCTCTTTGTGTGTTATGTATGTATTAAAGGCATTATTTAATTCATTGTGCTATTTAATTTGATTATATCTTTTTTGAGATTTTGTATTTGTGTAGCAAAGTTTTTCCAAGAATAAGAGATCTCCATGACAACAAAAGAGGCTTGTTTTCAAGACAGGAAATAAATACTTCTAAACCGTTACATTTATTTCCATTAAAAAATACTGGAGGTGTCATTTTAGGCATTTTGCGGGAGATAACATGAATACAACAAAGTAACTTGCTCTCAAGGAAACTCACAACTTAGTAGAAGGGAAAGATAAGTACCTATTTGAAGCAAAATATGATACATGCCTTTAGAGAAGAATACATTTTAATGAGGCTTCAAAGAGCTGGAAGAAAAGGAGGTCAAGGTTCAAAGAGCCTAAAATAAGGCATAGAACTGGGGTTCTCATGCAATGCATTATTGCACGGCCAATTTTCAAAGGCCAGCTGTTCCCAGTCAAATGAAGACTGAAGATGAGAGTAGATGCAATCAATGGGAAAATCAGGCCACCCTCCCTTATTTTCCTGGCGAGGGAGTTTCGAGATCAATATTTTAACAATCTCATTTCAGGAAGCAAAATGAAAAGGAATCTGATGCATTTTTTTTGGTTCACTTCTTACTAATAAAATCCAATTTGAAGATTTTATACATTGACTCTATGGCCACTTATATTTGACAAAAACGCTTAGCCTCATTAGTAATCAAAGAAATGAATATCAGAACCGCCATGCAATAACTGGGGCCTATCAAATTGATAGAGATTTTAAATGACTACCAAGTGTTGGGACGTACAGGAGGAACAGGCCTGCTGTTTCTGCCTGTGGGGTGTTCCTTGGTTCACCATAGCTGGAGGCAATCCATATCCTATAGCTCATCAATTCTTCTAGGGATATATTTTAAGGAAACAGTATGGATATGTTCAAATGCTCATAGGCAAAAATATTCCTCAGTGCTTTGTTTATTGTTGGGAAGAATCAATCAATCAATAAATGCCCAACAATAGGGTAATATATATAAAAGATAGTATGCTAGGAAGGAAACAGTGGTGTCCGCTCACCTAGAAACCTAGAAACCGTGGTCTGGAAAAAAATTTCCTGAGTGTTTTAGGCAAGTCAGTCCCTTCCCCCCAACATCAATTCCCATCCCTTACTGTGTTCCTCTTCTGATATTCTGCACTCCCGCCCAACAGGACCACCTGTAATTTGTGCCCTGAACAATTTGTACACTTTCTTGCCTGCCTGCCATTGCTCATGCCTTTCCTGCTGTCTGAATTCCTTTCCTTCATCTCTGAGGTGTTACATCTTCAAGACCTAGTTTTATAAGCCAGGTTACAGGATGTTTTAATGATGCTCTCCTACATCACCCAGACAGAAGGATTTATTCCCTCTCTGTACCCTCACAGCAATTAGATTATCTCCTTTGGCCCTTCTCACCCTCTGTCCTGTATTAGAATGATCTGAATACATATATTATTTTCCCTAGTAGATTTTGAGCAACTTGAGGACAAGGGCCAGCCTTGTTCAGATTTATATCCACCATAGTTATAAAGCATGTTGGGTATGGTTGTTGAATGAAGAAATGGGTGAGTGTATGCATGCAAAAGTGCACTTGGAGCCCAATTCTGATGTTCTCCACAAACATGGGATGAACTTGACAAGTGTTAAAGATGCTCTTTGATGCCTCCCTTTCTCTGTGGCGGGCAGGGCGGAGGGGAGGCCGGGGCTGAAACCTTCCATCTGAGCCATTGTGATTAGAATAGTGAAGACCAAGACTGGGGAGTAGTCTGAGAGGGGAGAACAGGATGATGAACCAAACTGCAATTGCCCCCCTGTCCTTACACCTTATCCCCATTCCCCATTTAGTGGAAGAAGAGTAGATTAGAATTTTAACCAAGAGAGGGAACTGATGAAGACCTTTGCAAAGGAAAGCAAACACTTCTAATCAGTAATCTGTTCTTTTAGCATCCCAATAACATCTGTTTTAATCCCCAGGTATTAAATTATCCAGAGAAGTGAAGGGCCAAAGAAAAATAAAAAGTTTTCATTGGGGAAAAGAGGAGTTTGAAAGAATTTTAAAGATGCACATTGATGTATACACTCCCAGATTCAATAGACAACATAAATGCCATTCATGTTGATGGTGAAAATGCCTTGATGCTATCTATCAGTGAAGAAGTTATTAAGCTGAGCAACTGAACTTATTACTGTTCAACAGTCAAACTGAAGCATTTTTTAAGGCATTTTCTGTCCCTACTTGGTACAAATTATACCTAAATGTCCTATTATGCTTAGCAATACACCTGCTGGCTTTTGTGGGCCTTCAGGAAATGCCTTTACTTCCTGAAAAATGCAACAAACTACAACACGAAACACACCTCAGCCAGCTGACATCAAACTGAACGGTAGTTCCCTTTCTGACTTGGTGATTAGCATTTGTAGGTTGTGTTATGGCCAAATTCACAAAAGAAAGTCTCATATTAAAAAAAGAAAATATTCTTATATACACGGAGACCCACATAATATGGATTCTACTGCATATGTATGTACGAATCCATGTGTGTCTATATGTATGTATTTATAATTGTGGGGGAAGGGGACCATTACTGTTTTCTTTTAAAGTTCCCTAGTGTGGCAAAATTAAGCCTCACTGAGGTGGATTATTTTTTTTTCAGTAAATAACAACATAAACTGCATTTCATCAAACAAAGGTCCGCTCCCTGTGCCAAGCAGCAGTGATTTACAGACCTAACATCTGAGCGAATGGGAAATGCTATATTTCCAGACTCGGGTAATGAATAACCTCTGAGGGCTTGAACTTTTCTGCATTCCCACAGACTGCATCCACAGAGCGGTGCTCTTGCCCTGAAAGGAAGGATTTGCCCTATTTGGAAGGAAGTAGAATAAATAGAACTGGAAGTGGCAAGGTCACCTTTAATATCATATGAACTGCCTCTTAACAAGCTTCACAATTGCTTTGTTTCTTCCTCCCCCAGTGCTATAAACAGTCAAAGTCAAAGCAAACTCTGAGAGCGTGCTGAGTGCACGCAGGAAGCTCCCAGAGCTGTGAGGAAGGGGAGGCTACAGGCTCCCTGGGGCCCATCCCGCATGCCAGGGTTACAATTGTAATACGGTGTTGTGGCCAGAAAGGAAAACTGCTTGTTTTCAAAGGAAGGAATTATATTGTCCTAAATTCCTGTGTATAAAATATAGGACAAACAACTTACAGTGGGAATATTTAAATGGAAATTGTGGAGTATGTAGCATATTTGCCTTTCACTTGGTTTCCCCCTACTAACTTTAAGTATCACATGGTGGTTGCAGAAATACAAAAATGTTATTAAAAAACTCTTCTCCCTAGGATCCCATTCAGTTGGTATTCCAAACACAGTGCAAGCTCTTTTTTTAAAAAAAAAGACTTTTATTAAAATATAGCTAACATACAATATTATATGAGTTTCAGGTGTACACAATAGTTATTCAACATTTATATACCTAAGAAGTGATCACCATAAATCTAGCAACCATCTGACACTGTACTATGCTATCACAATATTATTGACTATACTCCCCATGCTGTACATTACATCCCCATGACTAATTTGTTTTATACGTCGAAATCTGGACCTTTTATTCCCCTTTGCCTTCCCCCCGCCTTTTAAATTTTTTCAATTACAGTTGATATTCAATATTATTTATATTAATTTCAGGTGTACAGTATAGTAGTTAGACATTTGTATAATTTAAGAAGTGACCCGGGGGCCGGCCAAGTGGCGCGATGGTTAAGAACTCGCTTGGGATGCCAGAGGGCCCTGGTTCGGATCCCACATATGAGGGCCAGTGACACTGCCCTCCACAGCTATGATGCTGAACGACAGCTCAACCTGGAGCTGGGCTGCCATGAGTCGCCGGCGACGGCGTAGGCTGCACTCCCTGTGGCAGTGGGTTGCCATGGGCTACCTGTAGCCAGCAGCCAGCGTGAGTGGCCAGCAGCCAGCGTGAGCGGCCAGCAGCCGCAGTGAGCGGCCATCCAGAGGCCGGCGACTGATCTGCCTCGCCAGAGAAGAGCGCAATGATGGTGCCAACTTGGGCCAGTGAAGCAACGTCCTCCACAACTAGACTGAAGAACAACAAAAGTTGTCTGTTCCCCTTCCCCAATTCCCCAGCACTGTTCCCATCCCCCCAATTCCCCAATAAAAATCTTAAAAAAAAAAAAAAAAAAAGAAGTGACCCGCCTGACTAGTCTAGCACACACCTGGCATTATGCATAGTTATTACCATATTATTAACTATATTTCCTATGCTTTACATTCCCTTGACTACTTTGTACAACCAATTTGTACTTCTTAATCCCTTTCTCTTTTTCACCCATCCCCCTTATGTCTGGCAACCATAAAAATGTTTTCTGTATGTATGAGTTTGTTTCTGTTTTGTTTGTTTATTTTGCTCTTTAGATTCCACATATAAGTGAAATCACATTACATCTTTCTTTCACTGTCTGACATACTTCACTCAGAACAATACCCTTTAGGTCCATTCGTGCCACCGCAGATGGCAAGAACCCATTCCCTTCCATGGCCAAGCAATATTCCACTGCATATATGTACCACCTCCTACTCTTTATCCATTCTTCTATCAATGGACACCCAGGCTGCCTCCACATCTTGGCCATTGTAAACAATGCTGTAATGAACATATGGATGTGCACGTCCCTTTTGAAGTAGTGTTTTAGGTTTCTTTGGATAATTACCCAGAAGTGGGATTATTGGGTCCTACTTTGTCACTTATTATAGCCTTTGTTTTAAAGTCTATTTTGTCTGGTATAAGTATTGCTACCACAGGTTTTTTTTTGTTTCCATTTTCATGAAATATCTTTTTCCCATCCCTTTACTTTCAGTGTGTGTCTTTTGATCTGAAGTGAGTCCTTTTATAGGCAGCATATATAAGGGTCTTGTTGTCTTATCCCTTCAGCCATCCTATCTTTTTTACCAATTTTTTTTTTTTAGTTGAGTCATCCTGCCACCTGTTGGCAGCTCAGCGGCAGCTCAGCTCGGGCTGGGAATTGAACCGCTGCTGCTCAGAGCTCAAACTCTTGAGCAAGCTCTTAACTAACTGAGCCACTCGGCTGGCCCTCATCCTATCTTTTAATTGGAACATTTAATGCACTTACATTTAAAGTAATTGTTGATAGATATGTGTTTATTGCCATTTTATTATTCATAATAATAATAATAATAATAATAATTATCTGTCTTAAAGAAGTCCCTCTAACATTCCTTGTAATATTGGTTTGGTGGTGAGAAACTCCTTTAGCTTTTTCATGCCTGGGAAGCTCTTTATCTGTCATTTGATTCTAAATGATAGCTTTGCTGGGTTGAGTAATCATAGTTGCAGCTTTTCATCACATTGAATATTTCCTGCCAATCCCTTCTGGCCTGCAAAGTTTCTGTTGAGAAATCAGCTGATAGTCTTAGAGGAGCTCCCTTGTAGGTAGCTAATTGCTTTTCTCTTGCTGCTTTTAACATTCTCTCTTTGTCTTTAACCTTTGATATTTTAATTATGATGTGTCTTAGTGTGGGCCTCTTTGTGTTCTTAGTGTTTGGGACTCTGGGCTATCTGGGTTTGTATATCTATTTCCTTCACCAGGTTAAGGAAGTTTTCAGTCATTATTTCTTCAAATAGGTTTTCAATTATTTGTTCTCTCTCTTTTACTTCTTATACCCCTATGATGCGAATATTGTTATGCTTGATGTTGTCCCATAGGCCCCTTAAACTCTCCTCATTTTTTTTTCTTTTTTTTTCTTTTTGCTGTTCTGATTGGGTGTTTCCTACTTCCTTATCTTCTGAATCGTTAATTTGATCCTCTTCTTTGTCTAATCTATTGTTGATTCCCTCTAATGTATTCTTCATTTCAGTTATTGTATCTATTTCTGACTGGTTCTTTTTTATGTTTTCTATCTCCAGTTTTATGTTTCCTATCTCTTTGTTGAAATTCTCCCTGAGATCATTGAGCATCCTTATAACCAGTGTTTGGAACTCTGAGTCTGATAGATTGCTTGTGTCTATTTTGTTTAGTTCCTCTTCAGGAGCTTTGTCCTGTTCGTTTATTTGGGGCATGTTTCTTTACCTTCCCATTTTGGCTGCCTTCCTGTGTTTGTTTCTATGTAGAACTGCTATACCTTCTGGTCTTAGTAGAGTAGTCTTATGTAGTAGGTGTTCTGTGGGACCCTGTGGTGCAGTCTTCCTGGTCAGCAGAGCTGGGTGCTCCAGGTGTGTCCCTTTTGTGGATTGTGTATGCCATTCCTGTTCTAGTTGAGACTTGATTGCTGTTTGCACATCAATGGGAAAGATTGACCCTCAGGCTGATTGGTTGTGAGGACTGGCCATGACTACAGTGGAGGAGCTGTTGTGCAGGGCAGACCATACAGAGCAAGGTTTACTTTAGTGGGGTTCTGGTGCCTGTCCTGTTTGCCCTTTGGGTGTGTCATTCTTGAAGATGGCCAGGTGATGCTCCAGCCCAGTCTGATGCTGGCCAGTGGGCCTGGCAGCCCCAGGGCCTCCTGGGAGGGGACCCGCTTCAGACCAAGTTCAGTCACAGTCTGTGTCCTGCCTGACATCACCTGGTGTGAGCCACAAAGCAATCCAGAGATGGCTGCCATCGGTGCTGTGCTTGGAGGTGCCTTAAGAGGCCAAGCCACAAATCAAGGCCGGCTGTCACTACTGCTGGGCTTAGGGCTTTTCAGCCAGAGGTAGGGGACCTGTCAAAGCCAGATGCTGCTTGTTTGGGTTTTGTGAACCCTTGAGAGATTTTAGGAAAGTCTGCAGCATGAGCCAAGGCAGGCCCTCTATATGTAAAAGCCACTGGAAGCATGTTGGGTGTGCCTGAAAGTTGGGTGGGGCATGGTCTCAGGAAATCACTAGAATGGGGCAAATGCAAGGTGATATACAGTTTGATGGGACTCAGATGTGGTGGCTGCCTGCGTTTGCACACAGAGGCGGGGAATACTCAACAAAGAAACAATGGCATCTGCCAGCTCCTCCCTCTGGGAGAAAGTTGCCTCTTCAGCTGTCACTGGGAAGCCAGATAATTCAGTTCCTCCCTGTGTGTCCCTGGCTGGAGCTCAAAGCAAGTAAAACCATTAGCAAGAAAGTCCATGAGTGGGCCCTTTAAGAGGAGTGCCTGGGATTGCAGTTGTCCTCTGTCTCACTCAGCCACAATCTCCACTGGTTTTCATAGCCAGAATTTATGTGGACTTTTCTCCCTTGCACTGAAACCCTGGGCTGGGCTGGGTCTGGGATCCCTCGCTCCTCAGAGGGTGACCATCACAGCCGAGATATCCCTCCCAATTTTTAATGGTCACATGTGGTTGTGGGACCAGCCTGTTTTATGTCTCTGCCCCTCCTACCAGTCTCTAGGTGGCTTCTTCTGTATGTCCAAAGATGTAGGGCTTTGGTAAAGCTAGATTTCAGCCAATTTGCAATAATGGTTGTTCTGTGGTTTAGTTGTAATTGACGTGGTCCTCAGAGGAGATGAGCACAGCATTTACCTACTCCACCATCTTGACCAGAAACCTTCCACAATGCAAGTTCTTTACTGGCATTCTGCTTACAGAAAGATTTTTTTCTTTTCCAAGCTCCTTCAGGCACATGCAGTTGGGCTTCCCTCTACCCCTCTGTCTCCTTACCCAGGGGAAGGAAGGATATCTAATAAGTACGGAAAAGGCTCAAACAAGGTTGGGATGCCAGAGGGTTGGGCAACTGACAGGACTTTCAGTGTCTTAGCTTTTATTAATTCTTGGGTAGTCCAAGAAAGACTGGGTGAGCAGTACTGTCATTATCAAAGCAAAACAGAACAATTCAGCTTGGGCCTTGAGTCTAAGAGAGATAACCTCACATGGTTAAAATACAGATAGTCAAAGGGAGCATGAACCAAACAAAATTGAGTTGGTATTTGGTAAATTATATTACCCCTCTGTGTGGATTCTCCACATTCAGCAAAGGTGTCTAGGAAAACCTCCTCCCTCATGTTTTGAAAGTGCTATACTGCAATGAACTGTTGTAATTTCAAACAAGTAATTAAAAGGATGTAAGAAAGATACAAAAAAGTCTCTAAGCGGTAGAAAGAGAAAACTAAAGGGCAATTTCTGTTTAATCTGAATTTTGGCTATTTCTTTACAATTCCAAGATAATATGAATTCTTGACTTTGCAGATAATGGGTCAGAGCTGAGCCATTGTGGAAAATGCTGGGTGGAGCTAGAGCTGTTATGTGGCCAAATATTTTATCTGTAGATAACACATAATATCAAGAGATTATGATCTCTGATAGGTGTCTTAAATTAAGTGTCTGGGGAGCAGACATAGAGGCATCAGTCTAGCAATTTGAACAGATGTGCTGTACTAAAATGGTATGCTAGAATGGACCTGACCAGGCCAATCATCCTCTAAAGTGCCTCCTGCACTATAATAGCTAGAAGACATTTCTCCCTGCCTGTGTGAGGGGTGGTGGGGGAAGGATGGGCTCTTCCCTTTGTCCTCTGACCATGTAGAACAGCATAGCTAATCTGCTTTGTCTAGCAATAAAAATCCACACAATATATTTAGTATGTGCACACACGCATGCTCACACTCACTTCATGCCATCACCTTTTTCACCTTTCCGAAACATGAAAGCAGTGAATTCAGATTGAAATGTTCCACACTTCTCAATCTGATACTCCCTTTTCTCAAAGGACAGTGGGATGTTATCCAAATGTGTCAGCTGTGCAGTTGTACTGTTATTTCTTTCCACATGACAAAATAGCAACACGTTTTGTGGTGATGAAACCCAGTTTTAGTTTTTTTTTCTCCTTTTAGTTCCGTTCATAGCAGGAATCCAACACCATTTACTCTTTGGACAGGAAGTCCCCCAAGTCTGAACTTTGTGATTGCATGAGCCCTGCTCCCTATTCATTAAAACTGCCCCCTTTGGAAGTGAATTAATGAGTTTTCAGCGGCCATTTGTAGCATTTGAGATCCATAGGCATCAGGGTTTGATGCATGGTCCTCATCTCTGTGGGCTCCTGTGCAATGATTCACATCTGTCTTAGTTAGAAAGTGAATTAATCTTGACCTTGGCCTTTGGGTTGTGCTTCTTTGTCCTCTCACACATTTTCAACTCACTTTTTTTAATCAGAAGCACTTCCTGTTTCAGGCCCAGGCTCCCCTAATTTCAATCATATCTAGCCTTTTGTCTTTAAATTACATTGTTTTAATTTTAAACAAAATCTATATTTCTAGTATTATATTTTTAGAAAGTTTTCATTCTCAGTTATAAATTAATTATATGGATCATGAAAACTTTGAAGGATGCTAAAGGACAGAAGGATTAACAAAATGAAAGTTATTACTAGGAATTACAAATCACTTGGCATTTCAACATCACTATCGGATGTGGGCATTTTGTTGAAAGAGACTTTGTTTTGAACTGTGACAGTGCAGAAGACCTGTGGAAGAAATGAGCTTCCAACCTAGTTTCTGTTGTTAAAGCACACATGGGAAATTATCAGTTATATTTTTATATTAATAATGAAATTGATTTAGAAATACTATTAGCAAAAAACTTGATGTATTAGTTAGTGCCATATCACCTCAGTCTAATCACTCAACTGTTCTTATTTCATCCACACTTTCTTTAAATGTAAATGAAATTGGTATTTCACAATGAAAGTAAAATTGCTGGATATTTTTGTTTACGCCTTCATTGGGCTGAAGAATTAAGCCATGATGACAGCACTGTTGGTTAGGAAGGTACTGAAAACTTCAGGTAGTTTAGGGTTATTCTTATTAGCAAGCATTAGTTAAATTTAGGCAGACATTACCTAAGTGTTAAAAATTTGAACCATACCGTGCTGCATAAGGTTAATAATGAAACATTGTTATGACTACTTTTATATTTCTACCAAGTTTCATTGAGTTTACATATTCAATTTTTGTGCATAGGCAGGGACACCCTGAAAGTAATGCTTGTCAAAAATCAGGAACAGAAAAATATTTCAGGTATACAGGAAGCAGACATGGCTGGAAAATTCACAGATAAGTGGTTAGTTATTTGTGTCAAGTTCAGAGCTGTCAGGTTCTGCTGACAGGCCAAGCAGAGCAAATGAAAGAAAGAGAATGGTTTCCAATAAGAACATTTACTACCACTGTGCCCCTCACCCATTTCCACTAAGCATGTCCTTACTGAATTTGCCCCCGTCTTCCGGGCCACTGCGGGAACCGTGTTGAACAGTAAGGAGAGTAGACTCACCACTATCTGGCCTTCACGCTGGCCATTAGTTCCATTTGATATGACTACAAACTGATATGGCTATATTTTGAAAACAATGGGGGATTATGGAGATTGCTAATATTGAATTGCAAGCCATTGGTTGTGTTTTCCAAGGAAAGACCAAGCTCCGTGGTGACATATCCACAGAGAGGAAAGAATATAGATAGATGTAACGTCACACACAAAGATATCCTCACCTTGTACTGTTGATTTTGTATCACCAAGGCATATAAGAGGGGGAGAAACAAGATAAATTGTGGTGGCGGGAAAAGCATGCAAATAGGGAGAAGTAGAGAAAGAAAAGAATTTGGGAGGGGCCGGTAAAAAGGAGGGAAAGAGAGAAGTGCAACCAAACCCCAAAGAGTAAGCGGAATCACAGTAAAAAGGGATTTTCTGTTGAATAAAGCACGGAAGTACCATATAAGTATAAAAGAAATAAGAAAAGAGAAACAAAAGAAAACATATTGAGAGCTACAGTTATCCAAAAAGGGAAGCAGAAGGTAGAAAGAGGCAAAATGTGCAGACTATACCAAGTAACTTTTAATGGAGTGGAAAGTTTCTCTTATCTTACTTCTTATGACTTAGCCCTTAGAAAAAGGTCCCTGCTTTATGGATTCAGTGACCAAAGAGCTAATTATAGATAGCTGCCTCAGAGAAGGCTAGAATTAATGGCACCTTTCCTTTTAGAACTTAACTGGTCTAATCAAGTTGTTTAAAAATTGCGCCAGAATGCATAATTTCCCCTAAATCCCAAATTCTGTTAAACAACTTCGAGGAACTGAGAGTTATATTTTTAGTAATCTGCACACCAGAGTAATTTGTGGAGCCCTGGAAGGGAAATGTGAGTTCTGACGGTATCTCAGCTTGAAACACATGAAGCGGAACCTGAGGTCATACTCATAAACTATCAGGAATTAAAGGAAATGATTCCACTTGAAAGACCCTAATGTATGTCAAGACTGGGGAAGACAGGTCTCTCCCCAGAGGGGGAGAGAGAGAGAATAAAGGTGAAGAAATGACCAAGCAGGAAAACAGTTATATGCATTGTGTCTGAGTGATTATCCTGTGTGTCCTAAATTCTGAACCTGAATTTCACTGATATCCTATTGAAACTTCCTCTGAGTCCATTAAACCATTGAAACCACTGTTAGGTTCTTGTACCAAGCTCACACTGTAGGTTAAATGTGTTTTTATTGGCCTGGGATCTCTGTTGCTACCAAGGCTGAAAAAAGCAAGCTGAGGGACGATAAGACTGACTCCAGGCTGACTCCAACCCATGGGGAGCACCAGGCTGCAGGCGGAGTCCACCACGTGGACCTTCCCAGGGAATTCTTCACTGGCAGCAAGTGCTGCTTTCAGATATTTGTCTGAAGAGCACAGGCTGGGCTTGGAACTAGTTGTCCCTCCTCTACTTCCTTAGATCCTGTACATACCTCTCTTATCATTACTCATGGCTTATTAGAAGGCATGTTATCCCAGTGCAGGGGTTGGCAAACTGTGGCTTGCGAGCCACATGCAGTTCTTTGGGTACGTTCCATCTCAAAGTGTGCCGACCCCTGCCCCAGTGCCTTATTAAGAATATGGCTTCTGGAGATAGAACACCTGCATTCCCATACAGGTTCATCCTGTACTAGATGTGTGACCTTGGACAAGTTAGTTAACCTCTCTGAGCCTCAGTTTCCACATCTGCTGAATGGAGATAATCATAGTATCTACCTCTTAGAGTAATTGGAATAAATAAGTTAACAGTATAACATGCTTGGAATACTGACTGAAATGTTAGTTATTACGTTAAATCTATCTTTTCTATTAGAATATAAGGTTCTAAAAGGTAGGGCAAATTTATATCTCCAATCCCTAGCAAAATAGAATATTCAAAGTTTATTGAATGTTACAAGGTGATTTAGGTAGGTTTGGTTTTAGAGATATGTTCCACTGTCAGTCACTCAACAAATGTTTCTTGAACATTTAAACTAAGTGCCAGGGATCTTGCTAAGTGTTGGATGAACCAGAGGAAGAAGATCTCTGGCCTTGGGGAGTTTAGTGGAAGAAACTGTTATAAAAGATTAAACACAAAAATCAATTTATACTTACAATTTGTCTTAAGTGCTTTGAGGGGAAAGACTAGAGAGTTATGAAAGAGAAGAACCCTTTGTTGTCTTTAAGTCCTGATTTGCAATACAACAGGAGAAGAGAGAATGAGAGATGGAAGAGAATTTGTGTTTGTGCTCCTTATACTATGTTGATAAATATGGGTGCGCAAGGTAGAAATGTCTGTATAAGTGATCTTTTGCTGGTTCTTCTTATGCTTTGGCTTAATCAACACATAATACCTCTGATGTCCATGGATGGTTAGCTCATTTGGTTAGCTAATGAGGTCAAGGTCAGAGGCCAGCAAGGGTCAGCAAGCTTTTCTCCTTTCTGTGGCCAGGTTGCACTCTTAACCTCAGTCATCTTTCAAAAGCACGGGTTTGGTCACAGGAAGGCTGTGTCAAGAGAGTGTAGATAGAGGAGCCCCCAAATTTACCCCAAATGCAAACCTCACTGATAGTAGGTCCCTGGCATTTCCTTACACTAATGATAGCATGTTATATTTTATTACTGTATTTCACTAGGATGCTTCTAGTACCATTTTTGACAGATGTAGCCAATAATTTCGACAATGCTTCCCCCCCCCCAACACCAGAAAACTGCCATTTCAAAATCAGTAAACCACTTTTAAATATCATCTCTACTGAATGGGTGCTGTGGACTAGAGCAGTGCTTCTCCCGTGGGAATGTGCATAAAAATCACCTGGGATATTATTAAAATGCAGATTCGGGTACAGTAGGTCTGGGTAGGGCTTGAGATTCTGCATTTCTACCCAATTCCCAGGTGATCCTGTTGCTATTGCTTCATGGACCACACTGTGAAGAGCATGGGACTAAACAGTAAAGAATCAAAGCTAAGTCTAGATTTTAGAAGTACTAAAAGCCAAAGTATAGTGAGTTGGACCACTAGTACAACTTGCTGGAACTGTTTACAATTTAAGGTACTTCATTGTTTATAGATAGGCTCTCCCCAAACAATATTTCCTTTCAGCTTTTTAAAATGGTGTTCTATTTTCCTGGGAGGGTAAGTATAAGAAAGAATTCAATATACTTTTATTTTAGGCAATATATTTACATATACATGGAAAGCTCAAAAGGCTGGAGCTGGAGCTAATTTCGTGTTGTGCAACATAAAATGCCTTTGAAACACACACAAAGCCTTTTATTTTATGGAGGAGATTTTAGTTTCATCTTCGACTTACTCCACCATATGTGACAAGTGTAGTAAAAATCTTTTGTGTCTTCTGTATTTATTTTTAGTAATAAAAGGAGACAGCTTCTTTTTCCCACTGCCCAGAAGAGGCCCGCCTATTCCCCTGCTGAATTGTGTGTGTAACTCCTATTGATACTAAGATGGTTGTGGGCATGAAGTTGCTAAAGAAACTGCTTCTTGGAGGAAATGTCCATGAATGTGAAATCGTGGGAATAAACACTGATGGGGAAGTCCCTCCAAATTCAAGAAAATTGCCAGGATTCTTATAGGAAAAAAGCCTAGAAATACTACAATTATCTCTTTTGCCATTTAGTGAGATACATTTCTTTTACCTTTGGAGAAAATGGTTAAGCTCTGCTCGGTGAGAAGTGCTTCATTTATTTTTCTTCAAATGCTTTGGGAGGATATACATTGGTAAAATGCGGATTTTTATACTTTATTTAGTCCAATCTCAATATGTAACAGGCAAGGACAGCCAAGTACAGAGGAACTAAATGACGTTTTTAAGGTGTTACATCCAAGATGGAGGCAGAGCCCAAGTCTCCTGGTCCTTTCCAATGCATGCCTTGGTGCCTTCAGATAGGCTTAAGGACAGCCACTTGAAAACTCATTGAACTGAAGAAAGTTTCAGATTTGCACATGTCTCAGTTCCTCGGTTTATTCAAGTAGTCAGTCAATCAATAAATATTCAATTAGCTTCTGCTCTGTGCCCAGCACTGTTTTACATAATTTAAAGTAATTGAATATTTATTTATTGGTCCAGATATTTTTATCAGTAAACTACTTTGGGGCGAGGTAGGCACTTTGGGTTGCTGAGTTAACTCTTGGAGCCCCCTTGAGAGTTATTTTTTATAACAAACATGTGCAGATTTAAAACCTGCGTTACTTTTTTTTTACCCCTTCATCTCATATCCCCACGTGAATCGGTGGCTAAGATTCTTTCCTAAGTGCCTCTTACATCACTTCTTTCCTTTCTTCATCTGCTTATCTTGAAGGCCCGGTTACACAATTGCCACCTCTAGCCTGTGGTTGAGGTTTGGGGCCCCTCCTTCCAGAGATTCCTCCATACCCCTGAAATCCTTATTTTTTCTTTCGAAACACACTTATCCTGCCTGTATTTGCTCCCCTGGATTTGCTAGGTAACTGAAGTGAGTTTATTGCCATCACCCTAGTTTCCGTCCTACAACCTTTGACTTAGAGTCTTTCAAATTTCTACTCAGTGCCCTCCATGACAGCGTTTCCTCCCTTTTACTTTTCCTGCACTTGGCTCCCAAATCCAGGTTTCAAAAGTGTTGTCATCTATATGCATGACCTATCTTGCCTGGAGCCATACCGGAAACACTGCAGGCAATTAATAAGTGCCTCCCTCTTCTTTTTCTGTCTATCCTAGACATACAAAAGCCAGAGGGAGAAGTCCTCAATGATTGTTTAAGTTTCCATATATGTAAAATGGGGACAATCATAGTACCAATAACTTTATAGGGTTGTTGTGAAGGTTGAGCTATTATTATTACTGAGAAAAGTTTCAAGCTATGAATAGTTCATTTTATCATCTTCTATCACTTGGTATCATTTCATGTATGCTAGTTTCATTTTTTTTAAACCAAATAATAAATTCCTTGAGGAAAAGACAATGTGGTGCCCTTTGGAACTCCGCTCACCTCCCACTCAATTGCTAGCATGGAGCTGTGCTCCAGTGGGTGTCAGCAGTAGTGTTCAGCCGGTTAACACCCATGCAGGCTACCCGACAGGGTTCATGTTCATTGCTAAGGCATCTGCTCTGTTGGATCAGTGCTTGTGCCACATAAATTGATGAATATTAGCACATCCTTCCCTGCTTGATTGATTTATGATAACTGGAGTTTGACATTGGCCAACTGAAAAAGTTGCAATAGATTCAAGGCAAACAGGCTTTTTTCTCTCTTCCTTCCACCCCCATAATATGAATTCTGTATTAAAAAATAAATTATAACTGCATACCTTGAATCTCCCTTGTGGCCTACCTGTTTCATTGTGCCTGGGTTTTAACAGAATGTTATGGGAGAAAGGAGCAGGAATAATGAGAGAAACAAAAAAAGATGGCAGGAAGCTGCAGGTGCAAGGTGCACCTGGATTCCCACACTGGTAGTAGCTGTGTGCTGAGATACGGGGCAAGTAATCCACCCCTGGCTTGAGGGGTGGGGAGCTGTGGGTGGAGCCCACACTGGGGAACTCTAGCTGAACAATAGGCATTTCACTTTGATAATAGTATTTTTAAAAAGCAAAGTAGCGTAGTGTTACGCTCACGCACTTCTCGCTCTGCGAGTAAGAACTGGTATCAAATAGCTGATGTAACAGCGCTCTTTGTCTAGGTCACGCTGTTGAAGAAAAATAAACTCATATCTTGGGATGTTTTTCCTTCGCAGGGAAAGCCCCTTCCAGCTTTTGCTCTTAAGCGTGACTTAAAATTTCTCTTCCCAGTTCACCGCCGAATTTCCCCGAATCCGAGCACGATGTTGACCACTGGGTCAGGGCATAGAGGGTGGTGAATTAAATGTAAGACTCTTCAGACTGGAGGATAGGGGAGCGTTGGCAAATCCCAAGGACTCTGAGCTGACTTCAGCCTCCGAAGTTTAGGGAGTTTGGCAGACACCATAGAAAAGCTCCCTTCAACTCTTAAGTTGTTGGAGTTCCATGGCAACAGCAGCCTTGGAAGCTGGAGAGCCAGGGATGGGGGCGTGGGGGGATGGTTGAGAAAGAGATAAGAAAAGATGACCAAATAGGCCTGGGATTTTATATGCGGAGCTTAACTTGAGAGAAGGAAGCGAGTGGGGAGGAATGCCCAAGACCGCCGCCGGAGTGATCTCATACCAGCCAAAAGGCCAACTTGGGCCTGGCCGCCAGCTGAAAGGAACAAAGGCGGTAGGTGGGTGGATATGGCGAAGGGAGGGAGGGAGACAACTCGCCCGCGCTTGTAAAAGCGCTTCAGACTGCGTGTGACAGGCTCGGAGTTCTGGCATCGGGAAGGGACGCCTCTCAGCCCACAAAGGCTCTGGCCCGAAGAATAGCCTGGCGCGTAATTCAATGCAGGCCCCATGACCACACTGGAGTTGTAGCCTTTTGTGTTAGTTACAACAATGGAGAGGGAGAAATCAGGCCACAGGCTCGCAGCGCAGACGGACTGGTGCGGATGTGTCTCGGCCCTGGCGGCAACTTGTGCTGCCTTTCAGGCCGTTGCCCGGCAACCGGACGCCGCCCGCCTGCGCCTGCGAAGCTCATTGAAAGGCGCGACAGCCGGGAGAAAGGGAGAATCGAGCTGTTCACAGGCCAGGCTGGGGGAAGAGGAAACAAAGGACAGGGAGCTGGGGCAGGGGTTGCGTGGGACCAGAGTACATCGTACGTGGGAGGACATTGGGAGCCCCTTTTCCGAAGGGCCTGAGTTGGTACGCTGCCTTGGCCCAACATATGGGCTACTTGAACAAATAAAGCTCTTCCTCCATCTTCAAGTTCACAGCAGCCCTATCCCAGATGTTGAATTAGATTGTCTGGCTATTGTGTGAAACTTGTAAACAACCCCAAACAAACAACAAAAACAAACACTGTTCAAGTGGCCAGCTGAAATTCATTTGTTAGGCAGGAATATTTTCTAAAGTAGAACCATGCACCTGGTGAGTAAACAGACTTGCTGACGTACAACAGTGTTTGCTAAATGCAATGTGGTATCCTGGATTGCATCGTGAAACATTAGTGGAAAAACTAGTGATATAAAGTGTGTAATTCAGTTAATAATAATGCAACGATGTTAATTTCTTAGTTTAGACCAGGAGTCAGCAAACTTTTTCTGCAACAAACTATAAAGTAAAGTGTTTGGGCTATGCAGCTCTATGGTCTCTTGTTACAACTACTCAACTCTGCCACAATAGTGATAAAAGTCCACAGTATGTGAAGGAATAGGTGTGGCTGTGTTCCAATAAAATTTTATTTACAGATGCTGGGTTCGAATTTCATACACTTTTCACGTGTTGTGGAATATTATTCTTCGTTTGACTGTTTCAGCCATTTAAAAAATATGAAAACCCTTCTTTGCTTGCAGGCCCTACAAAAACAGCAGCAGGCAGGAACTGGCCTTCAGACTCCTGCAGTTTGTCATTCCCTGACAAAGTGGATCATGGTTATGTAAGATGTTAACAGTAAGAGAAATTGATGAAGGTATATGAAAATGCTCTGTACTTTCTTTGCAGCTCTTCTGTTAACCTAAGATTGTTCCAAAATAAAAATTTGTTTAAAAATATTTAAATGGAAAGCTTTTTAGATGAATTGTTTGGAAAGTGATTTGTGTGGGGAAGGGGATAAATCAGAGTTGGGTAAGTGTGTGTGTGAATGCTCGCGTGAGCCCGTGTGTGTGGAGGAGACATAAAGGAATGTTTTTCTTAGTATTTATTGACATATGGTACTAAGACCTCCCCAAATGAAACTCCTTGCTCCACCACTACATTGGTAATCAAGCCACTAACATCAAACAGCCTGAAAACAAAATAGCATTCCAATAACAGAACTCTTTGACCCTGAGGGTTGGGCGAAGAATATTTTCAGCTCCCACTGAGCCAGGGTGGGAGACACTAGGACAAAGAATCAAACTCATTTTGCTCTATTAGGAAACTAGAAAATTCTTGGCTAGCTCAGTTTTAACCGCAAACACACATATGTGCACACACACTACTTTTTTCTTTTTTAATCTGGCTGACATCTATACCAAATAGAGCACACACAAGACTTTGCTTTCCAGAACAGGATCTATATTTCTTTCCTGATTTTACTAGTTGTACGAATACAGACTATTCTTTATATTTATCTAAAAGTGGTATGATATTTCAAGACACTATCCTTATCTTCTTTCAAAGTGAGCTCTTAGACATTCTATCTCAGGCTGGGCACTACCAATGAAGAATGGATGACAGAAAGTACAAGAGGGCATTTAACATAAAGCACACCTTCTTCCCGATTGCAATACTAGAAGGCTGTGGGATGCAGAATAAAGATGATACACAAGTCCACACTTAGTTGCTTGGTGTAATACCAGGCATGGTGGGCAAAGCGAAGCTCAGTAATGGGAGCTGATGCTGAAACTGAAGAGACTTGCAGTAGTGTTTCTTGGCAAGATGTGAAGCAGTTAGAGATTTGACTTCAGGGATTTTCCATCATTCTTCTTCTAACTTCTTTTCCTGGCTTCTCACTTTCAACTACTTCCTGTTAAGACTTTATTTGATGCTTGTTTTTTCAACCAGAGATGTTTCAGGACTCATTTATTCTATAATTTTTTCCCCCCAAACATGGACTTTCTGTGTGCCATGGATTGGTAAGTAAGTAAAGTGAAGATAAGTAAAGATGGCTTCTAGCCTTGAGTGTCAAGGAACTCAAGGTGCAGACGAGGCTGAGTTCTTCGGTGTCATTGGTGGGCAGCAATATCAGGATCACTAGGGAAGATTTTATATACAAATGCAATCTGCTGGGTCTACCCCACACTTACTGATTCTGTACAGGGCAAGAGAATCTGTATTTTTAGCAAATTCCTCAAGTAAATATTATGCTCACTAAATATTTGAGATCCAGTGGGAATGTGAATAGATGTGAAAATGTCTTAAGTATAATGATGGCTGATATAAACTGGTATTTATAGAAGCACAGAAAATGGGTGAAGGTAGCGTCAAAAGGGAAGTTCCCTAAAAAATGACACCTGAGCCTAATCTTAAAGAAAGGAAAGACAAGAGTGGGGGTTAGAGTGAAGAATAGTGTGATAAAGGGAATAGGGGCAGGAAACAGAATCCTGAAGTGTGAAAAACCACACTTCCTTATGTAGCTAGAGTGTAACTAGCAAGGAGGAATGAGTGGCTAATGCCTGAAAGTATACATAGATAGTGACAAATCTATTTTGAGCAAGGAATCATCTTTATATCACTGCCTAATTATAAGTTCAAGTCCATTGCCTCAATAAAAGTATTGGTTTTTGGTAAAGACTTGGCCTTTTCCCTCACATTATATTCTCTGTAACACAGGCACATGGAATGAAAATGTGTTCTACAGGTATGTCAAAGGGTGATAGCAGATAAGGGCTTATCAGGTCATTTAGGCTACTCTTCTTCCAGACTCATACATTCCTGGAATTAGATGCACCCCCTTTTGATTAGAATAAGGCTGTGATCTCTGTGATGTGTAACCAAGGGAGGATGTGGGTTATCCTTTGGTGATTTTAACAGAAGGCAGGCAATGCCTTTATTTGTGTGTGGGGGATGGTTATGAGGTAGTTATGGGAAAAATGTGGTCACCCTTGGACCTCTGTTTCTAGTTTGACCTATCATTGCAGCCTCCTCAATATTTCTGTTTTCTTCCAATGTTTCTTTTTCTGGACTTTAGCAGGTGGCCTTGGCATTGCAAGACTTTGATTCTTCTGAAAATGAGGCGATTGAATGGTCAGCCTTATCTTCTTTCCCACGGTTTCATGTTTCCTTCCAGGTTGACCTGGTTTCTTTGACTACCCTATTTTAAGATTGAGACATTTTGCTTGGTCAAGTGCACGCATTAATGTGGCCAGGGCAGCCAATCTAGACACCCCCCCCCTGCAAAAAAAACAATAAAACCCCCACAACATACAAACTTCCTAACAGCTGCAGAGATCATTATCTATATTGTTTTTCTTCACCAGCTAGAGAAGAGTCTCAATTCATCAAAATAGTTAAAGACAACTTGAAAAGTTAGCGCTGGCCATTTGGCTCCTGGAAGAGAAAAACATTTGTTTTGTGCTAAAAGTCATCCTTAGTGCCTTTCAGTAAGAAGCCATTTAACATAAAGCACACCTTCTTCTGGATCTACGTGAAAACAGAAAGGTGATCACTTATACAAAGGTAGAGAAGAGGGTTTTGAGAGGTGGAGAAATAAGGGAGCAAATAAATACATTCCTATCCCATTTATTTCCACAGAGCAGTTGTGAAAAAAGAACACAAACCTCTAGTTCAGAGTATGTCAACATAGGCATGATTGACATTGTGGGTAAGTTACTGCTTTTCTGTGGAAGGGATGTTCTGTGCCTTGTAGGATATTTTGCATCATCCCTAGCCTCTACCTACCGAATGCCAGTGGCAACACCCACTGCTATTCCCCTCCCAGTTGTGACCATCAAAAATGTTTCCAGACATTGCCAAATGTCCTCTGGGAGATAAAATCAGCCCCTGTTGAGAACCACTGCTTGAGTACAATCACTTGTCACTTCAATAAATCAAGCAGCATCCGAAGTGTTTCTAGCAGCGATGGGAAGGCAGGATGCGCCAGTGGCTGCATATCTGTGGTTGGCAGCTTCCAGGGACAGATCAAGCTTAAGTGGACACGGAGCATAGCTTCACCTCAAGAATGTGACAGTCACAGCTGCGAGGTGCAGGACAGTTGAAAGAAGCAAATCCTTTTGGATGGGATATCCTGTGAGCATAATGTGACTTTCATCAGTTTCCAGAAGCAGCGTTAAAGTTTTTTTTGTTTTGTTTTTGTTTCTTCTGAGGCTTGGTGATGTTGCTGTCCTCAAGCATATAATTTCAATTCTTCACAGTTCATAGGAGTTGCAGGAGAAACATTTCTTTCTTCCTTCCTGTAGTCTGTGGATCTCCTTGACAATATGCTGGTAGCCCTAAAAAAGAGAAATTCACCTGAACGTCTTCTAACTTGTGGTATTTGATTTTAGCCAGACCTGGAGAATGTTCCATACCCCAGGTCCGTTAATCTTATGGTGAAAATTAAGCTATAGACTGGTACATCCTTCAGTAGGAAATTCCCATGGCTCTACGCCCCTTGGGTGGGTCCCTCTGCTGATTCTGGAGGAAATCCATGCGGCCTTCTCCAAACTGTGTTAAGCCTTTCCTATGCCCTTATCAGGTTTGCCCTGCCTTTTAATACAATAAGGTCCAAACAATGAAAAAGTAATGGTGAGATTTAGACCAAAAAAATCACAAAGGAAGGAAATTTTGAATTACTGCTTTCACTCAGCCTCTCATTCAATGGGTTCCAGTGTTATCAAAAGATCAGGAAATCATATTACACATCTCATAGCATATAATTATCTACAAATATGCCATTATAGGCTTAGATTCTTAAACTATCTCAATCCCTGAACTATTAGGAAGAAAATTCCAGCGTACTAGCCAGGATATCTTGGAGATTCCGAAAATAAATTATGGGTTCAATTGTATAAACTTAACTGAATGCAGTTAAGATTGGTGGTTATAATATCTTTGGTCTTTGATCAAATTTAATTTGGCCTAGACTTTAACGCTATACTTAGATATCCTGACCTTCCATTTTCATATTGTCATCATAATCAAGTATGCATTGACATATTGACATTAATACGCAGGGATCTAGTTGCTTTCATCTTCCCAATACTGACATTAGTTATGTCTCCTTTAAAGCAGTAGTTTAAGTCTGTGGGGTTTTTTGGTTTTAAGTCAGTTGTAAGTCGGTGATTGTAGTTTCACTCTATTCTCATGAGTGTAACTTAACACTGTTGGGTTTACCTTGGCATGTGAAGCAGTCATAATAACATTAAACTTCAAAATCTCTGGGACAAAATCTAGGGTTTGAGTTTCCCTAGCTCTTTGCAGAGCTGTAACTTAGCTGGAAAATTGCATTTCAATTGAACATTTTACAATGCTTTGAGGTATTGCAATAAATGAGTGCAAAATACCGAGCATATCCCATCCTGGCACTTCTTATTAAGCATATAAAATTCTTGAATGAAAGTAATATTGCAGAGTAATTTGGTTAGTAAGGCAATAACAGCTTATCTTGTCCTGGTGATAAAGTTACCTTTGGTTAACAGTTTTTCTCCCCCATTTTAATAGCTGCATTGAGAAAGATGCATAATGAATTTCTTCTGAAAGAACTGCCTTGTTCCACATTTTCTTCTATAAGATTCTACCACTACATCTAAAGTTGGATGACAAAGCCCCATCCTTAGGGCTTGGAAATCCAAAGATCTCACAAAAATAATTGATAAAGACTTCTTACATCAGATCTAGAAGGATATATTCTAAGTGCTTATTCACAGGTAGTAGGGTTACAGGTGATTTGTTAAATTTTTTTCTTTGTGCTTATATATGTTTTCAAAAATTTCATCAACTAATATATATTATTGTATATATATCAAAGGTTTTATTGTAAGAGGGTTAATGGATCCAGCTTCCTAGCTGTTTGAACCACAGAAATCCAGTAAGAATTTTTTCATCCCATTAAGATATTTTGATTGCTTAAAAATGCATAAAGGTAATATTTTCACTCCTAAAGTTTGTTTTACAAAGAAAGGAATGAGTTACTCTTAGCTTTGGGTTTAGGATATTCTTAGAGAGATGTGAGTATATTATGTATGCATTTAAGTATCTCAGGTGGATCAAATTGAAACGAATGAAAGAGTTGATTATGCATTCGATTGACTTGATTTTTTTTAGAACAAATGATGCTTGGGATGTATTCAGATACATTCCTGATAAATGTTTTTAATTTGCTTAAATATGATTTAAGAAGGTCATATCTACACAAGAGCAGCCTTGTATTGTAAAGGTGTGAGAAAATGAGCACAGCTACCTGCCACTCAATTTGCTATAAACTTTTATGCTCTTTCTGTGCATCTATTATTACTAAGTTCAAAAGAAGAAAATGAGGAAAAGAAAAAAAAAAGCATAAGTAGGAAGCAAAAATGCATATTAATAGCCAATTAGTCAACAATGTATGTCAAGTACTTACTATATGCAAGTCATTTGCCTGAGCGCTGTGGAGAGTTCAAAGCCATATCAATTTTCTACCTTCACAGAACCTGCCACATAACAGGAGCTTAATAAACATTTGTTTTGAGTGAATTCATAAATTCATAAAAGATAGATTGTGATAATGAATAAATAAATGTAGACATTCAGAGAAGAGCCTGACGGTAGTTTGGGAAGTTGCCACCAAGAATGTGGGTCGTCAGCCGGGGCTTGAACTATGGGTATTTCTTAGGTGGAGAAGGCAGGGAATAGACCCTGGATTCACAAAGATCAGATGTTTCCTGAGTAGAAGGGGAGGTTGTACTTAGGAAGAGAGGGAAAGTGGTCAGATAGGAAGAACTGCTCAGCTGCAGAGATAAACTCAGACCTGCTTATTACACCTCTGTGTTAATTGGACCCTAAGTTACCTCTTGAGGGAACTCTTGGGCTGGTCATCAGGGAGTTGGTTGCAGTCTCTGGCCTTCTGTTTAGTTTCTGGTTCTAATTTCTCAGCACCTCACAAATGTAACTCACTCCAGCCCCAGATGGGTTGACTGTTTAGGATACATGATATCTACCTAGCTACCAGGCTCCTCTCACAGATATGAGTTCAGACTCACTGCTGCTTAGAGCTTAAAACTGAGTGTAGAAAATATTCCAAAGGGAAGGTTGTCTGAAGAATTCCTCTAACTAGTGGTTTTCATGGGGAAAAAATACACAATGACTATAAGATATATATTTATATGTATCATGATGTCATATATATTATAGTCACTATGTTATATGTATATGAACACAAATACAAACATATATTATATTAATCACATTAAATTATATGTATTTTATGTAATAATATGAATGTATTCACAAAATTTACCCTAAAGAATACTTACTCTAATTCCATATCCTTACAATTTGGGCACCCTGATTTATTCTAGTCTATTTCATTTTTTAAAATGCCCATCATGACTCACTGAATTCATTTCACACCCCATAGTGAATCTACCCTTAGACTAAAAAACTTGGCTCTAATCAAAGGCTCTCAAACATCAGTGTGTATCAGAATTACTTGGGAAACTTTTTAAAAAACTAAATTCTTAAGACTCCTTCCCCCAAAGATTCTGATTCATTACGTCTTGGGTTAGGCCCAGGAGTCTACATTTTTTATCAAATAATGATAAATTGATAGTTTATATTGATGGTATAGAGATCACATTTTGAAGAACATGACACCTAGAGATTAAAAAAAAAAATCCATCCCCAAATTAAGTCAAACAAGCCAAAAACATATTCCGTTGCTTTGGAGCCTCTCATTTCCAGTATTCTCACAAATTTTTATTTTATTTCCTCCTGGTGTTATAACAACCACCTACATTACTGGATGTATTTACTGTTTTTATATAAAAAAGATTTTTTTATTAAAAGCATAGCTAACATACAATATTATATTAGTTTCAGGTGTACACCATAGTTATTCAACATTTATGTACATAAAGAAGCAGTCACCTTGATAAGTCCAGCAACCATCTGATATCGATACCACACTACCACGATATTATTGACTATATTCCCTACCCTATGCTGTACGTTACATCTCCATGACTTGTTTTATACCTGGAAATTTGGACCTTTTATTCCCCTTTACCATTTCCCCACTTTTAAAAATTTATTAATTACAGGTGACATTCAATATTATTTTATATTAATTTCAGTGTACAGCATAGTGGTTAGACATTTATATAATTTAAGAAGTGATCCCCTGACTACTCTAGTACTCACCTAGCATTATACATAGTTATTACCATATCATTGAATATATTCCCTGTGCTATATTTTACACCTTCATAATTACTTTGTACAGCAAATTTGCACTTCTTAATCCCTTCCCCTTCTTTCACCCACACCCCAACCCCCTCCCATCTGGCAACCATCAAAATGTTTTTTTTATCTATGAGTTCATTTCTGTTTTGTTTGTTTATTTTGTTCTTTAGATCCCACATATAATAACCAAAATCTCATTGCATCTGTCTTTCTCTGTCTGATGTACTCCACTCAGCACAACACCTTCCAGGTCCATCAATGTCATTGCAGATGGCAAAAACCCATTCCCTTCCCTGGCCGAGCAAATTCCATTGTATAGATGTACCACGTCCTCTTTATCCATTCTTCCATCAATGGACACTCAGGCTGGCTCCACATCTTGACCATTGTAAACAATGCTGCAATGAGCATATGGATGCACACATCACCTCAAATTAGCATTTTGGATTTTTCGGATAAATACCCAGAAGTAGGGTTACTGGGTCCTTCATAGTCTCTTGTTATAGCCTTTGCTTTAAAGTCTATTTTGTCTGGTATAAGTATTGCTACTCCAGCTTTTTTTTTTTTTCAATTCCATTTTCATGAGATATATTTTTCCATCCCTTTACTTTCTGTCTGTATGTGTCTTTTGATCTGAAGTGAGTCTCTTGTAGGCAGTTAGAGTTTTGTGTTCTTATTCATTCCACACTCCTATATCTTGATTGGAGCATTTAATCCATTTACATTGAAAGTAATTGTTG
>NW_017731695.1:796691-798183 GCF_001890085.2 Hipposideros armiger
TCTGCTGCATCTAGTCTGTTGGTGATTCCTCTAGTGCATTCTTTATTTAATTTATTATATTCTTCACTTCTGACTGGTTCTTTTTAGTGGTTTCTATGTTTCTTTTTTATGCTTGCAATCTCTTTTTTGAAGTTCTCACTAAGTTCCTTGAGCATTCTTATAACCATTGTTTTGAACTCTGTCTCTGGTAGGTTGCTTGCCTCCATTTTGTTTAGTTCTTGTTCTGGATTTTTCTCCTGTTCTTTCATTTGGGATGCATTTCTTTGTTTCTCATTTTGGCTGCCTCTCTGTGCTTGTTTCTATGAATTAGGTAGATCTGCTATGTCTCTCAGTTTTGGCCAGGTGACGTTATGTAGTGGTATCCTTGGGGCCCAGTGGCAGAGTCTGTCTACCTGGTCACCTGAGCCAGGTGCTCCAGGAGTGTCCCTTATGTGGGTTATGTGTGCTTTCCTGTTATAGTTGAGCCTTGATTGCTATTGGTACATTACAGGGTGGGATTGACCCTCAGACTGGCAGTTTATGGGTTGCTGTGCGGGAGTCTTATCCCACTGAATGGGATTTGCCCCAGCGGGTTCTGGTGTCTGTTGAGACCACCCTTTGTGTTTGTCACTTGTGGGGCTAATTGGGTGGTTCTCTATTGTGGTCTGAGGCCAGCCTCCAAGTATGTCGGTTCCAGGGCCTCTTGGGAGGGGCTCTGGTGAAGGCCCTGCCCAGGCCAGCCACTGCCTGTGACTGGCCCTGGGCTACCTGGTAAGAGCTACAAAGTGATCTGCAGTCGTTTGCTGCCTGTGATAAATCTGGAGGTGCATGGGAGAGGCCATGCTGTGAACTGAGGATGGCTGCCCCTAGTACCTGGTAACTCTGCACAAAGCCCAGACACCCAGAGGCCTTTTGCCACCTGCCAGCTCCGTTAAGATTCAGCCGCTGATAAAGCTTTATGCAAGTTGGGTGAGGCAGGGTCTCAGGGAGTCACTAGAGTGGGAAGAGGTGTGGTCACCAGGTTAATATTGACTCTGGTTTGGTGTCAGTACTGAACCTGGAGCTACTCAGCAAAAGTCTCAGAGCACACCAAGGCCAGTTGCTGCCCACCTAGGGCCTGTGGACCTTAATAGTTTTCCAAGAAAGAGTGCTATGTGGGAGGGGCTGGCTGCTCATGGAGAAAGTACCCCTGGCGGTGCATGAGTTGGTTGGGGCAGGGTCGCAGCTGAGTCAGCAGGGCGGAGCAGAGGAGCTCACCAGGCCAACCAGATTCAGATTTGGCCTGTGGGGGTGGGCTCAACATAGGTAAGATGGTGCCCTCCTGCCAGCTGTATGGGAGAAGTACCCCTTACCGGGAAAATGCTGACTGTTGTCCAGTCCTCCCCCTGAAGCTATACTCCTCAGTCTGCCTTGCCCCATATGTCTCTGAGGCCCCTTAAGTCACCATCCCTCTGTTGGAGCCCAAGCGAGTGAGTCTGTGCGTGGGCCATTTTAAGAGGATATCCGGGTTTCC
>NW_017731695.1:800468-801404 GCF_001890085.2 Hipposideros armiger
CTAGGAGCTGACATTTGCAAGGAGATGCTCAGTAAAAGTATAGATATAAAATACCTTCTTGTAGAAATATAGCGTGTTGTCTTTTGTGTAAGAAGATAATGTTCCTAACCTACCATCGTTTATTTTGAGGCTCTTTTCTCTCCACATATTCTCACTTTGCTTTCTTCACAATCAAGCATGTATTTACTGAGAGAACAATTTATGGGACAAAACAAAGTTAGAAGGTATGCATAAAGTTAGTTTACCACTCATGGTTTTAGAATTTCAGTGGTCTGTGATAGCCAACTGAACTAACCAGTAAAAGGCATTTAGATAGGAAAATGTCTTAGTCTGGTTCAGGGCAAAAGAAATACTTACATTATATAAATTCAGTTTTTCCTAGATCTTTGCATTATATACACTATAAAACAGCTTTCTTTTGGTATAATTGGCATATATGGCACATATTTAACTATACAGTTTGATAAATTTTGACATATGTATACATCCGTGTAACCACTGCCACAATCAAGATAATGAACATATTTCATATTTGTTACTCTCAAACTGTCCTTGTGTAATTGCTCCCCTCTCTCCCGCCCCCCCACCAATATCCCTAGGCAGCTACTGATTTGCTTTCTGTCACTATAGATTAGTTTGCATTTTTTTGTCTGGCTTCTTTTACCCGGGATTTATTTTGGCACTATTTAGTGCAACTATATTCTTCCTGATTTTCTGCATACTCGATCTATCAATTACTGAAAGATGAGTGTTGAAGTCTCCAACTATAATATTTGTCTACTTCTTGCAATTCTATCAGTTTTTGTGTCATGTATTATGATGCTCTGTTGCTAGGTGAATTGGTGTTAAAGATGGTTATATCTTCTAAGAGAATTGACTCCTTTGTCATTATGTTATGCCCTTCTTTTTTCCTGAAAATTTTCCTTGTTCTGAAGT
>NW_017731695.1:806483-807503 GCF_001890085.2 Hipposideros armiger
GTGACTGTAGTGATATTCAGCAATGAGGTATGTAGCACTTTTTCTAGGATGAGTTTGCAAACTTAATTGTCAGGTCTTGTATATCTGTAAAGAAGATTCAAAACAGAAATATGTAATATATGAAATATCAATAAATAAAAACTATCTTGATAACAAAATAAAAGTACTTTCCTATAAGAAAACAATTGGATAGCAAAGCAAATTTTCTTGGCAAGAAGAAAGTTGCTCAAGTTTTCACGAATCTGCCTGTGAACTAAACAGATGATTTCTACTAGGTGGATCCCACTTTTTTTTGCTAAGACATCATCTTTTTTGGCACATTGTTATTAAACTTTGTCTCATTACCACGTCTCTCAAAATTGATAAAAGTCCCACCTGAGCTCTCTCCTTCACTGTGTTTTATATTATATTGTTAGAATGTGCACTCGAGGCTTGTCTTCGGTCATTGCAAACAGCCAAAATAGCCATTACTCTCTGTATTCATAATATGATCATCCTGAGTTAAGTAAGGGGGGCTTTACTTGTGTAAGAAATGAATTCTTGAGGCAGAATAATTAAGAGGCAGGCTTGATGATCAGAAATGATATACTTCCTTCTGTTTTCCTGACAGGCTTACCTGAATATGGCTATCCCCTTTGGATACACAATTATTATGTAAGATGCTCTTTGTGCAAACTGCAGCAGATTTATGTCTCGAGTTTCATGGTAGAAACACTCAAAGAAATAGGAGCAATGCTTTAGAGGACTTCAAACCAATTTTAAAAATAATGTTACCTGCTGAAAAAGCTTTATAGGCCCAAAGAATGACGGAGTTGATCGCGTGTTTAAAATATTGTAAATCTACGTTTCTGACATTATTATGACCTAGATTAGTGCAAACAACTAGGCACGTAACATATTTTATCCTGTTATTATTAGTAGAGTAAAAACAAGCTATTTAAGTTCTTGCCACTAGGAATACTTTAGGTTATTAATTACGATATTTTCAGATACCAAAATAAATATGTTATACACATTCAT
>NW_017731695.1:809429-812171 GCF_001890085.2 Hipposideros armiger
CTGATATAGAAAACAGCAATGGATGCTATAAAAAAGCATAAATGAATTTTCATAGTCTATCCATGCTTTGCTTATTGGCTATGCTTACCTGAGGAGAGCACATTCATCCATCTTGTTTGTCCTCTTCAGCTCAGTTCATTACATTAATGAACACATGCTGAGTATCTACTCTGTGTAAATCTAGCAGGACTATGGGAATGAACGAGACCATGGCTCCTTTCAGAAAACAATCTAGTTGGGGATGTTGATATCTTTTTGACTATCATGCCAAGTATAAAGTGTCCACCAAACAAGAGGCATAAACCAAATATAATAGGACCCTAAAAGAGGGCATGGCAATTGTGACAGAGAGAGATCGTGATGGATCGAGAGGGATCTTCATGGAAACTTTAGTATCTTAGACTAAAATTAGGCTGAAAAAGTGGGCTTCAATAGTCAGATATGTTGGGATAGAAGGGTTGGTGGCAGGAAGAAAGGGGAATATGAGGGATACAGGAGGGGAGGACATTCTAGGCTGAGAGAATGCTTGACTGAAAGCAGAGTTACAGTACATTTGAAACACTTGAGTTGGCCCTAAAATGTGAGGTGTTGGCTGGAGAGGTTTGGTAGGGGATAAGAATAGAAAGGTATTTGAGGCCAAATTGTAGAAGGTCTTCAGTTCCATATGAAGGTGATTGGATTGGATTCAGGTAGGCTGGAGGCTTTGGAAAGTTTATTCAACTCAAAGTGCTTAACCATCCTCCAAACCCATAAACTCTCTGGACATCTATTTTATTTCCAGCTTATCTTAGATTTATTTTATGGAATAGTTTTGGTAATGTTTGTCTTTTTTGCTTCTGTATTCCTGGCACTTAGCACACAGTCTAGCTCATCTAGACATTTGATAATTTGTTAAGTATTTTTCTCTNTAATCTGCTTTACTGGAAGAACCAAAAACATAAATGAAAAGAGCTTTTGATTTTTTTTTTAACTAGCTTTATCTTAGTGTGTAGGTAGTAAAAGCAAATCAAAGGGCTACTTCACCAGAAACCTCCTGGTAAAGTAATCAGCTTTGATGTTAGTCTTTTGATAATGCACATAATTTTGGGTAGAGGAAAGGCCAGCTCTTCCAGATTTGCTTCCATTAACCAGGGTCCTACAAACTTACAAATTCTAAATTTATATGGCAACACCTGTAGTGCTGGGCTTTGCCTATGAGAAAGCAATAATAAGCAGTGGGAAAAACATACACTGATCAGTGAAAAATATGAAAATGAGAAAAGAAACACCACCAGCAAAAAACCTGTGGGACTAGGACACATTTGAATTTTGAATTGGAAAAGAGTTTAGAGGTAATCTCATTCAACACTTTAATTTTGATCATGGAGAAAAATGAGTCCTAAATAGGTTAAATAAAATATCCAATTTCAGCAGAGAGTTAATGCTGGAACAAGAATTGGAACACCCTGAAGTGGTTTTACTCCTATACCAATCATTTATTCACTTAGTCATTCATTCATTCCACAGATATTCGTTGAGTGCATATGATGATCTAGGTTCTGTGGTAGATTCTGGGCTTACAATAGTAAATAAAGAAAACAAAATGATTCTTGCTCTCCTGAGTCTTACAGTTTGATGATGGAGACCGATGTTAATCTGTCTTTCATGTGCAAATACCCAATTATGAACTCTGGAGGACAGAGACAGGGTGCTTATAAGAACACATCATAGGGAGGCCTGGCTACGGTGGCTGTCAGAGATAGTCCCGACCTATATATAAATCCACATTCCATTTTTCTTGTCCCTCAAGTTGACCTTTCTACTTTGACTTCCAGGCACAACTGCGTCTATGTTCACATTCTTTCTGCTTGAAACAAATTCTTTTCACTTCTTTACATGGCAAGCATCCACTTGTCTTTCTGGGCCCTTAAATGTCATTTCCATGGAGCAGTTTTCATTGACCCCTCAGACTAGATCATGCACCTGCATTGTATATCCTCATAGCACCATACACTTTCATAGTATCACTTCCCACAATGAATTGTGCTGCTGTTTAAGTTCTGGTCTCTTCATTAGATTGAAAGCTCCTTGAGGGCAGGGACTATGTCTACCCTGTTCAGTCTTATGAACAGTCCTTCCATGTAGTAGACACTCAACAAATGTTTATTGAGCATCCGATTGGAATGCCTGACTCTGTCTGAACTGTTGTTAATAATGTGAGCACCCTTTTCCTTGAAACATCAAAAGTCCACAAAGCCAGAAGCAACTTGATTCATGTAAGGGGCATCTTACCTGTTGCCCTGTTTCCTTGCTCTTCCTTTTATCCTGAAAATTTGTACTTCTCAACGTAAAATAATCTCCCTAGACCTCGTTTTCCTCTTCAGTTCCACGTAAAGTCTTTGGAAGCGTTAACTAAAACTAGCCCAGGGATCTAATTCGTTTTGGTTAAAAATGGGAAGCTCCTTACTTGAGGTTTGTCTGTCCACATGCCCCTACTTTTGTGGCTGACATGTTCTAACATAAAGAAACCCCTTCCAGTTGATGGTGTTGTGAACATTCCTTTTGAATACACATTTATTTCCTGGACATGTCCGGGCAGAGGCATGTTCTGATGATAAGGAAGTTCTGTCAGTGTATACTGGTCTGTGCTTCCCTGAAGTGGCCTGACATCCTGGTACAGATAGAGACACAAAGGAAGGGTGGTTCAGAACAAAAATAAGTTTTAAAAATGAGAAATATCAAAAATTACAGAAGTCTGGAGGA
>NW_017731695.1:813601-856219 GCF_001890085.2 Hipposideros armiger
TTAAATAACATCCTTATTATGCCAACGCCAAACATCAAAAGGGCCAACTACCTATTGAGTAGTGTTCAGAAACCAGCTTAAATAAATCAAGAGAGGAATGAAAGCCAAGGTTTCTGCAAAGGAAATGCCTGCGAGAAACCTCTGGTAGTCATGGAGTAAAATCCCATTTTCATAGTTTGACTCTGCTTTTAGATACATTGGACCAGGTTTTCCTATTACATGTCTTATTCCCAGGGGTAAGTTGGGTACTTTTGCCCTTTTTGGAAAGAAATTTATTTAGTCCTTTCTGATGAAGTGTGCAGTAAAAATGTATCATAATGCTGATGTCAGGGGAAGGAGATGACACTCCTGTGGGAAGAATGGTATGACCCACGGAATGGCTGAGTCCATGAAATGCTTTCAGTGGGGCAGGATTGTACAATAAGAGCCTGTTGGATTAGTCTAGTTTTATCACCCATTAAGATGTTTGTCTTCCATGAAACCATCTCTGCTTCCCATTGGTTCTGGGCTGAGTTGGGAGCTGGCTTGGACCTCACTCCTCCATGGCTTTGCTTTCTGTCTCCCTCTCTTGCTAATGTTCCAAGTCTTTGTCATCAACACCTGTCTGTGTCTGTCAAAGACAATTATCTCTCTCTTTCCCTCCCTTTCTTCTTTCTCTCTCTGTTTTCTCTTCTCTTCTCTTCTCTTCTCTTCTCTTCTCTTCTCTTCTCTTCTCTTCTCTTCTCTTCTCTTCTCATCCTCCCTCTCCCTTTTCCTCTATTCCCTCTCTCTCCTCTCTCTCCCTCTCTCTCTCCTAGTAGCAATAAACCAAAGTTTACTTAGATACATTTTCTCTTTTATTTGCATGAGACAGGAACGTTTCCAGTAACAACAAATAGACAAAACATCTTAGAAGCGGGCTAATTTGGTGGGAGCAGGACAGAGATGAGAGATAAGAATTCAGGGCACTGATATCACCACCTTTCTGCTTCTGCCTACTGCTGTGCTAGACCCTATGTGCCACTGTGCTTGACCAACTCGCTGTCCCATGCACAGTCTTGTTGAAGAGACGTTCTGTATGGCTCAGTTTTACACCATATGACCTTTTCCTCCAAGCATAGTTGATTGGATCAAGACAGGATACTGGTGCCAAAGACAATCTGTAAATTGTCCAGTGACCTGTGGTATGGCTCAGTAGAAAAATATGTACTGAATCAATTATATTCTCTTTCTGAAGGATTTCAACAGAGATACATTGAGAATTTCTAGTGGAAGCTGAAGCTAAAAGATTTTTAAGAGAAACAAGATGTCTTAAGTAAACTGTATTTGTGAGGAAGCACAAGATGTGAGGAGAGAAAAGATATAGAATCAAGCACTAGAGTGACGACCTCTATTATTGCAAGTGAGGATTTCTGCCTTAGATTTAGAACTACTATTCAATTCAGGCTCTGTCAAGCCTGGACTCATTATTAAAGTTTTATAAGACTGTGTCTTCCTGTTAGCCATATGAATCCTTATAATAAACCCTTTTCTTGTGCTAGTCTGAGTGAATGCATGTTAGAAATGCTTTTGGCTCCAAGGAACAGAAAACTCAACTGGCAGTGACTTAAACTTAAGGGCATTTATTATTCATGTAACAAGAATCCCAGTTCCAGTGTTGGTTCTGTAGCTTAATGATGTCACTAAAGATCCAGGTGCCTTTATCCCTCTGCATCGCCTGGTTGCCTGAGGTTGCTTGAGTTCCAGACATCACAGGACAGCACCTTCATTAGAAAGAGAGAGACGTGGGTGAAAAAAACCTTTTTCCTTGAACCCTTATGATAATTTTTCTTTTATAGGAAGGAAAATCTTCCCAGAAAGCCCCTGGCAGATGTCTCCTTGTGTTTCCTTGATCAAGACGAGGTCACATGCTCATCCTTGGATCAGTCACAAGCTATCACATCCCGTGTGACAAGGGCTGGGAGGCTCAAGGAGGGATGGCGACGGGTTAAGAAATCACAAGTCAGAAATAGAGTTTCTGCAGGCCAGGGGTCTAGTCTCTGCAGATAGAGAGAGCTAGCCCTGATACTGGTGGGCGAATAACTTTTATTTACAACTGTCACAAAGAAGTCAATTTGAATATCTATACCCAGTTAATTGATTTGATTAGACCGGCAGCTGCTTCACCGAAACTTATTGTGATCAAGCAAGAGTTGTGCTTTCACACGTGTATGATCCCCGGGATGGCATCAGCATTCCGAGACCACCGGATAAGGAAGTTTTACCGAGATCATTCCCTCGGGTCTCAGCATTCCAAGACACTTCCTTAGGACTTCAAAGGATCAGTGCGCAGGAGCATTCGAGTCGGCAGCTGCAAGGCGACAACAAGCAAAGTAGTTTGGGATTCCCCTATCGGATTAGATCCGTTGTGAATCATGTCCATTGCTGTCCATAAGAAATTAGGATGCTGTTAGCAAGAAGGGAGAATGGCTGTTAGGTAGGCAACCAGTTATCACAGATTAGGTTCTATAGAAGCAGATTATAAAATAGAATTTGGAGAAAGCTATTTATTAGAATAAAAAACTGTGAAAGGAGAGGAGCCTAAAGAGACATAACATCTAAATATAATGTGGTATTCTGGACATGATCCTGCAACAGAAAAAGGATATTATGTAAAAACTAAGGAAATCTAAATAAACTACAGACTTTAGTTAATAGTAGTATATCAATATTGGTTCATTAATTGTGACAAATGTATCACACTAATGTAAGATGTCAGTAATATGAGAAGCTGAGTGTGGGGTAGATACAAACTCTCTGTGCCATCTTCTCAATTTTTCTGTACATCAAAAACTATTCTAGAAAATAAAGTCTTTTATAAAACAAATAAATAGACAAATACCTGTCAAAGGAAGAACGAGGTAGCAGAATTGGGCAGAAGAGAATGTTGAACTACAATGCAGGCCCAACAGAACTTTGGCCAACCCACTGAGGGGCTCTGGAGAGCTCTAAATATAGACAACAGTCAGCCTGCATTTCACCATATTGAACTGATGTGTCTGGGCTTTGTCGCACTGCCTTACTCAGTCATTAGATGCAGTCTATGCCAGAAAGGCACACTCTTGGGCAAAGTGGTTCTCTCTAGCCAAGGCTGGTCCTGAAGAGCTGACAGTAGGAGGCTGTCTGTAGGCCTCACTCCTTGCAGCTGGGCAGTGAGTCCCCCCCATGACAGGGCATCTGAATGGTGCATCTCCATGTCCACCACACTAGTAGTGTCTACCTCAGTGAATCTCCATGATAGATATGGAGGTGTACTGCAGATCCATCTTCAGGAAGGACTTGTTGCCTCAGCCGCCAGAGATGCAGCCAGTCTAACACCTGGAAGGGCGTAGGTAGGAGAGACCCCAAATGAAATGCCTGGGGAACTTCCTACCAACCATCTTATAGTCACTGGGTGTCTGTGACCATGGAGATGGTGCAAGAGTTTCCAAGAACTATACTACAGAGTTTATAGTCTCAGGCTATTTAGGAGCCAGCTTTGTTCTAAAATTGCATGTGCAAGTTGCTTTTTTGGAACCCTAAATACATTTTTTCCATAGCAATAGTAAGTAATAATTAGGTTTCCTAGTAAGCCCACAAAAATAGCACAACATACTATGAATTCACCTTTAACAATTGCTATTTAAAACTGTTTCTTCACAATATGATACATTCTGGTTTCCAGGAAGGGACATCTCTTCTATGATAGCTGATCCAGAATAGAACCACAGAAGAGAAGGCAGCACTTTATTTCTTACATAACAGAATCAAAGCAAGTTGGACTGGGAGGAAGGAGCTCTGGGTTGTCGTTCTGGCTTGGCTACTTTCTTAGCACCATTAGGGGCTTTTTTCCTGTTCTGTCAAAGGATGGGGTCTAAGTAGATCATCTCTAGAACGCCTTCTAGTATTCGCTATTTCTCTAGAGCAAATAATTTGAATTAGGGAACAACAACAAAAAAACCCCACTTGTATATAATAGAGCAAGAACATGGTTACAAATTCGTATTTTTCTGGGGCTTCTTCACAAGCACAGATTTACACAGTGACATAGCTAGTAAAAATGGGCCTCCATGCTAAAGCTCATGTGGATTTCCCCTGCATATAACAAAGAGGCCTCTGTCTTTCTCCTAAGGACTGGGCTCAGTTAGACCAGACAATGTTTTAGTTGGGGAACAGGGCGAAAAGACTGAAATCTCCTGTCCCTCTAAGCCCTGCCAAAGAAAACTTTCCATAGAGCAAAAGGCCATTTCTCAATGCCTTTGTTACAATCGTTGCTTGTTGTCACACAAGATATCTTGGGAACTGCCTGAGGTCTGAGCCGAGTTAGAGACCCATCCATTTGCTCTTGCCCTAGTCTTGTCTAGCCTGGACTTGGTCCTCTTTAGCTCCCAGACCCACAGCCTGGTGACACCATTTCCACTCCTCCCTTGGAGTATCTAAGGACACTGATAGCCAATGGGACCTGTGTCAATCCCTTGGCATAGGTTTATTGTGACCATTTATTTAGGACAAAGCTTGTGCTGGTAATTTGGGGTTGTTAATATTTATACCGGAGTATAACTTTTAAACTCTCATTTCCATATATAAGCTACAAATTAAATAATGTACAGTTGTCGTTAGAAGTTTCCATGTAAAGCTATTTGTAGAAGTGTAGTGAATAAGACCATAGCTACAGTTACCTAGGTAATTCAGGAAATAGTCTCAACTTTGGGATGAATTACAAAGGTGATTCAGGTTAATAATGTCGCTGCCTTTGCCTGAGTTTTCTGGGAAATTAGACCAAGCTGACATACTTCAGAAAATTAAATATATACTCTACTTAAATATATGGCTTAAGCTCTGCTGCCTGAGATCATACAAAAATTTCATTGATCACTAATCTGCACTGTGCCATTGAGTCTCCTTGAGGCTTGAACAAATAATTGAAAACTGTTTAGCTTTGACTTCTTCATTCATGAAATCAGGGAATGACAAAAGTTTTCAAAACAGTAAAGTTTTTATATTTTTATTTTTAAATAAAAAATGTGGGTGATAGAGTCTCAATTCCTTGTGGATACTTGATATAGAATAAATTTACATCTAATTCTCCCAAATCTTAAGGATGCATCAGCATTGACAATGGTTGTTAATATGCAGGGGTTGTAGATCCCAACATATTATCATCAGCCAGTAGTTTCAAATTTTCCTCTTTGATGCATCTTTTACCAATGCTAACATCTTAGTAGAAAGGTGCTTGTGTTTGTATTATTCAAGAAGAATCAAATAATACCCCACTTTTTTTTTTGTCACTTCACTTATCTAATGTGGAAAACTTCTTTGCTTTTCTCCCCAGTGTGGACTCTCTTTTCTCCTGCTACTGAACAGACTATGTTATGATCTAATACAAATGTATAGAGTTGCTGTTCAGGCTGACCCAGCTCTTAGCTTTGTCTTTGTCACCAACTAACTTGTGGGTTCAACATATACTGGGTACCCAACAAATATTGAATACAACTTTCTTAATTCTCTTGGCTTCAGTTTTCTTATTTGACAAATGAGACAATTTTCACCTATTCCAAATATGATTGATTGGCTAACCCTGTAGTCACTGCAAACCCCCCTTTCTCTGCCTACTTCTCAATATAGAATAGAAACTGGAAAAGAAAATATGACTTTGCTCAGCCTCCCTTGCAGCTAGGCCTGGCTGCTGTGACTTAAGGAGCAGTCTATTGGAGGGGTTTTGGGAAGGGTTATTTTCCCAAATAAAGTGGTGGAGACATGGGAAGCAGGTCTATTCCCTGCCTTCTGCTTCCTGTCTTGAAAGTAGTTGAAGGGATAAGAGATGCCTGAAGTTGTGACGACCATCTATCTTGCCTCCATGTGTAACAAGCATGAAGGTGAAAAGCCAACACTCAGGATGGTGGGGCCTAGAAACAGGAAGAGCCTGGGTCCTTGGTCATACTGCTGCTCCATTATACCAACTTTTGAACTGCTTACCCATGGACTTCTTATGATATGAAGTAATCGCATGTCGTTAGTTCTTAAACAAAGTCATATTTAGCTCTTAAACAAAATCACGTTTTTTCTTCTGCAGCTAAAGTCACATCTTAAGGCATCGTAACCACTACAAAGTGATCACCTCTAAAGTCACTTTGTTCTATGGTTCTTTTCCCTCCAGTATTGATGGAACAAATATTTTTTCAGTATTGCCTAATTATAGGTGAGTTTCAATTCCTTTTTTGTGTTCTCTAGTAGAGATGCTAACGAGCAGTGAAATAACAATAAGGTTTATTAATAGGAGAAAAAATGTAGAGAATTAAGATTTCAAAATAACCCACATTTGTACTTAGGAAATAATCATAAGGAAAATATACTGAGGAAGCTGGGGTGCCTTGGGAGGGTGGATGATCTCCATTTCTCTTCCCTATTCCCAGAAGACTGAGGATGTTATGTAAACAGGAATATAACTAGAATTTTGGCAAGTCACTCTCTCCATCCTATGAAAGAACTTCAGCCTTGACAATACCTCTTCTCAAATGATTTTTACATAATCCAAGGATAAGGATGGCTTTCATACACAGGATGGGACATTTAGTGAAGAAAGTCACATCAGGACAATGGGGGAAATTTTTGATTTTGTATCTGCATTGTGTCTCTAGTACTGGTATCTGCTAGCCCTTTACAAAGTCCAAGAAAATGGAATTGAAAAGAGACCATGGAAGCACCTGTTCAAAGTCATTTTAAGCTGCCCACACAGGATACTAGCTAGTTTCTGCTGGGAGGCTGAGTACTCAGCAGTATCAAGAGGGACAGTGCAGGTCTGCTTGAGAACAGAGTTTGCACCCTAGCATCTGTGAAGGTTTTGCTCGATTTGAGTTGCTATGAAGAAAGGGACTTTCCATAAACATACATTATAACCATATATATCAGGTTGACTAATACAATTCTGCTCTAGGGGTTCTTCCTGTAATCCACCTGACCTGATGTGAATACTCAGTGTCTGCCTTCTGGCGAGTTTGTATGTCTTAATAGTCAAAGTCTTTTTAGGCTTCACCAAGAAATGTATTTTGGACTAGATAGTTTTTAGATGATAATTCTTAAAAATGGATGAAGCAGTCAAAGTCATTGATAAAACCAAATTATGTTAAAAGAATATTTGTCAACCATGCTGCTCTTTTATGTTTTTCTTACTAATCTCACATGGAATCTTACATGGAAGTGTAATTCTCTCCCTACTGAGTGCATGTATATCAGTTCTCATATTTATCTACATTTACAGTCAGAGAAAAAAATACAGTAGCTCATGAGTTTAGTGGAAATGTAAGAACTCTGGTCCAGAGAGGTGACCAGTGGTGGGAGAGATAATGGAGGGCTGATCCTGAGATACTTTTATCACCTCTCTGGGCCTGAGTTCCTAATCTATGGGGAAAATGTCCTAAAATCATCTGCAGGATTGATTATTGCTTACCGTTCTAACATGCTATAATTCTATCAAATCTTCTGACTAAGGCTAAGGCTAATCATTGTTTTTTTTCTAAAATAATTTTTTTAACTCTGAAAATGATTTCAAAAGAATGAATCCCTTGTAATTTAAAAACATTTTGAATAATTGCTTTCTCATCACAACATTTTTTGCAGGCAACATGCCTCTTCAACAAGCTCATACTGTATTCCTTTGGTACTCGGTTTTGCTTTTAAAATAGTGATGACTGCCATTGCCTATAATATGATAACCATTTTTAGGATACTAATGAAGCCAATTCTTTCTTTTTAAAAATTTTAAAAATTCTGTTTCAATGTGTATAGTGTAATGAAACCTAGGTATTTGTTTAAAATATAAACAGGATGCAAAAATTATTTTTAGAGGGGACAGGAGGAAACTTTGGAAGGTAATGGATATATTTATGGCATAGATTGCGGTGAAAGTTTCATGGGTGTATACTAATCTCTAAACTCATTAAGGTATATATATTAAATATATACAGCTTTTTATGTCAATCATGTCTCAATAAAGTGGCTTAAAAATTGCTTTTAGGTTTCTTTAGCATATCATTGTTAATTGGTAGGAAGCATTAGAACTACATGATAACATGTATACAAAGCCCATGTTGGCTTGTATAAAAAGCTATGAACTCTTTTGTAGAAAACCTTAGAAACCTCAAGGATATAGGTAATATCTTTTTTTTTTATTTTTTATTGGGGAATTGGGGGGATGGGAACAGTGCTGGGGGATTGGGGAAGGGGAACAGACAAGTTGCTGTCGTTTTGTTCTTCAATCTAGTTGTGGAGGACGTTGCTTCACTTGCCCAAGTTGGCACCATCATTGCGCTCTTCCCAGGCGAGGCAGATCAGTCGCCGGCTTCTGGACGGCCGCTCACTGCAGCGGCTGGCCGCTCACGCTGGCTGCCGGCTACACACGGTAGCCCATGGCATCCCACTGCCACAGGGACTGCAGCCTACGCCGTCGCCGGCGACTCACGGTAACCCAGCTCCAGGTTGAGCTGTTGTTCAGCATCTTAGCTGTAGAGGGCAGTGTCACTGGCCCTCATATGTGGGATCCGAACCGGGGCCCTCTGGCATCCCAAGCGAGTTCTTAACCATCGCGCCACTCGGCCGGCCCAGGTAATATCTTTTAAAAACTAGTTTTAACAGTATGCTAAGTGCTCTATGCAGCATGAGAGAAACCCAATTCATGATGACAGTGGTGATGAAAGTTGCTGTTATTAATTGAGTGGCTACGATTTGCCCATGATATTTATAGCCAGCATTATTTCTAATCTTTACAACAAGAATATGAAGAAACTATTATTAGATTAATTTTACAGATAAAGAAGTTGAGATTCAGAAATGCTAGGGAGTAGCACTGGCTCTTGAACTCAGGTCTGCCAGACTCCGTCCATTATGCCAGGCTGAAAGGCATTTCTGCTGATTGCTTTTGCAAAAATGATTCCCATGTATTAAGGAGGCCTGTTGGACCCAAACCATGTTTGCTAAGCTATAAGATAAGCAGTCTGAATGAAAGCTGTATTTTAATAGAAGAGAAAATGTTAGAGAATAGGAACATGAAAAATGATAGCAAACACTTATAGAGTGCCACTTTGTACAAAGTACTGTTCTAAGTGTTTTATAAATATCAACACATTTAAAACTTGTAACAATCTTATGGGATAGGTGCTATTATTATCACCCTGGTTTTCTAGATGAAGAATCAGAGGCATAGAGAGATGAAGTAGCTTGCTGAAGGTCACTCAGCTTGTAAATGGCAGAGCTAGGATTTGATCCCAGCCAATCTCATTCCAGAGTCCATGTTCTTAATACCCTCACTCTGCTACCTTTATCTTGTATTCAAACCCTCTAATATGACCATCTAATAGCAGATCCTGCTGAGTCTCTTATAAACCAGGGAAAGAAGGAATTTGAAGATCTCTTAGATGTCCAAATTATTTTTTGTTTGGAGTAGAAGGAGGGAATATTGCCCCTTCCATGGCTGGAGCATTTCTGTGCAGTTATATAATGCCCAGGCAACACCCTCTTGCCTACTAGGGCTGTATTGTCTAGGATCACCGTGATAATAACCTCCCTATCTCCACATGCTCCCCTCCATGTCCTTAACACAGGAAATAGCCAGCACCCCAATGAGTTTTGTAGTGGTTCCCATTAAGTATATAGAAGATATTTTCCTACCCTTTGGAAGTTCATTGATGAGAGAGAGAGAGAGAGAGAGAGAGAGAGAGAGAGAGAGAGAGAGAGAGAGAGAGAGAGAGAACACGAACCAATTACCCAACACTGAGTGTCAATGTGATGAGGAATCAGTGTCAGCCGCATTTGTCCAGGAGGGCTTCGCTGGAGATATAGGATTAAGCTGGATCTTGAATAATGATTGAATTTGGCCAGGCCAGCAGGGAAAGGAAGGATGGTCAGAAGGTAGAGTGAAAGGAAGAGGGCAGAGAGGCGCTATGGCTGAAGGGGTGCCATCTTTCCCACTCCCCTGCATCTGTTTATGGCTCGTGTCCTGCTGCTGATGAGTGTCTCTGATATACCTTCCCTGGAATCCCAGCCCTTTCTTATACTCAAGAAGATGGATGGCTAACATATTCCTGTGTGCAAAATGGCCGATCTGAGTCCAATGAGACATTCATCTTCCAGTGAGTTCTCTATGAAGAAATGAAGAAAGTCAAGGGAGTAGCTACAGTACGACTAGTCACTGGCACAATAACTGGACTGAAGCCCTAGGCTATTAAAGACCCAGTAATTACATAGTGTAATAACATAAAACTGGACAAGAGCTACAGTTTACTCTGCCCACCAGAACTTGTGACAGCCACATTCTTCCTTCACAGAAGGATACAAAGGCCAGTACATTTTGAAAATGAGTTCTCTCATCAATAAAATGGGGACAATAACTATATTTACCTCAGTGGGTTATTATGAAAATTAAATGAGTTGATATACATTAAGTGCTCAGACCAATCCCTGTCAATTTATATTACACACAAAGGGAAATATTCTTGGGAGGATGTACTGTCTAGCTACAGAAATGATACAGACCTATGTGAAAAATACATGTTGAAAGAGGTGAATTTCAGAAATCAAGCCCAGAGAGGCAAATTTTTTTCCAGGGCCTCATGGGGGATATTTAAGAGAAATCATGTTAAGTCCCCATTTCTTTTAGGCTCTAAAATGAGTAACCTTCTCTAAGAAATGTCATGTGAACCAGGTCTGGTTTGCTTTGTTTTACACACATTTTTAACAGACTGGTAGTTAACAAATCTTTATTATATTCAATACGAAGCAAAACCAGTGGAAGACTGTAAAAAATGACCCCAATATGATGACCCAATAGCTCTCACTCTTTTTGAAAATTATCTGCACATGGGGTGGGGAAAAATGAGATCGGAAGGGGGCTTTAATTAGATCTGTAACATCTTATTCTTAAAACAAAGGAGTTGAAGCAAAAAGGCATAACATTAACATTTATTTAATCTGCATACTATTAGATTATTTTCTCTACCATTCTGCATGTTTGAAGTTTTTTATCTTTCATCTAAAAGATATAGCTAATTTTCTCTTGTCATACAATGAATTTTGTACCATATTCATGCCCCACTCCCACTTTGGTTCCACAAATCTCTCCATCCCTACTAGAAACAACAGAGTGTTTTGCATCTTTCTCTTTGGGGATTTCCACTTCAGCCTGACCAGTTTCAGTAAATACTAACCCATTTTTTCTTTTCATCTCAGCCAACCGACTTGGTAACAACTATTTGCAGGGCTTCATTCTGAGGGTAAAATGTCATTCCCCAGTGACGCAGCAGACATATGAAACCTAGTAAAAACGAAACTTTAAGAGCAGCTTTGATCAATATGAGTGTCAACACTAGGTGCAGCAGTGGGTAGAAGTGTTGTGGAGGATGCAAGACAGTCATGGGGGGGGTTGAGGAAAATATCATCAAAGGGGTAGAGGACTGGGAGTGGGGGCACCTGGCACAAAGCTTCAGGCCTACCTCTGTTGCCTTGGTGATGGGAAAGCAAGGAAGGAGGCAACTTGTTGGTTGGATAAGAGCTGGTCAGATGACTTGTTAGCCCAGCTGGCCCTCTAGCTGATGCTGACTTGAGTCAACATGCAACTCCAGCTTGTTGGTTTCTATAAAGGAGTTTTCTTTCATTGCACAGACTCTAGGAACAGCTCTCTATGCTGCCGAATCTGTAACTAGCATTGAGTCCAGCACATAGTAGGTCCTCCGAAATGCTTGTTGACTGAATGACCACGGTCAATGCTGAGGCATACTTAATTATAAATACTAATATAAATAGTAGCCTTTCAGTGCATTCACTGTTTTGCACTTTACAGTTATATTAATTAAAGATCACTTTTTGACTGTTTCGCTATCTCCGTGCACTCACTTTGATTTGCTCCCTTCAAATAGTTTGCTTCCAATACTTTAATTATGAATTCCAAGTGGCATCTTGAATTTGCTTGAGAAAGAAAGTTGAAAAGGATATTTTTGAAAATGTGCACTTTGTTCTTCACTTATTTACTCTTTCATTTAATAAAAATGTAAGGAGCCACTCCCTAACTGTGTCATCCTGATCTATTGCTTACCCATCTCTCCCTCTGCCTCAGTTTCCTCCTATGCAAAATAGGGCCAGTGATAATACTTACCTCATAAACCTATTAACTGCTTAACATAAAAACTTGCCCTCAAGTATATGACCATCCATTTGGGGAGATACTGACTATAAATGATGTTAAATAACAGCACAGAGCTGAGCTGCCAAGTGAGTGTATGAATGACAAACACTCCAGATCAGTTAGCCCTTCTCTATCTCAGGAATGATTTTTTCCATTCAGCCCGGTCCTTGCTCTATTCCCAGACCAGACAGAGCCTTCTGCTGAGCCCCCACCAGCTGAACTACCCGCTCATCCGAAGACTCCATGTGCTCCCAGTTCTGCCTTCCATCTTGGCCTAAGCAAATAGCATCTTTTCTGACCTAGCTCTGAGCTTCAAGGCTTCCTCTCAACCAGCACAGGTCCCCCCTTTTCTAAGAAAACCACCTTCCTCCTCTCATTCTGAAACAGCCTTGTTTAGCGAGAGCATCTCTCCCTGGGGTTGCCCAAAGCAAAGTTCTTGCTCATTCTTGCTAAAAAGCTGTAACCAGCTCCAATTATTAATAGGTAGTTGCGTGAGAATGCAGATTAGAAAGCATGGTGCTGGGTGATGGGTGTGTTATTTGTCCACTCATGGCAAGGGACAATCAACTTTTGACCTTAGTCAGGAAATAAGCCCCTCTATAGTCTAAACTTGTTTAGCCTAAATTTATTTTTGTCTTTTCTTTAGCTCTTTGTCTTCAATATTCTTACAGTTTTCCCTTTAAGCCCATATAATACAGGGTCTGCCACCTCTTTAAGTTTACAAAATTAACTAGTCTTGTTTATAATCTTTGGAATGACAGATGTTAGGTGTTTTTTGTTTTGTTTTGTTTTTTAAATCATTGTGAAGCAATGAAAAGGTAGAGTGAATGACCAGTACAATCTAAAAATTAAATAAGTGGTTTGTGGCACTTGACTTACCATCAGAGTTCAGCAAGAATGTATGGTGTTTCCCACGGTGCCTCAGCATCAGGCCAAGGCATTGATCTGTCACTTAACCACATGATGGCTATGAGACAAACTGCACTCTTCCAGCTTATTAATTTAAATAGGCTAAATGAACTAATTGCTGCCCCAACTGTAGCCATCCAGAATAGAGATGATGTAAACATGTCAGACTTCTGGGAAGTGGAAGGAGGCCATCCTGGGATAGTGGGACTCTATCTCTCCATTGATGTCTCCCCACCCCCAAATATGGGCAAACTCTAGTTAAAACAAGCGCCAAGTGTAAAGACATCTTGAAAACAAAATGAGCTGAGGATTATGGGCAATGGCTCCAGCTGTCTGGGAGGAAGCAAGGTGGTGGCAGCCATCATGTGAGTTCTTCTTCCTTTCAGATTCTCCATGGGAGGTCTGGATTCAGGGCACTCCATTTCCACATATTTTGACAGGGTGTGTCAGTTCTAAGGCATAGAACAAAGCTTTAGCATTGGGGGAAATTGAGCTCATCAACATATTCCAGTATACACACTGGAAAGCCCACAAGATTATTTGCATGCCTAGAGACTACATTTAAGTCCCATTGCCCCTGTAGACACTTACCCTGAGGCCCTCAAGCCCTTCCCAATGTCTTTTATTTCTGATCCTCTCTTGCATCTGATTTGAATCACATACCCCTACTCTAGTTTTCTGCAGCTCCAACCCTGGAAGTGTTCACAGGCAAATGGGTTTAGCTATTGCCCATAGGTACTTATGTACAAATCACTGTTCTCCAACCAGATTATACATTCGTTGAGTGCAGGCAGGACCCCTGTTAGTCTTTGTATTCCAGAAGCACCTAAGACAATGCCTAGAGGAATGAAAGCAGAGTGATAGCATTATTCCCAGTCTCCCAGAGAAGGCATTTTGAATGAGAGAAATAGGAAGAATTGGGAGGGCTCTGTTGTTGTGTTCAGGCAGACAGTCTTCCCAGTGGCACCTTGCCTGAAAGTCATTCTTTCCAAAGCCATGGTGCTGGGAAAATCATCTCTCAACATGCCAAGAGATGAGAACCAAGAGATGGGCGCTTCCCGAGGGTCAGGGTGTACTGAAAATGGGATATAGAGCCTTATGACATTGAGCCAACACCATGTATTCTTTTTTTATATAAGATTTTTATTGGGGAATTGGGGGATGGGAACAGTGCTGGGGAATTGGGGGAAGGGGAACAGACAAGTTGCTGTTGTTTTGTTCTTCAGTCTAGTTGTGGAGGACGTTGCTTCACTGGCCCAAGTTGGCACCATCATTGCACTCTTCCCGGGCGAGGCAGATCAGTCGCCGGCTTCTGGACGGCCGCTCACTGCAGCTGCTGGCTGCTCACGCCGGCTGCTGGCTACATACGGTAGCCCATGGCAACCCACTGCAGCAAGGGCTGCAGCCTACGCCGCCGCCGGCAACTCATGGCAGCCCAGCTCCAGGTAGAGCTGTTGTTCAGCATCTTAGCTGTAAAGTGTCACTGGCCCTCATATGTGAGATCCTAACTGAGGCCCTCTGGCGTCCCAAGCCAGCTCTTAACCAATGCGCCATTCGGCCGGCCCAACACCATGTATTCTTATATGAGGATTGGTCAGACTAGAAAGATGTATGGTCGTTCAAAGTTCACTGGTCAGGGTGACCACAAACTTCAAGGGGACACGTAAGGCTGTCCAGTTATTTCTGGTCAACAAGCAGCTTCCCCGCCACTAAGAAACTTTTAAATTTTCTCTCCTATAGAAATGTTAAGTATAAAAGTGTTAAGTTTCCCTAGTTCCTTAGTTTCTTAGCTCTTGGCTTTGATTACTCTTCTAACCAGTTTGTGAATCCTAAACTAAAGATTCCCCCTGCTTCTTAATTGCTTTGTAAATCAGTTTCTTAATCCTAAACACTAGAAGTCTCCTACCCTTGCTTCAGATAATTACTTGAAAGCCTGTGACTTCCTAATATCCCCCAGGCCAGTAAGCTAAATGCCAAACCCATTTTGGGCCCAGACAATTGATGTCACCTGAGTAACTGGCTGAATGGCCACAGGTTTCATGAGAGCTAACAAATTTATTAATTAAAATCTATTTTTCCTCATTTAGTGGCCTTTGGGATACAGAGGACACCCCAACAAGATTGCCAGTCACAACCAAAGAAGCCAACATGATCTTCCAGGAGGAGCCTGAGACCTCTTCCTCTCATCTAAGATTGGCTAGGGTAGAGTTCTGTGAATCCCTCAATAGGCAGGGACAGCTCTACGCTCCTGCCCAGCAGAAACAGATACAGAAGAAAAGACCTCCTGTCTCTCAACTTCCCATATAGATTTTATGGGGATCACGTCCCCCAAGGGGAAAACAAGGCAGGCAGTTAGAGGCAGGCATTGGGTCTGCACATCCCAGAGTACGATCACCAAAGGGACATCCCCTCTACACCCAAAACTCCCCTTTGTATTGTAATTACCTACCCCTGTGGGAAAACAAATGGGCACAAAATACCCAACTAAATCAGACCAGTCACTGGCACCTGCGCAGTACCTCTTGTCAATCACAGGTGCCAATCAAGTGGTCCCACGCCCAAAGGGGAACAGCCCATTCTAGAGAAAGGGGATAAAAACTCCAAGTCCTGGGAGGTCCACCCTGCTCTTTTTTGACCACTTCTTCCCTTTTTGAACCCCTTCCTCCCTTTTTGGAGTCTTTTGAGCCTCGCCTTTGTGCGTGGCCTGCTCCAAACTTTTTGGAATGTAATTTCTCTTCTAATAATGGGTCCTTGCGCCATTCTCTACTGCTTGGGCCTGCTTCTACTTCTTTGAAGTGTACTATCTCCTCGAATAAACTACTTTTTCAGTAGTTTACTCCAGCATCTCGTTCAATTCTTTGCTCAAGCTGCCAAGGACCTGGACTTTGCGCCAAGAAGGACCTACTCTCTGACAACACAGTGATCCATTTCCAATCAACTCACTCACTGTGCCCTTAGCTGTCCAGTTTACACCTTCTCTCTCCTAAACCATCAACACCTCCTCCCACTTCCTTACTCTCAGTTGATGACCTTGCTTCTTATGTTTTACTAAGAAAATGAAAGCATTTGGAAGAGAACTTCCACAAACTACCACCACCTCAACTACCCACCCATCTCTATTTGCATCTTCCCTGTCTTCCTCTTATAATCCAGCATGAACTTACTATGCCTTTATCTAAGGCCAACCCCTCTCTCCTGCATGACTGGCTTCTTTCTCTTTTCCACATCATTATTTTCCCCTCACTACTGGATCATTCTTATAAGCCTGCAAATCAAAACAAAACAGAGCCTTCCTTGACCCCATGTCCCCTCCTCTATTTTATGCTTCTTAATATAGCAAAATATTCAAAAGAGTTTTATTTCATCCTTGACTCCATTTGCTTTCCTCGTATTTCTTCTCTTGAACCCATTTAGACCAGGCTTCATCTGCACCACCCTCCCAAAACAGCTCCATTCAAGGTCACCAGTGATCTCCACACTGCTAAATCCAGTGATCAACTCTCAGCCCTATCTGATGTTAACACAGTTGATTACTCCTTCCTTTTTGAAACATTTTATTTACTTAACCATTGGAGCCACTCTCTGAATCCCTTCCTACTCCATTCAGTCACTTTTGCTGAAACCTCTGAACTCTAAATGGTGGTAGCCCCTGTGCTTAGCCCTTGGACCTCTTCATCTGCATTGACCTCGCTCACAAGATGATCTCTTCCAGGTCCATGACTCTACTTGCCATGTATAGACTAATAATTCCCTAATTTATAACTCTAGCCATGACCTCTCCTCCAAATCCCAGAGCTGAAAATCCATTGCCTACTTATCATGTTCCCTTGGATATAGAATAAGCATCTCAAATGAACATTTACAAAAACGAACTTCTGATTCTTACTGCCTTTATATTTTAGTCCAAGCTGCTATCGTCTTTTGCCTAGGCTTAGAATTGCCTGTTCATGGTTTTCTCCGCTTTTACTTTTACACCTCTACAGCGTATTCTCCATATAGCAATTAGTTATCTTAAAAATAGATAATGTTATTTTTTCAGCTCAAACTCTCCAATGACTTCACATTTCTTCTAGAATAAACTCTAAACTCCTTACCATGGTTTGTAAGGCTATCTTAGACTGTTTGGGCTGCTATACTAAAGTACCCTAGACTGGGTGGCTGATAAACAACAGACATTTATTTCTCACAGTTCTAAAGACTAGAAGTTTAAGATCAGAGTGTCATTGTGGTTGGGTTCTGGTGAGGGCTCTCTCCCTGGCTGCAGACTGCTGACTTCTCACATGGTGGTAGGGGCAAGAGAACTTTTTGGGGTCTCTCTTATGAGGGCACTAATCCCATTCATGAGAGCTCTACGCTCATCACCTAATCATCCTACTAAAGACCCTACCACCTCATACCATCACATTGGGGGTTAGAGTTTCAACAGGTAAATTTGAGAGGGACAAAAACTTTCAGTCCTTAACAAACGCCCTAACTAATCTTGCCCTCCGTGACCTCTCTGATCTTATTTCCTGTCCCTGCCATCTTCCTCTCTCCACTCTAGGAACCCTGGAACTCTTTAAACACTCTAAGAAAACCCCCTCATCAGGCCTTTGCATTTGCTGTTCCCTCTGCCAGGAGTGCCCTTCTCCTGACATCCATATGTCTTACTCCCTACTTTCTTTTTTGTCTGTGCTCAAATGTTGTTTTCTCAGGGATGCCTTCTCTGACTACCACCCACTTGATATGATTTAACCCTCCTTCCCTCATTCACTCACGTTACCTGTCCCTTAATGTTTGTGAGTGTGTGAGTGTGTGTGAGTGTGTGTGTGTGTGTGTGTGAGTGTGTGTGTGTGTGTGTGTGTGTGTGTGTGTATACACACACATATAAAATGGCTCTTATCATTTGACATTTGTATGGAACAGGATTCTGGTAGGAAACAGATGACACATTCATTGAGAATAATCTAACGAAAGAACTATTTCTTAGGATGTGGTCAGAGTTAAGAGAACCAACCAGGGGTAGTTAAGCATCCAGCATTTAGCCATACTGGGAAGCTATTTTAAGGAAGGCTTGGTGAGCCTGAAGGCACAAGAGAAGGGAGCTGATACTGGAACCAAGAGAAAGCTGTAATCATGGTGGAGAGGCCTTCCATCAGGAGACGTGGCCTTAGGTAGAGGAGCATAGCTGCTGCCAAGTGACCACCTGGTAAAGGGAGGGTCAGGGGAATAAGTGCCTTCTTTCTTGTTCTGACCTCCCATCTTTTGCTGGTGCCCCACATTGGCCAAACCCAACCAGAAGCCAGAGGTCAAGGAAGCCCAAATGATGCAATGATAGAGATGGACAAGGGTGGGGAATGGATCTAGAGTAGCAAAGAAAGACTGTCCAGCACATATTATCTATCTGTTTATTCATTGATAGTCTTTTTCTCTCATTAGATTATAAGCCTCGTGGAACTAAAACAGTGCCAGGCACAAAGAACATGCTCGATAAAGTGAATGAATGGGTGTGTAGTGAAGCGGGCAGCAAGGTGTGATCTGTGAGGTCATGACCCAGTGACCATATGTCTAAGGGTGGAGGGTCACTTGAAGAACCGGGAAATCTGACACCATCTTCATGGGCAAATGGCCAAAACAGAACACAAAGCACAGCCTAGAATAGACACCCCCAAACTGAGCCAACTACGGCACAAATGTGCTGAGGCTGTAAGAAGATGCCAGCTGCAGCAGCAACAGCAGCTATAGCTGAGAAAATTTGCTGGTAAAAGGAGAAAGTTCTTACATTATAATCACTAGAAATAAAAAAAACACAAGAGAGACCCTGAAAGCCCTGTAGTCATCAGGAAGATTAGCATAGAAAAACAAGAAACAAACTGGATCCCCTTTGTGGCATACCCATGGTTGGGGTGTAAGGGTTCCCCTTATTTACATGGGCTTGATCCTGTAGCATCTGGTAGGCAGACCTAGTGCCATACTATTTTCACACCAAAAATTCTAATCATATTCATGTTTGTGATTTAAAAAGAGTTTATGGAAGATTTCATAGAGAAAACAGAAGATGTAATTTCTGCTGCACAGTACATAACAGACAACTAACTGCAAATATGGTCACCAGACAAGTTTGTTTGCCCAAATCCTTTTCTCTTTCTCCATCTCTTCCACCAAACAGCTCAGTTCAGTCCCCAAGTTGTATACCTACTCAGTCTGCAAAGCAAAGGCCCTCCTTGTCTTTAGGCAAACATCTATCGCTATCCGAGAAGGCCCCTTAGAGGTCCAACGCCCAACGCAAAGGAGCAAATAAAATATTTCTCCCAAGCACCCACATAGTCTTCCTGACAAGAGAACTATAAATGGAATTTTTTCTAACTTATTACAAATACACACACACACGCATGCACGCACACAGGTGCCAAAAACATGTATACACATCTTAAGAAAGGAAAAAAAACTATTAAAATTGTAATATTCAATATATAACGATCACAAAAGATGAATACAAGTCATGTGTATACATTTGTTTGGCATCCCCAGTATATATAATCTAAAACAGCAGGTTGTTAAACAATGACCTACCTGTAGGTCATTTATCCTTCTCATCTCACTCGTTTTGTGTCTTCTTAAATCTCAAGTTAAAGAAGTCCCTCAGGTACTGTCTACCAGACATCTCAAGTTTGGTCTACTCAACTCACCACTCAGTACCGATGTATGTACTGAGGCAGGACAGCCTATTTGAGTCTGCCAGGCTTCTTGTTCCACAGATGCTGGGTACAGCTCAGGTGCCAGCTGTTACGCTGGAACCATACAACAGGGCAAGAGGCATTGCCCTGCCTGTAACAGCCTCTCTTTTGTACCAGCATGGAAGTGAAAGATTGTGTCAAAATTCTTGTAGAGACAAGACAGGTGATGGTGGGGAAGGGAGATAGCTTGTGAAAAAGAAGAATCAGATTGGAAAACTCTTCCGGAGCATGTGGGTACCCAGGTGTACAAGATGTGGTTTATTACATGAGAGGCTGTGGTACAAGACTGAGGAGCATTATGTCCATCAGAGAGACATCTGAAACCTCTAGGCTACTGAAGAGCTTGTTGTGCTTACAGGGCAGAGGGTAGCATTCAAGATGTTTTTGAAGCTAATTGAGCACAAGCCAGTAATGGGGCAGAGGGAAGGCCAGTCTGGCTGAAGCAATGAGCAGAGGAAGTCTAGCTGAGGGCCAGATGGTGGGGAGAAGGCAAGTGATGAGGGGCTCAGGGAAGTACACTTGCTGGAAAGCACGTTGTCATCCTGTTCTGCCTTTGGGGAGCTTTGACAGTGATGTTTCACCTGACCTGAGGGCTATGATCTAGAGGGGCAGTATTAACACAAATTTGGGTAAAGTCATACTCTTTCTGAAAATACCCTTAAAAATCCAATCTTTCTTAAGCTTAAAGATTTTTTCAAAAAGACTTCACTGTAGAGTTCATACTCTTATTTATGCCCTATGATAGGAATGCACCTCTTTCAACAAATTCACCACGTCCACGTGTCTCTGCAGAATTGATACAGATGTGCTGCATTTTCTGTGCTCTGAAGTGTAGGACCAGCCTTTGAAATCCTTATAACTGGCTTGCTCTTTGGGTCCATGTTGAATCAAAATCACCCTGGAATTGAATCAGCGAGGGTGAGGTGGCTGGAGACGTCGTGGCTGGTGGGAACTCCCAGAGGAACCTGCAGGGGTTGGTTTACTCTGGTTGGCTGATATTCCTAACGCTGAATTTTCCAGATTCAAGGATGAAGGATGGAGAAAGTTTCACCTATGCACTGCCCTTAGACTGCCTTGAATTCCAGGAGCTGGGATGGCCCAGAGAGGTAGCCTGTGGAGGGAAGCAAGAGAATCAGCCTGTAGCTGAGTGGGCCTCCTTTAGGCAGAGATGTAAATAGATCCACATGGGCCACACAGTAAAATGGCAGAGCCGCTCATGCCATGGCACATATTGTGGGTGGCTGGATTCATGGATGCCAAATTCCATTAATGTGCAACACCACTTTATACTTCTAAAAGCACTGGGCAACCTGTGTGTTGGCCTGATAGACAGACTGTCACTGACCAAGCTTCAGCAAGCTTCTTTGAGCTGTTTGGAGTGTCTGAGGCAGTGAGCAAGGGGCAGCTGGTGGGCACTAGGTGGACGAGCTTGACCGTAGGAAGCTTCCAAGCTCTGCCCTGCACACAACTGCTTAGCTCAGAGCAGCTGCTCAGAAAGGAAACAAATAATTAGACACCACAAGTCTCCCTTATGACTTAAGATTCTCTTCACCTCCTGGTCTAACACAGCCCCCACTGGTATGTGGTGCTTTGGGCTATCGTTCTTTGAGTATTCTGCCTTATTCAAGATGTCTTTGAAGCTAGACTCAGTGTAAGGCAGGCTAGGATAATAGAGGGCAGGTTAGAGCTTGATCTACATTCGTATTTACAAAGGTTGCTTAAAAAAGAAAAGCTAATTGTGGTGTTCCAAATACACAGGTGACAGGAATGCAGCTACAGATGGTCTCCTTGGGCACAGTAGTTCTGGGTGGTCTTCTGTCCTTTGTCCTTGCTTCTTTTTACCAATTCTTTTAGGTTTCCTGACTCCCTCCCTCCCTTCCTTCTTTCCTACCTTCGTTTCTTTTTTTCTTTTCCTTGTTCATATATTTTACATAGGGCCTGACCCTGTCACTACCCCAGGTTTGATTAACTTAGGCCAACCCTTCATCATACCCAGCTGCTGATTTCAGATGCAGGCTGAGGAGATAAAAAACTGTCAAGAGGGGAAAATGGATGAGCAGCAGATAAATGGGGAGGGGGGGACCCTCAATTTGCGCAGGCACAGCCTGCCACTTGCCTGGCTTATAATTAGAGGCATAAGAAATGTATTTTTCCTCCCAGTTTCGGACTCTGTTTTGCTTTTTTCACAAAAACATCTGAATCTCGTCTTTAGTGTGATCTTGTGCTATTTTGCTGGCAGTTCCACAATAGCCGCCAACTTAGGGACTGCTGAGAGAAGCCAGATATCTCTGCCAGAGTGAATGCATTCCTGAACCTGACATCTGGGTCTTGCAGCTGGAGGGAAGGAGGAGACAACAAAGAAATAGTCCTGAGTGTCATCAAAGGCAGTTGATGATGCCAAGTGAGTATGGAAATTACATACAGTACAGATGCCATTTTCAACATCAGACAAATAATGCAGCTATTTAGGAAAAACAAAGATGTACTTAGAAATTGATCATCCGTGTACGTGCAATGAAAATGTTCATAGCTTCCAGAGTGATAGGAACAGGCTGAGTGCTCATTTCCAAACGACTCACATTGTTTTCTGACTGTGATTCTGAAAGAGTAAGGCTGAAGTAGTCAGATTTTCCCTCCCTTTTATGAGAACAGAAGAAAAGAAAAAAAGTAACTTGAAACTGAGCTCTATAAATACTCTTCACATGGATATTTAAGTTTTTAGATTTATGTCAGCTTTCCTTGCAGGCAGCATTTTGGGTTGCTTTGTGTGACAGACAGGGGAATATGAAAGCCAGAAAGTACACCCTGTTATCTACAGGCCAGGATCAATCACAAAGAATTAGTTTATTGTGCCTTGATTGGAGGCTGGTGGAGGAGCACTGAAAGAGGAAATTGGAAATGCTAATGAGTATGAAAGCACCTAGCCCCTCTTTCTTCTCTTTCCTCTTTTGAGTTAACTGGTTTAATATTAGAGGCTTCATGATGCCCAGAGCTGCCAATGTGCAGGTTAGAAACCCTGTACAGTCACTTTTGGGATGTGCCCAGTGGACATTGGAGGATGTATGGGGCCAAATACCAGCTCTGGGCCCAGAAACAAATATTTCAGAAAAGAGCTTTATGACCTTTTCAAAGTGATTGTTATTTTCAAAACACACATCTTCAGGGGTGAGGGCTTTTCTCTGTGAAAGTGTATTTGACAGGGAGAAGGCGGGCAGGAGATGGGGTCCCTCTAATCTAAAAGATGACTTGAAACTGGGAACCTGTTTCTGTTGGAACAGCAAGTGGGTTTAAGTGGTTCTTGTTTTTTAACCCCCTCTTTAGAAACCTTATTTTGTGGATGTTTGAAGGGAAATCACCACTTGGCTGTTAACATGTCATTCTAGAACTTCTAGGTATTGAGTTCTGAGCATGTTCAGTGGCATCTCTAGAATTTATAAGAGGGCTTCAGGTTGGAGATCTGTTAGAAGCGGGTGGCTGGGGGACTTGGCATGAATCTGTGTTTGTGTAGCAAGCACCCTGCTGTCACTTACGCTGTACAATTATTTGTGGTGGCGTGGAGATTTGTTGAAGCTAAAGCCCCTACACCCCCTTCCTGACATTGCCACTGATCTTGTCCTGAGCCTATCTTTCTTAAAGTGGGTACCGCTGGCATTTTGGAGTGGACCATGACCATTTTTCTTTATGTGGGGCTACCTCGTGCTGCAGGACTTTCAGTGTTCCCTGGCCCTGCTCACTAAGTGCCCAGGAACAAGGTCGGCCACTGTGACAACCAAACAAATCATCCCTTCCTTTTCAAATGACCTCGTTGAGTACCATTAGGTCTATTTCAATCCTCAAGCAGATACTTTTTCTTGAGGAGCATTTGGGTGAAAAACAAATAAACATATGCATAAACAAGACTAAGTCATGGAAAGGCAGTATTATATGCAACAGTGATTCTGCACACCACACACACACACACACACACACACACACACACACATACACTTCCATACCATTTGTGTGTATAATATATACCCACCAGGAACGACACTTAATTGTTTTCCACTTACTTAGGAAAGGGACAGGCTTTCATTTGAAAAAATCCTTCCTTAGACTCAGCAGCCATAAGGGGATGTACCTACCACTACCTCTGATTGAGTTTCCCTGGTCAATAGAAAGTACACTGCACTAGAAAGCCAGTTTGTCATGAGATAGCTGCTACGTTATGCAAGCTGTTTAACCTCTGTCAGCCTGATTACCTTGTCTACAAGATGGGGATAATAATCCATGTTCTACGTACTTCATAGGGTTGTGAGGACAAAACTATAAACGTAAAAGTGCTCTGAGAAGCTAAAAGGATAATAGATAATATGGTGTAACCATTATGAAAAACAGATGAGTGTTTCTTAAAAAATTAAAAATAGAACTACCATGTGAGCCAGCAATCCCATTTCTGGGTATTTTTCTGAAAAATTGAAATCAGGGTCTTAAAGAACTAATTCAATACCCATGTTCATAGCAGTATTGATCACAATAGTCAAGAGGTAGAAGTAACCCAAATGTCCATTGATGAATGAATGGATAAATAAAATGTGGTATATACACACAACAGAATATTATTCAGCCTTAAAAGGAAGGAAATCCTGTCACATGTTACAATGTGGTTGATCCTTGAGGACATGATACTAAGTGAAATAAGCCAGTCACAAAAAGACAAATGCTGTGTGATTACACTCATATGAGGTACCTAGAGTAGTCAAATTCAGAGAAACAGAAAGTAGAATGGTGGTTACCAGGGGCTGGGGGAAAGGAAAAGGGAAAAAAAGGTGGCTTGTTGTTCAATGGGTATAGAGTTTCAGGTTTGCAAGATGAAAAAGTTTTGGAGATCTGTTTCACAATGTGAATATATTAACACTATTGAACCGTACCCTTAAAAATGGTTAAGATAGTACATTTTATGTTATGTGTTTTTTAACCACAATTTTTAAAAAGCATGATAGAAACAGAAGGTAGTATTATCAATCATAACCCAGAGGTTGGAGGACTAGCAGGAGCACTTCTTATTTTCCAAGTTGGTCAAATTATATTAGTGGGTCTACTTCCCTGGATTCTTCCAGAACACCTTTAGAGAGAAATACCTAAGGAATAGAGCAGGTGGGGAATTGACAAAAGTAATTCTTTTTTTAAATTTTTAAAAAATTTTATTGGGGAACAGTGTGTTTTTCCAGGACCCATCAGCTCCAAGCCAAATAGTTGTCTCAATCTAGTTGTGGAGGGCACAGCTCCTTGGCTCATGTGGGGATCGAACAGGCAACCTTGGTGTTATGAGCCTGTACTCTAACCACCTGAGCTAACTGGCCGCCCCAAGAAAAGTAATTCTTAAAAGTGGGAAATATACTAGAATTCCCTAAGGGGACCTTTTTCAAATACACAGGTCAGGTTCTTGACTGCAAATAATAGAAGCCACTTTGGTTAGCTGTTTAGTCAGGATTCTCCAGAGAAACAGAACGGGTAGGATCTGTATATATGTAAAGAGAGATTTATTTTAATAATTTGTCCACACAATTATAGAGGCTGGAGACTCAAAGAAGAGCCAATGCTGCAGTTCAAGTTGGAAGGCTATCTACTGGCAGACTTTCTTCTTGCCAGTGTGTGTGTGTGTGTGTGTGTGTGTGTGTGTGTGTGTGTGTGTGTACACACATGCTTGTCTTTGTTTTAGTCAGGCCTTCACCTGATTGGATGAGGCCCACCCACATTCAGGAGAGCAGTTTCCTTTATTCAAAGTCCACTGACTTAATTGTAAATCTCATCAGAAAACATCCTCCCAGAAACATCCAGAATAATGTTTGACCAAATAGCTGGGTGTCACAGCTTAGCTAAGTTGACACATAAAATTAACCATCATGTTAGCTTAAGCAGAAAAGGAATGTGTTGAAGGTGTATCAAGGACCTCCTCTGATCCCTGGGAAGACCAAAGAACCAGATTGGGAAATGGGCAGGAGCTGACATAGTCTAGGGGATCAGCACCCCCAACTCATGCCTACGTGTGTGGCTGCCACTGCAGCTGTCACTTGTCCTGGACACTGAACACTCAGCCCGCTGCGCTGCCTCTGGTGTCGATGCTGCTGAATTCTAAAACCTGCTCTGTCACTTGTTTCAGATCCAAAGTCCTGGGTAGGAGCATCCAGGGGATTGAGGCTACTTCATGTGCCATGGCTACCAAGGGACAGGATAGTGAACACCTGGCATTTCCAGCTTTGTGGTGAGAGTCAGGTCTCACTTTCCACCAAGACACACAATGGGGAATTTCCCAAGCAGAGGAAAGGGACTCAGGTATTGGACAGGCAAAGAAATGACAAAGGTTCACTACATGTAGTCCCGCTTCCAACTTGACAGACAGTGAGGGTAGAAAAGAAAAATGTTTTTCTCAGCCAGTTTCCCTCCACCTCCACCGTCATCACCGTGTACCTTGCTGGTTTAGAAAGAGTGATTTTGACAATCATTATATTCTATTTTCTCATGTCCTAATAATGAAGAAACCGTCATCAGGGCTCTGGCTAACAGTAAGAAAAGCTGCCTACATTCCAGCTTCACCTCTAAGCCTCACCTTGATGTGGATTTCAATTAGGATACTCTCAGATCTGAGACCTAGTATACCTATCTTCATCAATTTATTGGGAGTGTGGCAGGATTTACAGAACCAGCAAGAGGCCAAAAGGGCAGATTTGGAAGTGGACAGCCAGCAAAGCAGCCCTGAGAGGTGAGAAGCTGGTGTTTCAACAGGCATGGTCAGGTACCAACATCACCTCTGGGGGCTGCTGGATGCCAGATTCCACTACCATGAGCAGATTCTCACCACCTCTTCTTATTCAAGATTTAAAGGTGCCTTGATTCCTGAGGGTGGCAAGTGGGAAGATCTGGTCTCAGGCTCTCCCTTTCCCTAAGATTATACACTGAGGGAAATTCCCCCAAACAGGAAGGGACAAAACAAAACAAAGTAACATAAGACACACACACACACACACACACACACACACACACACACACACACATTCATGACTACTCTTCAAGCATTCGAAGCATTGAGTTGTCCTGTTTGTATTTTGCGTGGGCCTCTTTTATCCTACATTGCCCCTTCTCATGATTTATCTCTAAAATTTATAGTCCAAATGATTTTGTCTCTGTTTCTTCTACTGGTGCCTGTTCTTACTCTTGTCTCCTGTGGTTGGCAATGCTGTTCACCAAATAGTTCCATTTCTATCTTTTTTGGGTACGTGATAAGATTATATATACTTTCTCATCCCCTTGAGGTTGAGTGTGGACATGTGTTTTGTTTTAGCCAATAAAAAGTGAATAGAAGTGACTTCCATGTGGAAGCTTGAAGAGTCTGTGCCTCATTTGCCATGTTGACTTCTCCCTGACATGGTTGGTGATCACATGTCCAGATGGAGCCTCTCTCTGTCAGTCTGGGTCCTTCATGGATTATGGTACATGAAGCCACCAGCCAATTCAATGGATATAAATAAGGGCAAAAACCAAATCTCAACTGCCGTTCAGATTTTAGGGTTGTTTGTTATTGGATCATCACTTAGACCATCCTAACTGATCTAGCTGATGTATCCACACACTAGAGTTAAATCGTATGCCCTGCCTCAGGCTCCCACATCCAATTTCTACTTGGATACCTCCACATTTTCAAAATGTGCAGAATTGGAATCCCCCCCAAAGTTAATTCTTTGAGCAACTTCTCTTTGTCTACTCTGTCACTATCAGTTATTTGGCCACTGAGTTCTAAATTGGAGAGACCTCTTTGACTCACTCCCTGCTCTCATCCCCACTTCTAAATAGTCACCAAATCGCCTTTCATCTTCATTTATGAGGTCTTTTGAGTTCCTGTTTAGTGCTATTTATTACCTCCCACTTCCCAGACTCCCTTGCATCTAGGGAAAGGCATATGAATCAGTCTACCATATTCATTTGCTAGGGCTGTCATAACAAAATGCCACAGACTGGATGCCTTAAATGGCAGAAATTTCTTTTCTCATAATTCTGGAGGATGGAAGTCCAAAATCAATGTGCTGGCAGATTTGGTTGCTAAGGCCAAATCTTGGCTTGAAGATGGAAGCCTTCTTACTGTGTTCTCACATGGTCTTTCATGTGTGTGCTCACCTTTGGTGTCTCTCCCTCTTCTGATGAGGACACCAGTCATATTGGATTAGGCCCCACCCATCATTTAACCATAATTACATCTTTAAAGGCCCTATCTCCAAATACAGTCACATTAGGGGTTAGGCTTCAACATATGAATTTTAAGGGGGATAGAGTTCAGTCTATAACAGTTCACCAATCAGTCATATTGGGGCCAGGCTTTGACTCAGGAACTAGTGAGGGAAGAATACCACGCTAGCAACAGTAGCACAAAACAAGGCCATATGAGCCCCTGGTTCAGACGTCACAGTAGGGCTGGCAGCAGTAGAGATTGGTCTAAATTTTAATTCCAGGCTCAAAAGTTACTCAGAAATGGCACAAAATAGCAATGCAAGCTGAGATGCCTGGTGCCTGGTAGTAGCAGCCATGATGATCTTATCAGACTAGTTCTGCAATGAAGTGGGCATTATTTTTTGAAGTTTAACTTTAAGGGTGGTTCTCTAGTTTTCCTCACAATTCTACTTTGCAGTATATATATGATGTTTATGGTACATGAGTAGAGTAATGTGGTTCTTGTAGCTGATTTGGTACAAATAATTAGTTATTTAATATGGCTTATATGTCATGAATATGTCTAGAAAGTATTTTGTTCAAATATTTTTATGCCCATTGAAATAATAGTGACTTAGAAATTTTCAAGACTAAGAAAACATCTTTGTGATTGAGGTCATTTACATATTAGAAATTGCTTTGCCAAATTGTAAGGCCTACGTCTTCCATGTCCTTTACATAAACTCCCTTTTTGCCTAATCACTTAGAGTTTACTTCCACTGCCTGAAATTAAAAATCCTGATGCCTAAATTATGGTAACAGCTGGGCAATCTCATGCTTATACTCTATCTTAAAAAGCATTGTCAAACATTTCTAAAACACTGCTTTTATCATGTCTATCTTTGTCTATAAGTTCTTGGGGAAACTTGGGTGTCATTACCTTAGCTCTTTGATCTGTCAGTTGCAGGTGTCAGAACATGAATTCGTCTAAGCATAAGCAAAAAAAAAAAAGGTCATTTATTCATTGACATAGCTATGAAGTTCAAAGGGGAGATAAAACTTTAGGCATTCAGGCATGGCTACATTCAAGGGCTCACTCAAATTATGTTCTTAGGGCTGTGTGTTTCTTTATTCCCTTTCGTGTGTCAGCAAAGCTAGACCCTGGCTACTTGATCTTTGAAGGAGAAAGAGATGGAGATATTCTATTTCTTTCAATAGCACTTTGATTGGTCCTGTATGAGTCATGTGTTTTTCACTGGGCCAATCAGTGTCCAAAGGGGTGGATTCTAACGGGTCAGGCTGGGTTGTGCATCAGCTGCTAAGGTGGGAGAGGTGGCCACAATCCCTCTAGGTCAAAAAATGCCAATTGTCCAAAAGAAAAAATGTTTCAACAGAGCAATTTTAGAAAAACACCAGCTTTTGGGGGTGGTGTATTCTCCACTTCTTCAAACTGGCTGTTTTTTTGTTTTGTTTTGTTCTGCCAATGGGAGGTTAGCTCTGGTGTTCTGGACACCAGTGATGACCCTGGGTTTTCCCAGGAAGGAGCTGCCTGTGTCTGAGGGAAACAAGCTTTCTCTGAAAGTGAATGAAGATTGTCCTGGGCCAGAAGGCTGAGTGCTGTGCTTCTGTTTTTCCATACCATGTAGGATTTTGAAGCTTACTTCACTTTCCACTAGTGTCGGCAAGATCACCAACTCCTCTTTCCACTCACAGCCCTGCAGAAGGCCCTATGTGGTCTTTTGACAGCCCACTTTGTGCACCCAGGGACAATTGGACCCATTGTTTCATGGGGTTTCCTTTAGGCTAATCTGAGGAGTGTGAAAGAACCCATTTAAAGGGGTCTTATGAATAAGGACAAAATAAAGATCAAACTCAGGCACAATCAAAAGCTGTTTGTTAACAGGCAAGATGTTCTTCAAAGTCTTTATCAGGAGCCAGGGGAAACTTATCTTGCAGCATTATGTGGAGAAAGTAGGCGGGTCTGGGGGCATTCATTTGAAGTTTTAAACAGATGACTACTGGCCTCGCAGCTGGGCTCAGAATTATCAGTAAGTCTCTTGGGTTAAGTGGGCAGCGCTGGTAGATACGGGCCTGGGAAAAATAACAACTCATGTAGTGGGAAATGGTTATTGGAGAAGTTTTCCAAACCCTTCTGTCCTTGCGCCCACTTCTAGGAAGGAGCCACGTGCTGTAAGTTAGAGAAGTGCTTCTGTCATCCTGGATCCCTGGTTTAGGAAACTGAGCTATCCTTGTGTCATATAAGCCTTGTGCCTACTTTTCAGATGATAAACAAATGCACAGAGCCATTAGCTTCCTTAAACCAGCACTGGACTGGGGCATAATGGTGCTTCTGGGTCTGGTCTCTCTAATGCCTAGTATTAACGGTAGTAGGTAACATTTATTGAATGCCTACCATATGCAGGAAGGCACTGTGCCCAAATAATCTCATTTGATCTTCACCACACCCTGGACTCTTATTATCATCAATTTACAGATGTAGGAAGGAACTGAGACCCTGAGAAGTTCATGTAATTCACTTAAGGTTTCATAGCTAATACATAATAAACTGGGAGCTGAACATCTATGGCTTGCTATATCCAAAGCCTGTGCTATGAATCTCTTATACCGTCATTCTAACTAGACCCACCAAGGTCTTCATGTGTCTTTTCCTTAGAGAACAGGAACTGAATTATTCTCATTTCAAACCTCAGTCCTAGATGGAGAGACTGAGGCACACAGAGTTAAAGTGGCTCAGGTATAATGGTTCACAGAATTGATCATAAGTGATGGATTTTTTCTCTTGCTGTAAAAGACAAGCTATGAGTCAAACACCAACAGATTTAAGGACATGGGGGTTATGGTGGCAGAGAGACTACTCAGAATACAGGGTTACTCAGGTACCCATTTGGGTTAGTGTATGTGATCATGTCTATCAGCATACATTTAATATCACTCCTTAAAGGAACAATGGCAAGCTGTGTTGTCCCAAACTGTAGCCATTGGTTATGTGTAGCTATTTAAATTTATATTAATGAAAATTAATTGAAGTTTAAAATTCAGTTCTTTAGCTTCATCAGTCACTTTTCAAGTGCCTAATAGCAGGCACAGAACATTCCCATCATTCCAGAAAGTTCTGTTGGACAGAGCTGCGGCAAAACCTCCCTTGACCCATGCTCCATGCTAGTGACCACCCCATTTCTATGCTGTTCTTCACTGTAAAACTCTTTGAAAGAGTCGGCTCTACTTATTATCTCCACTTCCCCACCTCCCTTTCTCGCCTCAGCTCATTCCATCCAGGCTTTTCGTACCAACCACTTTACTGAACTCTCTTTCCAGAGTCATGAATGATCTACATTTTGCCAAAGCCAGTGGTCAGTGTCCTCACCTTGTCCCTCCTCTCAGCTGCGTTGGATGCTGTTGGTCACACTCTTCCTCTTTAAACACTTTCTTCTCTGAGCTTCTGGAAGACCACACTGTCTTAGTTCTCCTCCTATCTTAAAGGGGCACATGGCAGTCTCCTTTTCTCTCTTTTCCTCCCTAACAAGATTTCTCATTGCAGGGTCCTTGGGGCAGTCCTCAGACCCTATCTTAGGTAGCTACATTCTCTCCACAGGTGATCTCAACAGCCAGAAAGTAGACAGCACAGCACATAGCTACCAGGCTTAAATCCTTCCAGAATTTTCCATTGCAACCAGAATAAAACCCTCGGTCCCCACTGAGGCCTTTCAGGCCCTTCATGAGAGCGCCTCTGCTTGCTTTTCCCCTATTCTACCTGTGCTGGTTTTTGCTTTGTTCCTTGGCCAGGCCGTTTACTTCCAGCACAGAGCTATTGGATTAGGCTGCTTTCCTCCAGGTATTTTTTGGCTTTTACTTGTCATCATTTGGATCATTTGGGTCTTAACTCAAGTATCACCTTCTCAGAAAAGGCATCCTTGGCCAGGCTAGAGTCAGGTCTCCCTGTCACATGCTAATATATCTTGCGCTATTTTATTTTATTCATGGCATTTATTAGTAACTGAACTTTTCTCATTTATTTATGTGTTACAGTCTGTTTCCTGGCATCGGCACATGAGCTCTTCAGGGGGCAGGGCCTCTGTGTCTCTTGCTCACCACTCAGTCCATACGACAATATTGGCACATAATAGGTGCTTAGTTAAGGCTTCTTGACTTAAAATGTTTGCTGACTAACAATTTGGCCAGAAGTCAGAGTGGAGATATTAGGACTATAGCAGACTCCCTCAAGGGTCAGTCAGAGGCAGAGGGAGAACCAATTATGCTAGTGGGATGTACAACTAGGAATGGAGAGCTTTGCTGGATGAGCTCTTTGTCCTTGACCACCTGGGCATGGCCAGTGTTTTAAACCAATTTCCTTAGTACTTTGTGACTCTACTTATACCTTAAGAATGTCATTTTCCCTTAACCTTTTTGCTGACTTCCTCTCCAAGATGCTAACCTAACATTGGTATAACTTTGGATAAACTATTCATAGACCTTGGTTTCCCTATTCAAGAAGTGATTTGGTTTTTGGTACAGAATTCCTAATCTTTTTTAAAGCATTTTATTTCTAATTGTCTGAAATCACTTTAAATAACCTCAGCCTATGCTCTTTCTGAAAAGCAATTGATATAACAATAATTTATAAAAGACTTTTAAAAAATAATTTTGCTTCTAGAGCTTTATCCTAAAGAAATAATCATAAATTTAAAGAGATTCATTCACAATTATGTTCATCTTAGAATTATTAATAATAATTTGAAAGTGAGAATCAACTCAAATAGTCAACAGTAAGAAAAGTTAAATAAATTCAGATACTTATGTGTTTGAATATTATAATATTGGAATATATTTGAATATTGGAATAAAAATGCCAAGAACCATTGGAAAACAATATTTCCTAAAATATGAGAATGAGGAAAAAATTTTACAATTCAGTGTTAAATTTTTTATAATATCGATCTATAAAATACATATGTTCATGGGAAGAAAAGCTGAAGGAAATAAAAATGTAACTTGTAATTATCTCTTGGACATGAGATTAGTCTATTTTTTTATATTTGTCATTATTTTCCAAGTCAATGAATATGTAATTCTTTTTTGCAGGCAGTGAATTGCACTTTTAGGCAATTTTAGGAAGGGATTCCAGGGCTAAGGGTTTGGAGTCAGAAGTCTCCAGTTTAGTACAGGTTAGCTCAACAAATATTTCATGAATGTCTTTTATGAGTCAGGTGCTGCGCCATGCGCTGGGAATAAAACATGGATGGATAAGGTAGAGTCTGGCTAAGGGACGGACTGAAAACTGAAAATCTGCCATGGAGGTAATTACAAAGCACTGTGGGAGCCCAGAGAAGAAGGAGAGTGTGTTTGGGGGAGAGGGATGAATGGAACATAGAGCTTCAGAAACAGTGGCCTGAAGGTACCGAGTCCTGCTTCTTGTTCCACTTGTTTGCTTGACCTTGGACCAGTCATTTAACCTCTTGGGTCCCCAGCTGTAAAAAGGAAATAACATAACCAGCTCTCACTACTAAAAACCAGCTTGTGATTTTTGCAGATCATATTGAGACAGAGTATGGAAATGCTTTGCGCACCTGAGACGTGCTACCAGGGGTCTTAACCTAAAGATAGCAGGAAGTAGAAGCCTTGATTTAATGATTAACAGAGTAGCAGGCCTGGGGCTACTTGGACAACAATTCTCTTGTGTATTGGGTGAGGTTGCTACTTTTCTCCTCCTCTGACCCCAGCATCTATTATGTAGTGTGTTATTGCTCAAAGGAAGTGCAAAAAAGCTGATATGGGGATAAAATGGGACTTTACAAGACATTCTCAGCTTCCATATAGTGTCTCCACCATCTCCTTCCTGACTTGGCTCTGGGGGGGGGGGGGGATGGTGACCTTCTGAAATCATCATGTTTTATGACCCAGAAGAAATGGTGCTGCAATTGAGGACTCAAGCCACTATTATTTTGAAATTAACTGTCTGGGATTAGACCAGGAGGACTTGTGGGGCTGGTAGCATTGATGTACAGTTTGCAGCTGTTTAAGCTGGATTCTTTTGTGTCAGTAACATCTCCCATTGGCCTCAGTCCCTGGGTCACCACACATTGCAGAACAAAAGAGACAGGCTCCTTGCCTGGCCAGATCTCGAATCTGCTTACTCAGGAAGGCAAAGCCACCTGAGATGAGATTTGGTATTTCCCTAAAATAGGTTGTCTGCTTCTTTTGCTCTTCTTTTGGGGATAGTGCTGGCTCTTTCCTTGCATAGAATCATTGGCTCATTCTCTCTCAGTTTCTCACTCTCCCTCTGATCTTTCTCCTTTTTTATCTCCTCTCTCCTCCCTTTCACTTTCAACAAATATTTACTGAGGCTCTATTATGCATCTGATATTGTGTTAGGCACTGTGTATAAAACAGATTGAAAATGCTACCAAAAGTTTTAGATTGATACTATGGAAATTTTGGAGAGCTATGGCTACCAGGCAACTTAGATAGAAGAACTTCATGGGTGGGGGTGGGGGGCTTTCTCTCATATGGTTTCATGGTAAAGGATCTTCTCAGCTGAGTTTTATAGCTAAGCTAGAACCTGGATATGCAGAGAGAAAGTGGAGGAAATAGCCCAAACAGAGTCATGGAAGTGGGGAGCGTGGAATGTGTCCTCAGTGTGAGGTGCTGGAGCCAACAGAGGCTGGCCTGCCTTTGCGTCTCCTGTCTCTCACAGGGGATAGATAAAACCTCACTCAGCCATGAGATTCCACTTCTTAGCATAAAACCTTTCCCTCCTCTGGTTCCAAAGGAGTCACTCTGTACAGTTGGGATCTTTCAAAACCTTTAACCCACTGCCTGAAGAATTTTGGCATAAAAAAGATGACAGTGGCAACATTAATACCTGTAGCAGTTCAAAGGCGGTCTTTCCTTTTAAGTTACAGAAAGCATTAACATCATAATCAGCAACATCCATGTTTTTTTACAAGCCTGCTTTCTCTGGGTGACACTAAAGAAAACCATTTTATAGCTGTAGTCCCTGACTTAATAAACTTCATTCTACACTTCTACAAGCCAACACGTGCCTTGAGGACAGGGACTTGCAACCCTGATATGGTGCTTCATAAGTTTGTTGACCAACAGGACTAATGTAAACAGACACAAAGGGCATGTATTCTGAAAAATCTGGGAATAAGAATAAAGTGGTTAAAGCCTCATTTTGTAGGAAGATAAATTGAGATAAAGTGCATGAAAAGCTTTGCATAGCCTTTCTGCCAGGATTTGACAAGTTTTCTCTTCCACATTTTGGCCCGGTGGTGAGCTCTGCACTGCCTTGGCAGAGTGGGGCCTGTCATGTCTGCCACATGGCCACTCCCCTGCAGTGCCAAAGGATGAAGCCATTTGGAGACAATCACCTTCTGTCTCTGGGCTTTGACATCTGGAAGGTGGACGACCAACAGGCCTTGGCTGGGCCTCCTGGCCCTTCAGCTTGCCTCATGTTGGTTGGAAACCATTTTTCAGGAGAAAGCCACGGTGGTGAAGGTCACCTTCTGGGCAAATAATTCCGGTCCAGGGGCACCAGATGCAATAGGGAGTCTGAGGCCATGAACACATGAGCAAATGACTTTGTCTTAAAAGAAAAGAAGAGTTTGACAGAGTTGTGGCTGTCCTTCGCTCAATAGGATTGGCACTCTGTGGAGAGCATGGCTTGGTTAGAATCCAATTTTGATAATTAGTTCTATTCACAATAAGGCGTGTTAATAGGTCCCATGTTGGGCAGGCAGAATCGACTGTCTCAGGTGCCAAGTACCAATTAATGAAATCAACATTCAGGTCTCACAGGTAAACAACCATTGTGTATCCATTGTCTTGGTGTTGTAGGCAGGTGTTTCCCCCAGTAGCACAGATCATAGATAAATAGACTATAAGCTCCAAGAAGACAAGAATCATGCCTGTTTTGTTCACCACTATATTCTCAGGTGCCTACATTACCCCTAGCACTTGTATTAGGTTGCAAAAATCCAATAATTCTTCCCTTCCCTCTATCTTTGCCCTTTGCAATATGACTTTGAGTTTCTGGCCTTGGGACTTGCTTTGGCCATATAATGTGGCAGAAGCTACATGGTATCAGTTGTAGGGCAGGACTTCAAGAGGACTTGTCCACTTCTGCTCTCCTTCTTGCACCCCACAGAGCCTCCATGTGAATGAACTCAGGGTGGCCTGCTGGAAAGTGAGAGACACAAGGCCTGGTCAGTCTTATCATCTCAACTAACAACCAACCAACCCTCAAGATTATAGCTGCCTAGATGACCAGTAGCTGATCACAGATGCATGAGTGAGTCTAGCTGAGACCAGAAGAATTATCCAGCTACGCTCAACCCAAAAGGTTGCCCAAAAGTGTATGAACTAAAGAAATGTTGATTGTTTTAAGCTACTAAGTTGGGAGTGGTTTGTTATGCTGTAAAAGCTAGTTGATTAAGCACTCAATATAAGTGTTTATTTGCTGAGAGATGTATAGATTATTGAATTGATATCACCCAATCTTAAATACCTTTCCCAATCACTCTTTTTTATATTCTTGTTTTACTTTCTTCCTAACACTTACTACAAGCAGAAGTGATCTTGTCTGCTTATTGGTTTAGGTATTTATTATCTCCCTTTCTGTGCAAGCTTCATGAGAATAAGAGGGGATCTTGCCTTTCTATCTTTAAATTCCTAGAGCCTAGAACAGTTGAGAGCACACCATGGGCTCTCAATAAATATTGACTAAATGAAAGGGTGAATGGATTTTATTAATATCATGTAATGAGGCTAGATGAGCAAAGAGTTTGGAAAGTGGATATCATACATATATTGGCTAAGGTGTCCTTGGCTCCTTGTGTGTTTCCTTGTAGGGGTGGAAAAAAGTTTTCCTTGACCCTCTTAGGGTCTCCGGCTGGCTCTGAAAATTAAACTGACAAAGATAGATTAACAGGAGAAAAGCATATAAATTTATTTTACATCAGTTTTACATGACATGGGGACCTTCATAAAGCAACAAAGACCTGAAGAAATGGTTAACTCTGGGTGGTTTTATGTTAGGTTTGATGAAAATAGACAATTGGGTAGAAACGTGATAGGGCAAAGAGTAATGAAGTGAGTGTAGTAAACTGGAGGGAACTTAGCAAGGACTGTTTGTATTCTTTTCTGGTGTCCCTTTGTCTTTGGAGATAAGAATGTTCCTTTTCTCTGGGTATAGGGAGGGCACCTTTCACCTGAGCGTTTTATGACCTGTTTCAGGGGAGAATGGTGGGGGCAGATAAGGTCAGAGTGACATTCCTGCTTCTGCTGCTCTCTCAAGCTCCTTCAGCTTAAAATATTCAATATGCCAAATGTGCCATGTTTTGGAGTAATGTGTACTGAACCCCATCACTAGACATTTCAGACAATTTTAATATTGTCACAAATTATAGTCATTTTTACCAGATTACCCTTCCAGATAACTGCCCAAATGGCTGCTCTTCACGCCTGGCTCTGATCATGAACCATACATGTCATATGCAACATAAAATATATTGCTGGCGGAGTGCCCAGTACTCAGAAAGCCTTGCATGGAGGGATTCAGCTGTGTTGGTTAAATCTCTTAATTTTTAAAAGACAGTGTGTGCTGGTTTTCTTGGAAATTTATGGTTGGTTATGATCTTTCTTTTCACTCCTTTCCATGTGGGGCTTGCATATCAAGTTTCTCTTCCTTAGTCTGTCTTTTGCACCATTTATGTGGTTTTCATATCAGCCCATCAGGGTACTGACTTCAGGGAGTGACTGAAAAGAAAGGAATTCAGAGGCAGACCCACCTGCACCTCTTGCTGTCATTGACATATCAAAAGGAATTTATTAAGCACTGACTTGTGCTTAATCTCCACTGGAGTCTAAATTTATTGTTGAGAAATCTCAGACCTTAACAGGCATCCAAGTGTTTCAGATTCATTTGCAGATGAGCCTGACTGGAAATTCAAATGTTTGACGATAATGTTCCACAAATTCTTTTCATGCTTTTATTCAATTACTACCTGTTATTACGGGTTTATAAATTGAGTGCATTAGACTTACACTTGCTGAGCAGATTTTTATGACGTTCTCATTGCAGAAAGACAATGTAGATAGTATTTTTAAGCTAACACTTTTGCTTTGAAAGCACACCCAACCTTTGCTTTCCATTTGCCCATATCAGTGCCTACCCCTTGCTTGTAAGTAGTCAGGATATCAGACTCTGGGAAAGCCCAAGGATGGGGATCAAAATGCGGATGACAGGAAGCTCAGCAGGAGAATATTAACACTAATTAGAATACTCTTTTCCTGACTACAGATAATGATGGCTTTCTTTGTTCAGCATCCTGAGTAAATCCCCTCACTGCAGATTTCCACACTCTGAACCAATCTGAGCATCTGGATAAAACTGCTGTTATGGCTGAATTAGCCATTCCAATTAGACAAAGTAAGGAGTTGCCTCCATGTTTTGATGCCCCAATCATCTGCTATAACTGGATTTAAGGGGTTTTATGAAGCCATCCCTAGAAGGAAGAAGCATTAACTGTGACATGACCTATTAAGCATGTGCAAAAGTTATGAGCTCAGGAAGGGTAGGGACACCCATAAGTATTTTGAATTGACACTTAATTTTTTCACCCTCACTGTGCTGTCTCTGAACTGAATTAATTCCACTTTTATCTTGCTTTTAAATAAAAATTTATGGATGGCAGCTGAGGTCCTTCTTAGGGTCTTTATGATTTGGGATTAAGATCCTTAGGTGCCTGGGAAACTCATTAGCATGTGCACTCTAAGCACTTGTACAGAGTCAGTGGAGGAAAGGAAATGAGGGAGAAAGATGGTGGAAAAACAAAGAAAAAAATAGGCAGTCATTTAAAATAATAATAATGATAATAATGATAATAATAATAATAATAATAATAATAATAATTAACAGATTAAGCCTATTGGCCAAAATGTAAATGCATTTAAAAGTAAAGGTTTCAACATTCTTCGAAATTCTAAACATTGAATTTTAAAATAATTTAAAGAAATTTAAATATACAAAAAACATTGTACGATTCCAGCTAGTAGGATTTGGGCTTGTTGGCAGGGCTAATTGGGTATGAAGAGCACTGTGTATTTTTGAGCCCTCAAGCAAAACCCACATCCCAAATACTTTCATGCCAGGCTTTTTTCCACCTCCATCAACGGTGAGGTACCAAAGTGGGTGAATCTCAGGATGCCTTTTCCTGGGCAGATTCTCTGCCATGGCTGTCACCTGCTTGGAGCAACCTACAGGGCATTAGTCATATAGAGTCATAGAGCGCAGAGCACGAAGCGTTTTTATAATGCAACTTCTTTTACATGGGTTTGAGCGGACCTACCCCTGGCCTTTTGGGGGACTAGACAATCGCGCAAATTGAGGCTGCAGCCCACCTTTTCCTTTCTACTCCCAGCTCCATCCCATACCTCAAGAGCCTTCTTCTACTACCACCCCCCACCCCTCACCAAACGTTGTGCCTTGGCTGCCCTTGGGCCTAAGAATGTGCATATTGGTGATATGTTCTGTCCTCAAGAGGGTGACCCAGAGAAGAGGCCCTAGAAGCCCTGGCAGTAGACTCAGGGCTATTAGGCATGGAGTTCTGAGGTCCTGCATGCCAGGGGCATGGACTTGCTAGGTCCTGGGTTCAAGAGCATGGTCTAGGGCACCTGACAAACAGGTTATGGTGGGCATTCCCTTGTGATTCTGTGGACTCCTTACCAGTGAGGCCCTCTACAGGATAAGGGTCCCAGTAGCCTAGGTGTGAGGGTGATATTGCACCTCAGAGCTACCCCTCTGCTATCCTCCTGTGTATTTTCTGTGAACCACACCCAGGTCAGTGTAAACTAGCACTACACTGTTTCTGAATGGCTTCTTCAAGTGTTCATAAGGATTTCCCAGGAGGGAGAGTCCTTGATCCTTCCTTGGCACTTTTCCAGTGTTAATAAGTTTTCTCTCATCTCTGAGCTGCACCTACCCTGCAACTGGTTTTCTACAGTGCTGAAAATAAATACTGAGATGATTAAAAGCTGACTAAGGACATCTCTGGTTCACAACAAACTTATAAGTATTGATATGGATGATTAACATAGCTCAGTAAGATTCATAGCGGGTTATTTGAATTAGAGAAGAACTCGATACCTCCAAGTGTTAAAAATATTCATACACTTAACATATTGGGTTGTTGGAAAAGTTATGATGTATTTTTTCTGTTTTTCGTTGCAAAAATGTGTCATGACTTTTCCAACAACCCAATAGTTTACCCTAAATTTGGCACAACGTACAGCCTACGGGCAGAGTGGTTGTAGTGAGGCAGGTGAACGCCAGCTCATGCAGATGAGCCTGTTGTTTTTATTAACTGACTCAATCAAGATGGGGCTTTATTTTATGTCTGTGCATATGCTTCCAGTGTTCCTTGGAAAACTGGCACATAGCTGGACATCAGGAAGGAGAAATAAATGCAGACTCAAGTCTCTATATCTATAGAATCCCCCAGGGCAAGACTTTGTCTTTTCATAATCACAGAGCCTGACAGTTATCAGGTGCTTCACAGTGCTTGATGGGGAACTATAGAAGGAAGTGAAGCAAAGGGATGGTTGATGAAAAGTGCAATTAGTGGGGTGAGGTGTTTCAGTGGTGCTCATAGATGAGGAAGGTGATTGAATATTAACATGCATTCTGTTTTAAATACAGAGAAGATATTTTCATGTTTCTTTGATGTTAGATTTCTTTGTGTAAACTGGAGATTTGAATTAGAAAATTCCAAAGGTCCTTCTACATCTAAAATGCTAAGGATCTATTTCAAATTATTGTACCCAGAAAGTATTATATTTGTACCTTAGTCAATAAATTTAGCTTGGGTACCTGGCGAACCCTATTAGCCTGTTGGGAATATGGAATAAATGTAATGTAGACTCTACCCTTAGGAGTTAGAACAAATAACACACAAAATGCAATGAGAAAACAGTTTAGTGTTCAACTGTGGGCTCTAAAAATGGCTTCATGAGCGAGGAGACTTGAAGAATGGGAATAACTTGGGGTAACTAGATAATGGGGAGAAATATCAATCCAGACTGAAGGAAGAGTATGCTCAAAGGTAGAAAACAGTTGATATGTTTGGGGATTCTGAGAATATGGATGTGATTTTAGAACGGGAAGTAGAGAGATACAAGTTTGGTTAGATTGGCTAAGAACAGATTCTAAAGACTCTGAAGGAAAGTAGAAAGTAGAAATGGCAGCAGAGGTACATTATCATGTCTGTATCCTTATATTACCAAACTGCTTATTAGTATGTTATAGAATGGGCCACCCTTCTGGAAATGCTCTCTGCTCTGAGCTTCCACAAAGTCACAGATTTTTTTGCCTTTCTCCTACATCACTGGTCTTCTCAGCTTCCTTTGCAAAATCATCCTCCTTTGCCCAAACTCTAAGTGTTGAAGGCTCCCAGGGTTCAGTCCTTGGCCCTCTTCTCTGTCTACTGTACTTGATTTAATCTAGACTCATAAGTTTAAATGCCATCTGCATGGAAAGAACTCCTAAGTGCATATCTCTAGCCTCATTCCACTTTTTGAGCTCCTCATACCCATATTTCCATTTACCTACTTGACATCTCCACGTAGATATCCCACAGAAGCCCCCCACTTACAAATTTATCATTCCTACTTACATACTGATCACTCCCCATTGTGGCTGAGGCTGCTGGGTGTCCACTCTTTTTTTTTTTAATAGAAGAACTTTCCAATTTTAGCTTGGCATTTTGCTGCCCAGCCACAGGCTATGTTTCATAGCCTCCATTTCAATTAGGTGTGGTCATGTGGCTAGGCTCTGACCAATGAGATGCCAACAGAAGTGATGTGTGCCATTTCCAGTAGGTGGCCCCAAAATTGTGCTGGCTGGGATGCAGTTGTGAAGGCTGAAACTGGAGCAGCTAACTTGGACCCAAAGACAGAAACCTTCATTTAGGATGGCAAAATTGTCCTACCAACCTTGAACTCCCTATCTATGGCTTTTATATGAGAGAGAAATGGTTTCATAATCTTTGAGCCACTATACTTTGGGATCATTTTGTATAGAAGTTTAGACTATACACCTAACGAATCCACCTCGTCTACTCTATCTCGGTAAATGGTATCTTCATCTACCTAATTTCTTGAGCCAGAAACCTGTGGATAACCCATTCTTCTTCTTCAGATCTATTTTATCAGTAAGTCCTGTTAATTGTATTAAAAAGTATATATCTCAAATCCATCCCCAACCCAAATTGATGCACAGCTACTGCATTACCTTCTAATTTATCACCTCATTTTGGTTTTGACCTCATACAACCCTTCTAATTGCAACAACAGACAGCTTTAAAAATGTAAATGCGTCATATCGTGTTCCTGTTTGAAACCTCTCAGTGCCTTCTCATTTTATTAAAATAAAACCCTGAGTGCTGAACTTGTCCCTATGACCAGGTTTTTGCTTTCTCCCCCAACCTCATCCTGTGTCACTTTCTCCTTGCTCACCAGTCCTCTGCCACAGTGGCCTTCTCTTTATTTCAGTTCCCCAAACATCCAGGTTCTTTCACACTCAGGGCCTTTGCTCATGTGTTATCTCTACTATTTGTCTTTTATTCT
>NW_017731695.1:858313-859953 GCF_001890085.2 Hipposideros armiger
AAATCTACTCAGGCCCATTTGATTTCTTCACACTCCAGGCAGAATTGTTATTTCAAAACACAAACCTAATCATTTTACTTATCTCTGCTTTCAAACTTTTCATTGCTCTTTGAGCAAAGATCAAAGCCCTTGGTATGCCTTATGGGCTGTTTCCATTCAGATAGCTCTGACCCCTGCCTTGAACCCCTAGCCTCACCTGGCACCACTTCTCCCCTTGGCCTTGGGGATCTGGCCACATGGTCTTAGTTTTACTGACTTCTTCCTGGCCTAGGGCCTTTGCACTTATCCTTAATGCTGTCATTTTCTGCACTCCTTACCTTTTCAAAACACACATATCCTTCAGATGCTAGCACAGTCAACACTTCTTAGGGACTCTTTCCCTGATCTAGGTCTAAGTCAATATAAGTCAAGTTCATTTGTTTCTTTCAGAGCACTAAGCTCAGTTCATAAATATGCATTTGTTTCCCTGGTTATTTAATATTTAGCTTTCCTACTCTAGGTTCTTATGAGCAGGGGCTATGTATGTTTTGCTGTGTTCAGTACCTAGCACAGTATCTGGCATGTAATAATGGAATGAATGAATGAATAAAAGCCATAATTAAAAATATTTGACTTTTTTAGATTCCAAATCCTTTTAAAAAAATTTTCAATTATAGTTGACGTTCAATATTATTTTATATTAGTTTCAGGTATACAGCATAGTGGTTAGACATTTATATAATTTACAAAGTGATCCCCTCAATAAGTCTAGTACCCACCTGGCACCATACATAGTTATTATAATATTATTGACTATATTCCCTATGCTTTACTTTACATCCCCATGACCATTTTGTAACTACCTATTTGTACGTCTTAATCCCTTCACCTTTTTCAACCAGCCCCCTAAACCTCCTCCCATCTGGCAACCATCAGTTTCTTATCTATATCTTAGAGTCTGTTTTCTGTTTTGCTTGTTTTTTAGATTCCACATATAAATGAAATTATATGGTACTTGTCTTTCTCTTTTTGACTTATTTCACTTAGCATAATACCCTCTAGGTCTATCCATGTTGTTGCAAATGGTAAGATTTCATTCTTTTTTATGGTCGAATAATATTTCATTGTATATATGTATCACATCATCTTTATCCGATTGTCTATTGATGGGCAATTATGTTGCTTCCATATCTTGGCTGTTGTAAATAGCTCTGCAGTGAGCATAGGGGTGCGTATATCTTTTCGGATTAGTGTTTTGGATTTCTTTGGATAAATATCCAGAAGTGGAATTGTTGTGTCATAAGGTAGTTCTATTTTTAATTTTTTGAGGAACCTCCACACTGTTTTCCATAGTGGTTGCACCAGTTTGCAATCCCACCAAATCTTAATGTTGCATTCACAAGCACTTTTTAAAATTAATTAATTAATTAATGCAAAAATCGCTTTTGCCTATAAGGGCATATCACACTTTAACTGAAATTTAATCTTCATTCCACTACATAAATATTTGGCAAGTACTGAATGGGAGAAGATATTTGCCAATGATATATCTGATAAGGGGATAATATCCAAAATTTATAAAACACTCATGCAATTCAACACCAAAAAAACAAACAACCCAATTAAAAAATGGGCAGAGGATATGAAGAGACATTTCTCTA
>NW_017731695.1:860898-880890 GCF_001890085.2 Hipposideros armiger
GGCAGTGGATGGGAGAGGGGGGTTGTTACTTTGTGAGGGGTAAAAAGGATAATAATTGCATTGTTATGTATACCTGAAACTAATAATAAAAAAATAAAAAAATATTCGGCAAGTTAAAGTTATATCAGGTATTAAAAATCCATTTCCTAAAAGACCTCGATTTTGGCTATGAAAGCACTTGCTGAGAGACATTCCTATGTTTTAAGAATAAAGAAATGCTTGTGCTGACTTTTAGAAATCTCTCTAGAGAACCAGGTTTCTATTTTACCTTTTGAGGTCTGCAACAGTCATGGAGATGCTGCTCAGAACGTCCTTCAAGAAGGAACTTGCCTTGAGCCCAATTTGCTGACAGTCTCCAGGTGAGTGCCTTTAGGCTCCACCTCAGCTTCCTAGCAGAGGCCGCTATGCTGGCTCTTTCCAGGCAGTCCCCAGCCAACGATGGAGCAAGGTCAGAGTACCAGGGCCTGGCCATTTCTGCCCAATGCAGAACTTCTCTATCAGGCACCCGGTCCTCTGGAGCTTCCAGTTGGGTTGGCCAAGACTTTGTTGGGTCTACTCTGTGGTCTGAGACTGTCTGTTCCCACTCCTGCTTACTCCCCAAGATCACAGTCTGAAGGCTTTCTCTTCCCAGTCCCCATCCTTCCCCTTTGCTCTTTCAGGACCTATACCCTCCAACAGACTTCTTGCACACCTAACTCTCTCTCAGCATCTACTTCCCAAAAGATCCAACCGGCACTCAGAGCTTCCAGTACTGTAAGGGTATAAATTTAAAAGGTTAGGATGATATTTATTTTGTGTTTTTCAATTTTCATTTCCTAGCTCTTTCTCCCTGAAGATTTTTAGTAGTTGGATTTATAAGACCTATTTTTGAAATGAAGAATAATTCCAGAATAATAATAATAATTCCTTTGTTACCAGCCTGTAAACTCCATGAGACCTGAGGCTTTGTTTGTTACTGTCATATCCCAGCACTTACACATAATAGGTGCTCAATGAGTATTTGTTGAATGATCGAATGTATATCTTAAGAACCCTTTTTTCTATTAATATGAAATAGAAGAGACAAGAATAAAATATGCTAAAATAACATTTTAGATAGAGGCAGTATTATTTTGGTAGGGCTGCCATAATAAAGCACCACAGACTGGGTAGCTTAAACAACAGAAATTTCTTTTCTCACAGTTCTGGAGACTGAAAGTCTGAGACCAAGGTGTCAGCAATTTTTATTTCTTCAGAGGTGTCTCCTGTTGGCTTGTAAATGGCTGTCTTCTCCCTGTGTCTTCATATGGTCTTCCCTCTGTGTGTGTCAGTGTCATAGTTTCTTCTTCTTATAAGGACACCACTCATATTGGGTTAGGGACCACTCTGGAGACTTAATTTTAACTTAATTACCTCTTAAAAGACCCTATCTCCAAATACAGTTATATTCTGAGGTAATGAAAGTTAGTGCTTCAACTGAATAATTTTTTGTGGGTTCTATTTAGCTCATAACAGAAGGCCATAAAACTGTGTCAATAGGCAACTCTTTGGCTTAAAGTGTTTTAACTTGTGCTGGATGCCAATGGAAATAGAAATAAAATAATATGAAAAATAAAAATCATATGAAATAAGGCAAATAATTGATACTCTTCCTCAAATGTCTAATTTGTAACCAAAGAGTAATAGAAGCATATTTAAAAAACAGACAATGAAGTATAAGACCAAAATTTCTTAGTAATTTCTGGGTGAACTGGTAGTGCTTGACCAAGTAAATCATACATCATAAAACAACAACAACAAGTTACAGCTAGTAAGTGACCATACGCTTAAAACTACATCAGAGATTTTCTTATCATGTGAATTTAAAGTCTAAATCAAACCAGATAATATCTTTATCATTAACACGTATTTTTTGAAGAGAATTTATATTTGTAGTAGGACATTTGTTTTCCAGAATAATACAAATTATCAAATTTTTACTTACTAAAATATTAATTCCATTTTAACCACAGGAAAAATGTTATTTTGTCCCTTTCTCATCCCTGTTGTTTAACTGATTTCTGAGCCTATCTCAAGTAATAAAAATAATGGACTTGTGGTAAACTTGCCACAAAGTGAAGATTGGTCTTTTTCTGCTGGCATTTCCTACTTCAGAACCTTGCATTATGTGACATGCTATAAACCACCATTGTGTGTGCTGCTGTATTTTGGGGACTTATTAGAATGAAGGAAGTTCTTCCCCAACATGATATTTCCTTTCTATTACAATACAAAAATGGAGAATTTAGGGTTGACCACTAACGCATTGTTCCCATTTCAGACCCCACATTATTGCCGTCATGTATGAATGCCTAACCCTTTCAGAGATTTCCTTTAGGGTTTTCTAGTATGTTTACTTTCCTGTGGATTTTGAAAGACTTGACCTCTCTGGGAGAAGTCCTTTCAGAGGCCCCAGATCCATATCAACTCCACTAGAGCCTTAATGGGCCAGCCCTGTAAAGATGGTATCATGACTATGTATTGACTTGAACCAGCTTCACTCAACATAAGCTCAGTCAGGCCTATGACTGCCTGCCACACAGCCCTGAATTCTATTCTCCTGTACTTGTGGAATTCTCTAGAACACTTTCTTGAGATCATGACCTTAAGTTAAGAAACAGTTAAGGACTGTATCCAAAGCTCTTCCTGGAATATAATGTTAAGAGTTCTGGTGCTAGTAAATTCTACTACTAGATTCTAAATACCTTGAGGGTACTATATATGTCTGATGTTCTAAAACATCGAACTGTTAAAATACAAACTGAGGCATATTAAAACTTTTAAGAGTCTAGTTGAGCAAAAATCAATTGGAATTGGGCAGTGCCAAACCAGAAGTGGTTACGAATGTTCCTTGACAGGGAAAGGCTTACACAGAAAAGGTACCAAACAAAGAAAGGAAATTATTTGATTGCCCAGCTGAAGCCTAGTTGTCCTTAGCATTTTTGATTTTGTAACCTTAAGGCATGTACAGATTTTGATTTTGGTTTGCTTATGTAGGCTGCCAGAGCGTTAGACAGAGATAATGGCCTCCTGCTTTAATTAATTTAACACTGCAAATGTCTAGTTCGGTTTAACAATAATTTATTTAGCACCTACTTGGGCCCTGAGCTGATTTAAAATAAAAAATGAAAGGAAAAGACTGAGTTCTTATCTTGGAGTGTTTATAGCCTAGGAAGGAGCTTGTATACTTTTTCCTCCCTGCCCTATATCTTTTAAAACGAGCTAATTATCTTTTTATTATTCATTATAGTAAGTTTGGAAAATACAGGTAAATCAAAAGAAAAAAAACCCCCTAAAAATCAGCCCAAACGCCTATGATTTAACTACTGCTTAATTTATCTTTTTTATATACAAATACTTTAAAAAAATATTTCTATTCAGATAGTATGCACAGTTTTGTAACTCGCTTGTTTCATTTCACACATCATAAACCTTTCCCAGTAGCCTTTGTAAATATCATTTAAGAAGCCAGATGATATTCCACTCTGTAGATTCTCCACAGTTTCCTTAATCCTCATTTTGCTGTGGATACTTAGGGCAATTTCCTGTCTTTTGTTATTCTAAATGCAAAACTCAACTTCTTATACAAAACATTTTGAATATTTAGGATAGTTTCCTGAAATTAAATGTCCCAGAAATGGTCTCTCTGTGTCCAAAGAGATGAGTATAAAAGCTTCCAGGGCATTTATCAGTGGCTTTAAAAGGGTTTAGCCCTGTTACACCTGACCAGCAGTGTTTAGTGATAACCTGGCTCACTACAGCATCAATGTCCTTGTGCTCAGGACATTGTTACTTGGAAAATGCTAGTTTGATAAGTGAGAAGCAGTGTGTTGTTTTGATTTTTATTTATTTGGTTGCCAGTGAGGTTGACTATTTCCTCATAGTTTTGTTTATCAGTTTTATTTCCTCTTTTATGAATGGGCACTTTGTGTTGTTTTCCATTTTGTTTATTATTTCTCCCACATCTCTCTTCTTTTCTACTCCATACTGATAGGATTGGGCTCAGCCAGAAATTTTTTCCAGGGCTACGTTAGCCCATGTAGATTGTCTTCTTTTACACTGGACCATGGTGACTGAGTAGTTGTTTTTGCACTGTCATACAGATATAACAGAAACCCCACTTTAAAACAGAAAACGTTTGATGTTTTCTTCAGCGTCTTTTGCGTCTTCTCATCAGAGACAGAAGTTAGGCTCCTCACCTTGGGAAGAATGTTCTATAAAGTAATGAAGTTTACTGGGAGACATTTTTAGGAAGAGACATAATCTGGCAGCTCCTTGAAGATTAATTCTGCCATTCCCATGAGTAACCTGAAGTCTAAACAGGAATAACAGAATTATCCTCATCCCCTCCCAAAGCTGGGGTCAGGTCCAAAAATGCTTTCTGCACCATTGATTTTTCTTGGGCTTCTGTGGCCCAGCTTGTGGCTGTGAAACACTATTCATTGCCTTGGATTATGGCTTTTTCTTTTGTCCCATTTACTGTCTGGGGAGAGTCACTGCCAAAAGTTGTGACTGGTGATTATCACTTTGGAGGAACAAAGCTGATGCAGCTCAAGCCCAAGGAAGATTAGTCAGTTTGCCTCAACAACTTTTATTAGTGAGCTGTTCTTATTCTAGCTACAGGGAGCTATAAGAGGAAATGTCACCATCACCCTCACTGCTCTCCAGGAGATGGGAGTGATAGAGTACAAAGGCAGATAAAAAAGCAACTCTGTTCTCCCTTTCTTCCCAAAATAATAGACCCAGTAAAGCAACAGGATCTTGCCAACGAGTATGGCACAAACCAGCACACAGACCCATGTTGAGGTCCTACCTCATTTTGTGAATGGTAAAGTGCTTTGTAAGTGGCAAGCGTCATATTTTTGCAAGTAGGTGAAGACTGCAGGTTCACTTGGGGTTTTTGGTGCCTTAAGCTTAAAGAGTAAACTTTCCTATATTTAGAGTTTCACTTATTCACGTGTTTGTTAAATTTCTACTATATTTTAAGCATCGTCTAGACCAGGGGTTAGCAGACTACAGCCTGTAGATTAGATTTGACCCACCACCTGTTTTTTACAGCTTGAGAGCAAAGAATGGTTTTTACATTTTAATAAAATGGTTGAATATATGAAAAGAAGAATAATATTTTGTGATATATTAAAATAATATGAAATTCAAATTTCAGTGTCCTCCAATAATGTTTTATTAGAGCACAGCCACACTCATTCTTTTGTGTATTGTCTCTGGGCGCTTTCCTGCTACAATGGCCAAGTTGAGTAATTGTATGGCCCACTGAGCTTAAAACATTAACTATCTGGCCTTTTGTAGAAAAAGCTTTTTACCCCTGTTCTAGACACTGAAAATACAGTTATAAATAAGGTAAACACAGTCCTTGCATTCGTAGAACTTACATCCATGTATAACATTACTTTAAAGATGGCCCCAATGGGACTCACCCTTGATCCTGGCTTTAAAAACATTAGGTTCTAACCAACTGAGCTAACCTTGTATAATTTTAGCCAACATTGGCACAACCTTATGGAATCTGATTATTTCTTCATCAAGTCCAATCCAATCTATTAATCAACTATGTTAGACTGCAAAGGTTTCTGCACTTAAGACATTAAACTAGTTGGAAAGCAAAATTTATTTAAAAATGAAAAAAGAATCATGGTAATGACACACACAATAGCTGCTTTTAACTTTTCAAAAGACTTTGATTTGTGCTAATGTACATGTAGCACACTTCACGTGCTGAGAATTTAAGAAGGAAAAGCTCATTTTGGACAGATAGAGACTGAGGAGGCTTGCCAGAGGAAGTAGGATGGGGCCTAAAATGGTGGTCTTGATTTCCTCCTTCAATCTCAGGGTCTAACAAGTTGTCTCCTGTGGACAGACAGAAGGCCGAGAAACCGCCTTAGGGCCCTTTCTCATAACCAGTGGTTTAGCAGAATATCTGCTCTTATTCTCACAGACATCTTCCCTTGAGCTGGTGAAGCAGGAAGACTAAGCCTGGGAGCTTCTCACCCAACTTGTGAGGTCGCCAGGAATCTGCTTTCCCTTAAATGGGGAATCAGTGGAAGAAAGGCCGAGGGGGTATTAAATAATAGGAAAATTGGGTAGGCAGCAGGAAACTTTGATTTTTTAAAATTTATTTTTTTTTAACTGTAGGAAGTTGGAAAGTCTGAGAGTCCTTTAGTTAACTTTCCAGCATGTCTGGAACACCAAAGGATTCATCTTCCACCATCCTGTGAGCAATTTTCATACCTGCCTGGCCAGGGTTTCCAATAAACGGTTTAATAAAAGAATGTCTGAAAGAATGAAGTCAAGTCACACACAAACATTAATCAGATGCTTAGAGCGTGGTGTGGTCTCAGAAATAGAAATTTATGGGTGCTCATTCATTTGCACATTCAACACTTATTAAGCCCCTACTATGTTCCAAGCGCTGAAACACATTTACTTCAATGACTAATAATGAAAATGGTTCTAAAATGTTAGTGTCTTCTTTGTTGCTTTAAAAAGTACAATCAGGAGACTGTCCAGTATTGAACTCTGAAGAGAATTGAAGAGCATGGAGAATCTTATTATTCTGGTTAACATCATAGAAAATAATAAAGAGACTGTAGTACTTAAGAAGGTACAGTCTGGTGTCAGACTGTCTGGGTTCAAATACAGGCTTTACTACTCGTTAAATACGTGACATTGGATACATTTTGCCCCAGTTTTTCCATCTGTAAAACAGACAAAAATAATACCTACTGTATAAAGCTATTGTGAAGATTTAAATAATAAAAATACCTTGGCATGTAGGAAGTCCTCAAGGTGAATGGTAACTGTTTTTGTTACAGGATTCTACCTAGAAAAGATAGAAAGTTTGGATTGAATATATTGAGAACTTGAGGACATGCCCCAGAACTTGGTGGTTCTGTTTTAGTGCCATTTAATAGCATACATATGGGAAGCATAACCCTTTTATTTGTAGTTTAACTTCTTTGACTGTATCTTTGCCTGAAAATGGAGATAGCAATATTAACTGATGGGGCTCTTGTGAGGATCACATGTATGCGTGTGCCTGAAATTTAGTGAGTTCTCAAAATATATTACTTTCCTTCTGACTAAGTCAAATATGAGGAAGTAATTCCTTTTAATTAAGAGTGTTGATGAGTTGAGTTCTAGTTAATTGAACTGTAATATGTAAATAAATTTAATCTGGACCTGCTCTGCCAGACAAACACTCAGCACCTGGTATGGTTTGGTTGAGCACCTTTATTTGTTTGATTTTGAAAAAGTCTGTAGTTTCTGTAGCTTCTTAACATTGTGGATCCCTCAACTGAGGCTCTAAACGGTTTGCATTTTCTGTTGAAAAAGAAGGTTTTAGAAGATTTTAATTATTGAACTTAATAGGATTGATTTAAATTAATCCAAGCCAGTGGCAGACAATGGAACAATGGGCTGGTACCTCATCATTCCTTGTTTACTTTTTAAATAAAATGAGAAAAATGGGAAGTGTTCCAACTGAGTCACAAGATGTGGTGAGGATTAAATGAGTAAACATCATGGTCTTTAGAGAGACAGATTGGGTGGGAACTAGAGAATCCATAGCAGCCATCCTTTACCATTTATTTCCCTTTGTGAGATATCTCCCGAGCGTGGCATGAGAGAGGAAAACAAACAGAAAGATATGTGGATTATGACAAAGTAATGTTGAAATAATGGTGGAAGAGAATTGTGTGAGCTGAGTAAGGTGGGAGTAAGAATGCATTCAAATGGGAATGAGTAAAGGAGGCTAAAAGAAGACCTTGGAACCTTGCCCAGTAATGGTTGGCTATATCGTTATTTTGATAATTGTTATCACTCTATTGCCCTCCCCTTAAAAAAAAGTTCTCAATATTGAACACTATTGACACTTTGGGCTGGATCATTGTTGTGGGGGCCTGTGCTGTATCTTCTATAGGATGTTTAGCAGCATCTCTGGTACCTCACTTCTCCCCCCCCCTCACACACACACTAGATGCCAGAAACACATCACCCCACCCCTAAAGATAACCCAGAATGTTTACAGACCTTACCAAATGTTCTTTGGGGGCCAAAGTCACGCCCAGTTGAGAAACACTGCTTTGAAAGGATTTGTTGCAACTACTTTATAGGCCTCTGAGGCTCTAGCATCTCTCTTAGGATGTGTTCATGGGAAGGTCATTCCCCTAGCTAACGTTTGGATCTCTCCAGCACTGACTGGAAGCCAAACGGAAACCTCAGTGCAGGTTGTTTTAATCCCTACTATGCCAGGCTGCAATGCTACATTCCAATGTGTTGGAGGATACCTAGATTATTTTGTAAGGCAATGTGAATTTTGTCTCCAGTGGTCCCTGCACCTCCTAAGTGAGTATCCAGTGGGAATAATGACAACTGAATTCTGTTTGTGGAGCCTTTATTTACTATCTGATGATGATAAGCTAGAAGAAAATCACATTTAGTTAAATTATTAAAATAAAGCCTATAGGTTATCCTCTTAAAGGAGCACCCCAGAATTATTTTAATATAGGTGTAACCACAAAATGAGGCTGAGAAGCCCACAGTAAGGGGAGGTGAATTGCCAAGTGGCATTTTAGGAAAACAAAGGCTTTGCAAGCTAAAAAAAAATCTGTTTTCCTCCCCAGTTCTAGGCTTAAAGTTATTAATATCTCAGATGTCATATTTATGCCATCATTGGCAACATGCATACAATTTAAATATTTTAGCTTCCATTATACAACTGGATCTACTTTACTGACCTTGAAGGGCCCCATTCATGAGATGAGGAATGGGAACAATCAGCTACTTCATGCAAGGGCTGGCCAGCAGACTGGATTTCCCAGCATTGTTGGACAAACCACGATACAGGGAACGCTTTGGAGCCACTTGGAACGTGTCAGGGTTGGGACAGAGAATGATGGCGGGGTTGGGAGAGGGCGGGGTGGGGGGGGTGGTCCTTTCAGGACAGAGAGAGAGCTAAGGCTTTTTTTCATTTTGAAAAAGAGATATCCCACCTTTGTTCCAAGGGAGAATGAAATATCCATTAAGACTGGTGACACTGGGAATTTTGTTTCGGCTTGGTTCCTTTTGTTGTGACTCCAGGGCAGAGCACAGGAATCTGGGGTGATGAGGTTTCCAGCCAAGAAGAGAAAAAAAAGAATTCCTTCCAAGGATTTCTTCTATTGTCTCCTCAAGAATAAATATTTATAAAGAAAGTTCAAGTGAAGGCTTTTACAACGTTCATGGCTTTAAGACTAAGCCTTTGAAAGAGGACATGTAAAACTATGCTTAAATGAAGGGTGATCCAATTAAGCTTCCCAGGGAAAGCCAAGAACCTCAAGATAATTTCCTATCTAAAATCTAATTGTGTTCTCAAGTGGAATAGGAATACCACTCTGAATTATCCCAGATCCATAGACTGCAGCAAAAATGTACAGCCAAATTGGATTCTATTTTAAGTAATTAAGTTATTTCCCTTCACAGGATCTATAATTTGCCTTCAACAAATGTGATTTGCCTCTGAAAGACAAGACATTGCAATTTTCCTCCAAAATGGATTTTCTGTGCCAGAAACAATTACTAAAAGTAGACCAAATATTGCCTTAATTGTATCCTGGATATTATCTTTGAATGCATGCCTGGAGTGCCCTGTTTGTTTCAAGATAGGTATGGCTACTATAGTTTAGAAATTCTCTTTAAGTGGCGACCGTAGCTGAATTTTACTCAAGAGCCTGGGGCTTACACAACAGTAGTGTAAATAGCTATGGGCGAGGTTACATAAGACTCCAAAATCTTGTGCAAAATATGAGCAATGAGGAGCTTGCTTCAGTGGACCTTTCTTCTGAGCTCTGAAAGTACCAATTTAACTTTTATCTGCTTGGCTGAACCCTTGAGGTGCTAGGTGTTGCAATAGATTAAGTGTTGATATTTGCATAAAAGATATTGTAAGAAAGGTATTTTCGGCATGGTTAATTTTATGAAGAAAACATTCACTTTTGGCTTTGTTTTCAATAACAGTTCAGTTGACTTATGACCAGGTGTCCTGGATGATAATAGTGGGTAATAGTTAAGAGAAAGGGATGAAATGAATGAAATTAGCTCCTGGTTTGTCCCCTTGAAAAGTGCAAGTTATGGGAATTCTCTGAACCTCATTTCCCTTGTCTGTGAAATGGGGGTGATGCTACCTACATTGAGAGGGTTAGATAAGACAAATATATAACAAGCTACAATGCCGGGCATGATACAGACCTGGATTACACAAGGGATAATGGCACTAAAATCTAACATGGTATTCCTTACTTTTTCTTTTTTATATACATTTATCCTTCAGAAAGATTATCTTTCGTAGGAATAGGTACTGGCTAGACATTTCTAAATTTCTATGAGTTAAAATTGGTTAAGACTTCAGATTTGGAAGTTACCTGGTTTGAAATATTGGCTGTGCTACTTACCAAATGCCCTTGACTAAGTCACCTCAGCTTTCTGTGCTTTGTTTTCCTGCTCTATAATATGCAAGTAACAAGAGAACCAGAGCCTAAGAATTTTGACTAGGGTGAAGTAAAATATTACAACTAATATACCTAGGATAGGACCTGGCATCCCATAAATATATCCATTATTGTTATTTTTTACTTCTGCCAGCCAAAGGAATGTCAAAAGAAATCAGAACATAACACTAAGTAAGTTTTTCAGACAATTTTATTAACAACTTAATACAAGACTGTACATCATATGTGCGAAATCAACCCACTCCTCAAAGCTGAAAAAATAGCATTTCTATACCACTTCAGGCTTTGGCTCTAAGTGCTATCTGCTACAGCAAAAATCACATAGTGTAACCAAACGACTTAAGAACAGAAAAAAGAGAATGTTCTACTGGAACGAAGTGATTATTTATGCACAAACAGCTGAGGATCATTTCTAGCTTAAGTGATCCACTACACGTAGTTCTGGAATGTTCAGTTCCCTTTTCTATAGTCTCACACACAGACATGTATCAACTAAAAACTTAGCCACAGGTCCTGCCTAGACACGCATCAACATGAAACAAAAAAATATTTATATAAATAAGTCAATTAAACCACAAAAACTAAAGAAACACAAGAAAAAAATCCAATAAAAACTGTACAATATTGGTCAGTCTTTTATATATGAAAAAAAAAAGTTCTTTAATGTAGAAAAGTCTTTTATATCAGTGTTAGCTGGAGTGAAAGCTTGAAGACTCCGATTCGGTTGAAACAGAAGAATGTCCACCCCGCTTTCCCTTGGAGAGGATCTTAAGGCTGGACCCCCTGCTCACAGAGGTGAGTGCATGCTGGGCTGAGGTTTTAAATTTGGCTCCAAGGAAGGCATAAAGGATCGGATTCAGGCAACAGTGGAAAAAGGCCAGGGCCTCGGTGATGGAAATCCACTTGTGCACAGTGTTCTCAAACTCACATCCTTGCTGGATGATTTCCAGGAGGATGAAGGAATCGATGCTGATGCCAACGTAGTAAGGCAGCCAGCAGGCGAAGAAAGTCAGGATGAGGATAACTGTGGTCTTGAGGGCCTTGCGCTTCTGGTAGCCCTTGGAGTGGGACAGCTTGGAGATGATGATGCAGTAGCAGGACAGGATGACGATACCCGGCAGGATGAGGCCAACCATGATGTGCTGAAACTGGAACACCACCAACCACACGTCATTGGGGTAGAAGCGGTCACACACATACCTGTCTTCCCCACCCCTGACGTTGGCAAAGATGAAATCGGGAATAGCCAACAGGAGTGCTGGTATCCAGACGCCAACATAGACCACTTTTTCAGCCAGCAGCTTCCTGGGCCTCTGACTGTTGGTGGCGTGGACGATGGCTAGGTAGCGGTCCAGGCTGATGAAGGCCAAGATGAGGACGCTGCTGTAGAGGTTGACTGTGTAGATGACATGGACAGCCTTGCACAGGAATTTCCCAAAGTACCAGTCTGCCACAGCGTCAACTGCCCAGAAGGGAAGTGTGAGGACAAACAGGAGGTCTGCCACGGACAGATGCAGCCTGTACTTGTCCGTCATGCTTCTCAGTTTCTTCTGGTAACCCATGACCAGGATGACCAATCCATTGCCCACTATGCCAGTCAAGAAGATGATGGAGTAGACAGTGGGCAGAAAGATCCGGTTGAAATGGGCATTTTCCTCCCGGAAGCAGGGTTCCTTCATGGAGTCGTAATCACCCGAGCCCAGCTCCTCCTCTGTGTAGTTATCTGATGGGTACATCTGCAAAAGAGGCAAGGGGACAGACATTCACTTTCAAGTTCAGCAGGCATTCCAAGTTCAAAAAAAATATTTATGGCATTTTAAGAAAGCAATTTAAAAGACCCAACTCTGCCCAGCCTTCCTCAGGAAATTCTGCTTCCACGGAAGTACTGAGTGAAGGGCACAAGAGAATTATTCTAGAATCCTATAACCCACCTCCCCAGTTTTCTCCCATAGTCACTTCATTAGCTCTCTCTTTAGCAGAACCAATTACAAAGCTCTTCCTTTAGAACAAAAGGGCAGGAGATTCTGAGGGTTGCAAAGTTACATCTTTGCTAACTCTTCTGCCCGCCCACTAGAGGGAAGAAAAAAACCTTGCGAGGGGGAAAAAAAAAAGAACCAAACCAAAACACCAAGAGGCCACTCCTAGGCGGTGTAGGGAAGGGGGAGGGCAGAATCTCGTGTTCTGAGGAGCTGGGATTAACATTCTGTGTGAAGAGTCGCCAGGACAGGGAAGAGGGTTTGAGAAAGGAGCAAGCAAGTGAGGGGTTAGAGGGGAGGCAGGTGGCAGGGGTGTCCCAAAGACTCTTATTTTCCTAAGGCACACAACATTGTTTTCCCCACATTTATCGCTGGTCTAAACACAAACAATTCTGTACTCCAAGCAACATGTAGTAGGGAAGACAACAGATTTAAAGCAAAGGACTTTTGGCGCATGTGAGTATTGGGCGGGAGTGTCAAAAGTAGGTTCCCCCTACCCGCACCTCTCCACCAAGCTAGCGCTCCTCAGGGGCATGCGTCTTTTTCCATACCCACGTTTATCATTTGGCGCGTTGGGGACATTAGGGAGTGCAGCCTTTTCCTGGGAGGGGAAGGTCATGGGGTCTGCACTCGTGGTCTTAGACCCAAGTTTCATTTCCTCACTCTCCTGGGTCGCTTTCCACCCCGCTACTGATTCAGCTAATGGGGTCGGAGGTCTGCAGCTCGAAGCATCCAGGCGGAGGACGAGCTGGGGGCCGGGTGGTCCGGCTCTGGAGGCTCTGCAGCTGCCCACCACGCCCACGCTCACCGCCAGCCCGCAGCGGCTCGCTGGGCTCTGCCGCGCGGCGCGGGCCTTTGAATTGCGCGCCGCTAGAGGAAACGAAAAGCCTCCCTAGTAAGGGGTTTTCAAAAGACTCCAGGAAACCACCGACGGTTAAACTGCGCAATTGGACTCGGCGACAGCCAAACGGTCTTCGCACTTGCACCTGCCCATCTGCGCCGCGGCGACCCGAAGCCCAGGTGGCCTCCCAGCCCCTCACTCCACCCCTAATCCCCAACGCGCACACCTCGGAGTGGGGTGCTGCTGCACGAGGACTGCTTATATTCCTTCGACCTCTGCATGATCCCAAACTCCCCAACGGGGCCCACTAGCTGCGCTTCGGATGCCCCGAAGCCCGCGAGGTCTCTCCCCCGATCTCAAAGGGCGCGGGCTGCTCCTGGCCACCTCCCAGCTGCGGCCAACACTCAGACCCCTCAGGCGAACCGCACGGTGGGTCCACCCGCCTTTCCCTCCCTCCGCTCACTGTGCCCGGGTTCTGCATAGCTCCCTGGGAAGAGCAGAATTTAACTAACTCGCGCCCAACGGCAAGAGTGGTTTCCAGGCGCCTTTGCCCGAAGTTAACCTGGGACTCAGTCTTCCTCTGGGAGCTCAGTCCTGGGGCGCTGCCCTCCACTTCTAAATTCAGATCTCACGTAATTCTCACTGAAGAAATCCCTGTTCCCCCGAGGATGCGACCCATAGTCTGAGTCCTGGGGCTGCGCGCTTCTTTCTCTGCACTTGTGCACATAATGTTATGTTTGCAAACAGCGTGCAAACCCGGAGAGCGCGCAGAACTCAAGGGGGAGACACATGCAGCTGCCGAAACACTCGTTTCAATCTTTTCTCTATTTAGAGAGAAAAAGATTCCAATCCTACCCTTCCTCCTCCCACCTAGCTATGCACACGAAAGCCCCTTTTCATGCCCTTTCTCCGGGACACCGGCACCTCCAGTGTTCTGGTTGTTTCTGCCCGCTCCCACAGGGGTTGCGCTCTAAGTTCAAGTGTTTGTACATTTAAGAAAAAGCAGGTTGAAATTGGACTTACATGGATCCCGTCCATGGTAATCGCTTGCTCTCCAGCCGCGATTGGCTACCGGAGCACTCAAATCCTCAGGGTCACTTTGCTACCTGCTGCCGCAGCTAACAGACTGAAGTTTCTGACCGAAGCTGGACTTTTATAAAAACATGCTCCGCGGGCGGCGCATGCGCTGCACGGGTGGGCGGGCGGGGCTGGGAGGAGAAAGGCGGGGTAGGAGTGGGTAGAGGGGTAGACGATTCTGGGTAGGGCGCAAGGGAGGGGCGAGGGGTACGAGCACCCGCGATCGGGGTAGGGTAAACCTGGAAAGCCCCTGATCTGTGGCTGTTTTTCTTGCTGTCACCCCTTGAGTCTCCAGCTGGGGAGGGCACCCCAGAGGCATTCCCCAACTTGGGAGGAGCTTGGAGGGAGGTGGGAAGCTCGGGCTACCAACGCGTCCCTGTGTGGCTCATCCATCCTTGCTCGTGTGCCTGAAATTCCAGACCCGAGAATGCTACTAATGGAGACACTGAACCCACAGAAAAGTGACTTGACAGGGTAACCCAACCAGTAGGCGGCAATGCTCGTAGTGGGTCCAGCATCTGACTCCATTCCCTGCTCTTAGAGCAGAGGCAGTCCATTCAGAAAATAAATAACGATCCTTTTTTTCAAAGTACAACTGTATACGAGTATAACTATACCTCCATACCCACAGTAATAGCACCAGGGTCAGGTGTAGACAATCAGGAAACACGTTCAGATGGCATAATTCTGGAGGGAGACTGTGATAAAGAAGTAGATGTGTATTCCCGGGCAACCAATTCATGAATAGAGTATATATATAATATGCTTTATTATAAGAGAAGTTTAGCGAACAGTACTTTTTATAATAGATCAGAAAGTACTTGCACAGAACCACTCATTCATTCTCACAACACCCCCTGTGGCTGTTATTACAGAGATGCATTTAGTCAACACATATTTACTGAGGGCCGACTGCATGCCACGCACTGTTCCAGGTGCTGGGAAAACAGCGGCGAACCAGAGGACAAGGCCCCCAAGCGGAGGAACCAGGAAGCAGGCCTTCAGAGATGAAATGCTGGGGCTGGATCTGGATTCCAAGCCGGGCTTGAACCCAGATCTTCGAGTTCCGGATTCGGAGTCTTTCACTACTCTACACAGAGCACAAGCGTCGGCACCGAGAAGAAATGAAGTTGAAGAGCTGGGCGGGATGGAGTGGGGTTGGGGCTGGACAAAAGGAGTCTCAGACTAGCTGGGGTTTGTATTGGGCGCCTCTTCCCGCCGCGGAGCCTGGGTGGAGCCGGGGAGCAAATGAGGGGCGTGGTCGAGAAATACTGCGCAAGCGAGAGCACTGACCACAGCAGTGACAGCAGGGACCGAGGTGCGAGATTTAGCCGTTGAGCGCGATGACTGTTGTGCGACGCGGACCCCAGACACTCCACTTCGGGACGGTCTCAAGAAGAGGACTTGTCCTGACTGGTCCCTAAATCACCTCCTTTTCTTCCAGATAAAACTTTTCAGTCTGGAAGTGTTCCAGAGGTAGTTCGAGGCCGGGAACTTTTTCTCTACAGACCATAATTTTCCTCTTTTGTCTGGATCCCTTCCCTAATATTTGTCGGTGAATATCCTCATCTACTGAAAGGTGAATACTGGGGTCAGGAGGTGGGACTCCCAATTTAGGAAACAATAATGACTAGATAAAAATCAATCATAATATTACATTATGTAGAATTTTAAAAAAAATTTAAAAAGCACTTTTATGAAATCACTAATAAAACTTAAGGATTTTCACAAACTAGGTAAAATAGGCATCCTATCCATTGAAGGACCAGAATTTCAGACAAGTTCCATGACTTACTTTTCACGTGGTAGCAGCAGAACCAGTATGTTTTGACCTAGTATGCTGGCTGCATTGTACCTCAAAATTCTTCTCTTCACAATGGCTGAAATCTGAAAGTCAGAATATCCCAAGCCTGCCCCAAAGGGGAGCGAGGATAAATCCAGAGTAAAATGATTTGCACAATAAATATTTGTTGATTGTAGACAAAGGAAAGCTCCTTCCTTTATCAGAAGATTCCTTTAGATTATTTTAGGTGTATCTGCTAAAAGGAAGCAGATAACTAAGTGAACAATGAAATGCTACTTGGTGGCTCTCAAATTAGGTAAAAAATTTTCAAACATTCAGTCTTAGTATTTGATAAGGCCAGCTGTCACTCCCTGTGGCTGGTGGGAATGTGGGTTGGTACATCCTCTCTGGTAAGCACTTTGCATTCAGCAGGACCCTTAAGCACAGTAATTACACCTACAGAAACTTATCCTAAGGAAATTGGATTTATGCCACAAAGGTATATATGTAAGCATTATTTATAATAGTGAAATGTCTGAACAGCCCTAATTGTCCACTGTTAGTGGAATAGTTGAGAAAATTTTGGTATATCCATGTGTGGAATTCCATGTAGCCATTGCAAATGATATTTGTGAAGAAGAATTTTTAATGACATGGGGAAATGCATATGAAACAGGTGCAAAAAAACAGAATTCAAAACTTTGCATATAGAAAGATTAAAAAACAAAATGTTTATAAGAGTTTTCATTGGGTGCAGAATTATACAGAGGGTGCCAAAAAAATGTATACACATTTTAAGCAAGGAAAAACTATTAAAATTGTAATACTCAATATATACCGATAACAAAAGATGAATACAAGTCACGTTTGACTTTTGCAATCACAAGAGGTGCTCAAAGTGGTTACCATCAGCCTCCAGACGCTTCTGATTATAGCGAACTGCTGCTTGAGCAACGTTGACCAGTGTCCACATTTTTTTGGCACCCCTGGTATTTGAGTTTTACTTTCTTCCTTGCATTTTTCTGTGCTTTCCAAATTTTCTACAGTAGACTTGAAACATTTTCATGTTAAAAAAAAGTCAATACATATGCTTAAAAGGAAATAGAATGCCTCCCTCTTCATACCTTCCTAGTTCTTAGAGTATTCACTAGACATGGTGACGTTTTTCTGTAATAGTCCTCCTTTCTTCTTTCTGAGAAATGGTTTCCCCATGTTTTCCCCTGAGCCAATCCTACCTTAACGTCTTTTTCAACTAGTCTATGATGTTCTTAAAGACAAACAAAACAAAAAACTCAATAGTTACTGAGTATTTGTCATATGTAGCCGACCTCATATAATCCCCTCGACAACTCTACGAGGCATGTACCTACCACCCCCACTCCATGGGTAAGGTCCAAAGAGGGTCAGGAACTTGGCCATGTTCACACAGTGAGGATCTGCACCAAGTCTGTTTTCTTTCTCTGACTGCTGTGATTCACCCTCTGAAAGCTCCCTCCATGGAAAGGTCCTTTGGCATTTACTTACATACTATTATACTTTAAGTGGCATCTCTGGTGATGTTATTTAATTTTTAAATGAGTGTACGTGTTTTCTCCTCTTCTTCAAATATTCTAGGTTCCTTAAAGTGAATGCTCAGATATCCTCTATGCAGCTAGCCCACTGATGAACAAATAATGGGCTCTCTAATCCTTTACTGAACCTTTATTTAATGAATTAATGACTTTCCTGTGTGGCTTTGGCAACAGAGCTAGGCTTAGGGGCTGTCAGGGCTTTGGCAGGGTCCCCAAGTTCTCATGCTGGCTTTAGCCCAGGGAATAACTAGCTTTGGCCATGGTTTTGAGGGGATGCTTACAAACCAAGTGATGCAGTGGCAAGCAATCTGCCACCTCCTGTTGCTTGCTCTGCAGCTGGTTGATTTGTGTGTGAGTGTGTGTGCATGTGTATGTATGTGTGGGTGTATGACAGAAAGCTGTACTCTTTCCCCAGATAGGCTTGAAGCCAGTGGGGGAGAAAGCTTAGGGACAGACTTCCTCTCCATGGTGGATGGCAAAGGCAGTGGCATTAAAGGCCTTCTAAATGCGCCAGGTCCCCGTCTCCTCCCGTCTCTTAAAAGAAAAATAGCCATTTTTGTTCCTGAAAGAAAAAACAACAACAAACTTCCTTAATGGCAGTAGGGTTACTCAAAGGGACAAAGTTAATGTATTTTCAAGTGATTAAAAAAGGAGGCTATTTCCCATGGGACAAGTAATTCTAGCAGAGGGTTACAAATCTCAAAGAGACAATGCTATCAAATGTCAACTATTTCCAAGCTGGTGTTAGGTGGGAGAAATGGTCCCCCACCCCACTGTACCCAACCCATTCCTCCTTCCTCAACTCCTTCTGTCTCTAACACCTACAAGTGAAAAGGACTGGAAAATATACCTACGCTTTCCATCTTGCAGCTATCTACCAATTTTGGAAAATCATTACTGGTTTTCTGGGTCCAATTTTTATCCTAAATCTGTGATATCTTGAATTTCTAAAAGGTTTGACTTCACTAAAATGATATTATGAGTATTCAGTGTGGCAGTCCTACACAAGGAGAAAAGCTAGACTGTTAAACACAGACAGCCAATTTGGAGTTACCCTGGTAAGTCATTTTTAACAAAGCAGCCACTTAACAATGCAATTATCATTACTTGACTAGTTCCACTGCCGGGAGGATGCATTGCAATCAAGATTTGCTCTGCTCATGTGGCAGGTGCAATGTAGTTTTGTGGGTCTGATCAACAACAACAAACAGACTCAGTGCTGTTGCTTCAAAAATTATGTTGCAAAAAAAAAATTACAGTGTCAAGCTGGGAAAGAGGGCATGACTTTAGGAAATAATTGAGTGAGCAAACACTGTTCTCCATGGAAAAGGCTTGTCACTGATTTCCTTAAACCAGTAATTTATTGTCAGTGACCTCAAGCAGCTATAGAACAAGAGGAAGTGCCCAGAGCCCTGTGGACAGTCTGCTTTCTAAAGAGAATGATGCATCCCATGGATGGTCCCATGGAGCCAGGGTGGTCCCAGAAATGTGGTGATTTGATCACCCATACAGATGAGCTTTGAGATTTTGCTGAGATCATTCTACCATTCTACCAAGAGTTTTATATTAGCAGAAGGACAGGATAGGAGCTGTGTGTGTGTGTGTGTGTGTGTGTGTATGTGTGTGTATGTGTGCACACGTGTGCATGTGTGTGTGTATAGGTAGGTAGGTAGGTATGCAGGTAGGTAGGTAGATACATGTAATGTTCTAGCATGAGCAATTTTCTAAATCCAAAGCCACAGTTTTGCCTTTGGAGATACCTGTAGGTCTAAGGCACAAGTGACAAACTCTAAAAACCTGATATTGTAAATGAATGAGTCAATAGGGTGTGGTGGGGACTGTGGAGAGCTGGAGGGTACATGCCTTGTATATAGGGGCTAGCCGCTATTCTTTGTGGCTCTATGTGGGAATTTGGGCTTTATCTTCCAATTTTTAAAGAGAAGCTGAAAGTACTGATTTGTTTCATGAGAAACCTCTTAAGTTTATAGTGTTGATTCAAAACAAGCAAGAAAGCAAGCAAACAAAAAAACCTAGTACCCTTCAAGCTCTCAGTTTACACTGGCCGAAGGTGTTGGTACTAGGAATCAAAAGAAAGATTGGGGGGCCAGCAGAGTGGCTCATTGGTTGAGAGTTGGCTTGGGAGCGTGATCTCTGAACAGCAGGGCTGCTGGTTCAGATCCCACATGGGCCAGTGACGCTGCACCCTCTACAGCTAAGATGGTGA
>NW_017731695.1:881145-902975 GCF_001890085.2 Hipposideros armiger
CTAGACTGAAGAACAAAAGGACAGCAACTTGTCTGTTCCCCTTCCCCAATTCCCCAACGCTGTTCCCTCCCCCAATTCCCCAATAAAACCTTAAAAATAAAAAAGATTGAGGGTTGGGCAACTTGGGAGGATGAAACAGATACACACAAGGGCAGCAGTGAAAATAGTCAGAACTGCCCTCAGAATACTTTTGGGGTGGCCTCTGTGCCATAATTTGTCTATCACTCCAAGACTGAAATTAGTCACTTTGGATTTCATGAGTTGATCCTCCCTTGTGGCTCCCAACTGTACTCAGGTTTATATATTGGGACCCTGAAGAGAATTAACTCAGTCTTCTTGTGGCTCTGTTAACTTTCCTCAACTCAGGCTCTTAGCCTTCTTGGCTACCTTAATGCATGAGTTCTGAGCTCTTGTTTCTTTCAACTACTCAAAGGCAGCATCCTTCAGGAAGAGGGGCATTCCTCTCTCTTCTCTTTAAACAGGAGGACCGACAGTTGAAAGGAGGATCGCTAGCTGAACAGTGTAGCTCAGTGGTTGAGATCATGGGGCTTTGGAGCCAGCTCATATAGGCTCTTGAGTGCTGACTCTACGCGTAATCTCTTCTAACATTCAGAGACATCATATCAGTAGCTTAAAATCGACCACGGGGGGGATATTCATACCATAGAAATCTGCAGATGCTGTAAATCAGGGCTTATTTACTTATTTACTGAGAGCTGGTTTACCAGAACACAATTTGCCAATCTAGAACCTGGCAAGCATATTCCTTCCCTCCCCTCCCTCCCTCCCTCTCTCCCTTTTGCTCTCTCTCTCTCTCTCTCTCTCTCTCTCTCTCCTTCTTCTTTCTTTTTCTTTTTTTTTAATATGTAACATCCAGATAATAATAATAGCATTCCACTTTTTGGATTGTTGAGAGGATTAAATATGATAGTACATGAAGTCTTTAGCACAGTGTGGGGCACTTAGTAAGTGCTCAATAAACATTACCTATTATTAATATAGCCTCATACCTCAGCTGCTGAAATGTCTTTCTTGTTAGAGTGTGTGTGGGGCTTTGATTGACTAGGCAAATGGTTTTCTCCACCATTACCCGCAAAAGTGAGGTAAAGGGAAATGGGGCCTTAAGTGTGAACTGTTCTAATTGTGGGGCAGAAGAAAGACATGTGTGATGGGGGAAGAAAAGAAAAGTAATAAAGCTTCTCATATGTGCCTTGAAAGCACCCTCCTGTAATTACAGAGACCGAGATTCAGGGTTGGAAGGGATCTTTGAACCCATTTGGTCTCCATTCCAAGGAATGCTTTCTACAACCACATGGGGTGATTCCATCTCTGAACACTCCCAGGGATGGGCAGCCTGTTGTTCAGAAAGGGAGCCCATCCACTGCTGGGCAAACCTGATGACTAGCCTTTTCCCCCTAGGCACCTGCCTCCTCTATTTTCTATCCACTGGGTCTAACTTAGCTAGAACTTACCTGGATAAGAAGCCAAGAGAGGAAGCCAAAGAGAGAGGCAGCCAAAACCATCCCGGGGCTAAAGCAAAACCTGCCCTTCCCGAGGCAGCTTATTTCTGCAGCCACAGGGATGAGCCTAATGAGAGTCCTCTTTGTTCCATTAACAAGTTTGAGAACGGAATCAGGCCAGGTTAGGATTTCTTCTCATAAAGAAAATTATCTCCAAACATGGAAGATTTGGGGATTTAAGTGACTCAAAAGATTTAGTACTGGACTTTTTAAGGCCTCCCAAGCCTTTCAGATATACTTGCTGTGCAGAGAAAAATGTGGGAAAGCAGTAATAAAACGTGGAAGCAAGTTATTAAAATGCGAGATTAACCCCATCTTTGCTTGGCATTACGTTGGGGAAACCAGGTTAAAATGAATATTTTAAAAGTTGTCTGAAGAGCCATGCCTAAATGGGTCTCTTTGTAGCAGGTGCAGATGGCTGCCTGGAGAAAACATTGTGTTATCAGCTAGCCATCCCTCCAGCCCCTTTCCATCAAAAGCTCAGGGCATTTCCTGGAATCTCTGCAACTTGAGGATGACTCTGTGTTGGGGCAGTTTCTTTTTAAACGGAGGAAACACAAAAACTGTTTACAGAGTCATTTCAGGTTTTCTTCCTTGTTTCCCCACTGCACGATTATCACTGTGGTTAACATGTTGTGACGTCATCCCCTGGGTTGTTTACTCGGGTCCAATTTGCTGAGTGCCGCCCTCAGTGGCTCCCCTTGTCTTTCAGAGCCCAGGTAGGACAGCCCCGCGAGGGAGCAGGCATTCAATGTCCCGCGTCTGCCCTGTTGTCCCTTTATGGTTCGAAAATCAGCTCACGTGCGGATGGTTTATTGTTTGTTTGGGGGCAGAGGAGAATGACCTCCACAGCGACACTTTGAACAACTTGGAGCAACTTGGATGAAGCTTTTCCCCACACAGGTCTCCATTTGCACGTCCAGATTGCTGAGAGCTTTATCTTTGATGATAAATGGGAGGGCATTCCAGCTCCATCTTCAAGCTTTTTCCCAAACGGATTTAAATTAGGCTTCTCGAGACTGAACAGGATTTTTGTTCTCTGCCAAGTAAATTTTCACTTAGGGTTAAGGTTCTGGTGGCCAGTTACTTTTTTTAAGGGAGATTTTTTTTTCTTCTAACTGCCTTTCATGCCACCCCATATGGGGTGTGCTAAGGTTTTTGTCATAAATTGGCAATTTGCCAGGCTAAAAAAAAAAAGAACCACCCTTCTTTCATCAATCAAAGCCCCTCCCCCAAGTTCGCTACTTCTCTCTCTGTCATCCACACCAACACACACACACTCATAATCAACCCCCCACCCACCCCGTTCTCCAGCATTTCTGAATTTTTGGATGTCCCAGCAGCTACTTCTTTCTCTCTGTCATATGCCTGCCCTGTGCCTCAGCCCCAGTTCTCCAAGGGAGAAGGCTCGCTGGGACATGGCCATGAATGTCTGTCTAGGCTTCTATTTGAGCTCAGGTGCTGAGGGTCACCACACTGGCTCCCTGGTTCCTGGTAAACAAAGACCTCCTCTGCCTTTTGGTGCTAAACATAAACATTTAGTTGATCAATCCCATGCGACATCTCCAGCCTCTTCTTTGAAAGCATGAATATATAGCAAGTATTTCTTCTGCCCATTCTCCACCAGCCAAAGGGGTGCTGGTGGACTTTATTTACTTTCTGTAGTTTGTATTGTGAAAGCTATAGGTTGTTTTCCAAATCTGAAAAAAAAACCACGATTAGGTATATTTTTTTAAACTATGCTTTATTATCTCCTTGAAAACTCTCTGCTTTACCTCCACCTTGATTCAGAGAGAACCGCTGTCTCTTCTGACCTGTTGTCTGCAGTCTCTGACCCCTTTGAGTCCCTGTGAACAGAGCAAGCTGTCTTGAGTGAATTCTTCAGAAGAAAAAGCTGAAAATTGGGGAGTGTGAAGCATCCAAAAGACTCAGAAATTGGCAAAAATAAGCCAATACAAAGTCAGAGTCCTGCGTGTCTCCATTCCCCGCCCCCCGCCCCTGCTGTCCCACTTTGTTGTAAGTATAAAGAGTTCTTCTCTTTTCTTCTGAGAGCAAGGGAAGTGGGTTTTTAACTATGTAGGCTCTCACTTTTCTGTGTTGCCAGGGGCAGATGTGTGTATACATGTTGCTGTGATTCTTCACTGGCTAGGGGTAGTGTTGTGGGTCCATAACCTCCCTGGTCCTGAGTCCCCTTCCAGAATTTCCACAGAAGTTGAGACTATCAGGTGTACCTGTCTGGTGATGGACACCCCCTACCCCCTAGGGGACAACGCTAGAGAGTCCTCCAGTGATGCTATTCTGGTCCTTCGCCCAGACCTGGCTTCTGGAGGTGAAGATTGTGAAGAGCTAAAAAGAATTCTACACGGAGAACCATATGTGCAAAGACATGGAAGTGTGAAGCAGCAGGCTGTGTCTGGAAACTGGAGTAGATGGTTCTCCCTACATGTGACTTGGCATTTAGGGAGTAATGGGGATGTGAGTGGGAACCCAGTGAGATGACAATGTAAAACCATGAGCTTTGCAGACTCTAAAGTGCCAGACAACTATCAGGGAATTCTATTAACTATTTATCTTGCAGGATTGATATGAGACTCATACAAAGTAATCTAAAAGGCTACTTTGTAAACTGAAATAACATTAATTAAGAGTTCATTATTACAGAGATAAGATGTAGAATAGGTTGGAAGGAGGAAGCTGAGGTGGAAAGAGCAGACAGAAACCTATTGGGTGGCGCAGGTGGGAGATTGTAAAGGTCTGGCTCACTGGAAAGTGGGGGCAATTGAAGGAGGCGAATGGATAGGAGCGATCTTGGGGAACTAGCATGAGGCGGCTCACTGAGGTAGGGTTGAGGAAGGAGGAAGCCGTGACTGGAATTTCAGCTAGGGTGTGATGAACAGAGGTCAGGGGAGAGGCTATTTGTGAGGGGAGGTGATGCTGTTTAGAGAAAGTCTGAAGGCTTACTTTTATATTTTTCAAAGTTTGGATGTTGGTTTCTCACCAACACCTGCTTGACTTGTGGGCTTTTGTGCTTCACAAGGTGTCCCATGATATCCTGTTACTGATGTCATTGGGGTGACTTCATCTACTTGCACATCTTTAAACGATAACGATCAGGGTTGGCAAACTTGGCAGACAAAAAAAAAAAAAAGGTAGATTTCACATCTTTCCCCTGCGCTTCTGAGGCCTCTGCTTGGGTACGATCTGGAGTCCTATTGGCTAGGACTCTATGTCAGATCAGAGCAAATCAATATGTGGTTACTGCCCACCAGTTATGGGGACCCTGCGAAGAGCTATAGAAGAGGCAGAAGGAAAGAAGCGACTGTCTGTCGAAATTTAAATAAGAGCTCAAATCAATGTCTGTCTATAATAACAGTTTAGATACAATCCTCTATAACATTTATGGTCATAGATGAGATGAATTATACAGAAAACAAGAAGTGGATGGCACCGCCCTTCTCAGACCCACAGAATCAGAATCACCAGGGTTGGGGCCCAGTAGGTCTGAGGAAGGAGTTATTTCAAAGCAATATGCCCAGGGAGAGCTTTGTAGAAGAGATGGAATCTGAGTTGCGTCTTACAGGGAGGCCGTGGTGCTACTACGCCACTCTCCCTTTGGTTGGGCACAGTGTTGGAATGTCCTACTCAAGACACCTGAAGTTAAAATAATTTTTGGGCCCCTTAACTGCACACATAATTTTTAGCAGAATATTGAAGATAACTTTCTTTCTACTCTTGTTTTTATTTGTAAATTGTGCCACAGTCATTTTTTAGGAAATAAGTGCTCTTTGCTTCCAGACCTTGACTCCATTATAACCGTGCTTTACTGGGTGTCCAGTCTACCTTTGTGTGTTCAACTTTGGTTCTCAGAGTGTGGCTTAAGCCTGGTCCTAGATATAATTTGCTATAGGGAGTTTATTTTCAGGTCCATTTTTTCTTTCCTTCTTGGCCTCAGGTCACTTTTCTGGCTCTTTGGTTTGCCCCTGGTGGCTCATTTCAAACACTGCCACGATTCCACAATTGGATTTTTGGGGTGATATTTACTGTCCTGGAGCAAGTAAGGACAGGTGGATGGGCCACTGGGCTTTGATCCTGACAGGGTGGCACATGCTGGTTTGCAACCTTTGGGCAATAGACCCCTAGGCTAGGTATTGTAAAGGGTCCAAATATTTTCAAGTCCTAAATCTTACTTCAGACTGAATAAATCATGCACTCCCACTTTTCAAATGGATGTGGATTCTGTTGTGATGAATAAAATGCCACGTTTATTTGAAAGTGACTTAAATTCAGTTTGTTTTGGAGGTTTTGTGTGTGTGTGCACGCGCGTGTGTGTAAGAATGTTCTTCATTAACAGACATGAACAGCATGACCAGCTTTCATCTGGTGATTTATGAAACTTTGTGGTTGTTAAAAGTGATCTTGTTTGGCAGAGGAAAGGCAGCCCTGGAGGGAGCAAAGTTCTCGTCTGGTGCCCAGAGCCTACCCTTCCTAGGGCTGCTGGGGAGAGAGTTTGGGAAATAACAGATATGGAAAGGGACAGAAGGAATGCATCTTTGTACACTGATTACTACTGGGCTTGTAGGAGGGAGCTACCAACCTAGACCCAACCTGAGAGGGCTGTTATTCGGGAGGCAGTTACCAGGTCCTCTAAACCTACCTCCCACTCTGGGAGAAATCCCTTATGGACCCTTCTGGAAGAGTGAACATCTTGTTTGGCCCAGGCCCCTCACACAAAGGGAGCTTACTCCTATGTGAAATTCAGATCCCTGAGCCTCAACCTTGGTGTTTCTGATTTGGTAGAACTGAGGTGGGGCCTTTGTCATTTGTATTTTTAAAAAATGCTCCAGGTGACTCTGACATTGGCCAGAGCTGAAACAGAAGACTGAAAGAACAAAAATATTCTGTTGCAATGCTTTTTGTTTGTGAAATGCTCACTAATGCATGAAACAGCGTCATGGTGAGGCTATTGTAGGCTTAATATTGACACCCCTTTTCTTCCTTCTCACACCCACCCTGGTAGATAGATCCCTATTTAAAAAAAAAAACGAATGAAGTAGGGCCCAAGGAAGTGAAACCAATGTGTGGGCTGAGGAGTGACAGTTGGTGCCCCAATGTACAAATGAAACCAGGGAACACTGGGTGTGATGCGCTCTTGAGGAGGGACAAACAGTTATGACCTCGAACCCACAGTTGAGATTGACAAACAGAAAACGGGCCCTAGCTCAGTGATAGGAGGACACTGATGCTGCTGAAATCAGGGGAGGGGAAGTGCCCTTTAAGAAGCTTGTGACACACCCAATTCCATATCTAACCGGTCTACCTTTGGCAAAGGCGCAGAATCAGTTAGTTTTAAGAGCTTGGGCTCTGGAGCTAAAAGACCTGGGTTCACTAACCCAGGGACTGTAGCCAAAGTTACTTGATGTTTCAGGGCGTCAGTTTCCTCATCCAAATGGAGATAATGCAAAGTGGTGCCTCCCTCTTGCTATGAGTCTACCTGTCACCATCAGTATTTGTGGCACACTGGCTCTGTGCCAGTCCTGGGGTCTGGATGTCCCGTTCTAGAAGCTGACAGAAGCTCATGTCCAGGATGCAGGGGAAGGAGGGCGCCAAAGGCATCAGAAGCTCATATCATTCTTTATGTGAAGTAGTAGGACCAGGGAAGCCAGATGTGTGCATGCTCTCTGTTGCACTCCATTGCGGGTGGGTGCTGCACTGGGTTCCCCCAGAGGCTGGTGGTGAGCAGGAAGATGGCAGCCACTTTTTCTTACGGCTACTCCAGTGTGTGGGTGACAAAGGGCTGCTTCCAATGCAGGAGCCCATCTGCCATGTCCTCTGCCTGGTCCCTGAGGAGTGAACTCATTAGGAAAGACTCTTCTTTTGGTCTCATGGATCCCAAAGATCTCTGGGACTTGCGTTGTTTGAGATGCCACTGAGTAGTTTAAATCTGCTTCCAGATGGGTCATGAGAGGGGGTTGGCTCCCACAGTGAGGCCAGTCATGTGATGCCTCCTTGTCTCCCTGGGCCTTGCTGCCTTGCACACAACATCTTAGCCCATGGAACTGTAAGGGCCTCGAAACCTATAACCTTCAGGTGACCTTCCCCTGGGGAGAAGCAGAACTATTATGAGGCTGTCCAGAGCTCTTATTTGAGAGATGAGTTAGACTTTTCTGCTCAGTCTGCTCTAGGTTGGAGAAGAATGCCACCAGCCGCCGTCCAGGACTTCCTAGCAGCTAGGTATCCACAGGAATAAGCGTCTTCTCTTTTCCAGCCTCCCATTTTTCTGGTATTTTCTTCATGTTAACATCTTGCAAAATGGTATGAGTTGACATGAAAAGTCTGCTGTGTTTTAGGCAGACTATGGCTACCTACAAGGTAGTACCTTCTGCCTTGAATGTGAGGGAGGGGCATATTTTATCCCTCCCCCAATCCCATTGTTCTTTATTACTCTTTGTTCCTCCTTCACACCCGCTTCTCAGACAAATCATTTTGCTCCTTGACTTTGATAATCCTGTGGATGAGCCATAAGATAACAGAAACCGAGCCCTCTCTGCTACAGATAATTATAGTTCTTCTTCTCGGAACTCCTTTTTTTTTGTAAATGCCTACCAGGTGCCCCCAAGTACAAGATGGTACTTGTTTGTTTGGTAAAGGCATGCAGATAAGAAGAGTCAGAACCAACAACTCCCCAAAGATAAGAAAGAGATTTCCTCAGTCTCTGAGTCACCACATTAATTGTTCACCGGGGCTTATTGGCTGAAATGAGTCAGTGGTCCTTTCAGAATTCCCTTTAGCACAGTGTTTCAAAGAAATCTGTGATTGAGATTGCGATTCATTTTTTTTTTTCTTTTCTTTACTGCAGCTGATTGTTTTGCATTCTCCCAAGGTGAAAAACAGCCTGTCTTTTCAGGTGTTGAGAAAGAGCCAACACTTCAAACTTGAGAAGGGGGAAAAACCAACCCAAAGGGAAGCCTGAAAGCTTTCTTTTCAAATGTAGGAAAACGCTTCTCAAAATCAGATTCTAAAACTGAGCTGAGTGGTTTGCTGTGTGCAGCTTTCTGGTGGCTTGGATTTTTCTCGAGTTTTCTTCTTTTTAAAGGGCAACACATCTTCCTTCTGGTTGCCTGACCTCCCAGAGTCTGGCTTCATCTGACTTATCCAACAGCATCTTCCTGATCCTCTTCATCAAGGGCAACTAACTGTTGCATCTGTGGGGCTCTCCTCACTGACCTCTTGGCAGCACAGATAGTGGTGATTTTTCTGTGGGGCAGGGGTATTATCCACTTGTTCTGGGCCACCTTCTGCACTGGTACAAATCCTTCCCATCTTTAAGCCCATCTCCAATCCAACTTGTTGGCTAATAGGTTCCTGATGGACATTCAGCTCCTTCCTTTCGCACCATTTACTGAGAACTGACTTCATTCCAGGCACTAGACAATGGAATGCAGCAGAGCACAAGGCTAACCAGGAACCCAGACAAGTGCATAGGCACTTACAGTCCAACCTGAACCAAACCCAGGAGGGCTTCCTGAAAGAGGCAACCTCAAAACTAAGACAGAATGAGTAAGTTAATCAGGTGAAGGGAGTGAAGAGGAAGAGCTATAAACATAAACATCTGCTTATACCCTGCTTTGCATTAGTTTGTATTGTTCCCATGCCTAACGTGTACATATTGTTACCTTCAAGATATTGTAACTTCTTGAGGGCAAGAGTCTGTGGTACTTTTTGCATTTATCCTTCTCAGGGCTTTAGCACAGTGCTGGATACTTTGCAAGGAAGGAAAGTAGCATATATTATGCCTGCTCTGTGCCCATCACTTTGCATGCAAGGGGTTGCTTAAAGTTACTCCGTTACTGAAAGGAATTGGAGGTGGTACGGTTAGGCTGCTGAGTAGTTGTGTGACTTTGGGTGAACCTCTAAACTTCCTGTGCACCTCGATTTGTTCATCTGTAGAATGAAGGGATTCCACTACAGTACCTCCCAGCTCTGTGATTCTTTTTCTCTTGTGGCCTCGCAGGGCCAGCTGGCTGTCGTTGAACTGGTGGGAAGACAACTGCAGAAGGTGGTTCAGGGGTTAAGTCAGGAAACCCAACGTGGAAATGAAACCACAACCCCAAATGCTCAAATGCTATACCAGTTGGAGACCAAGGAAAGGATAATTCTGAGAAATGACCCCCAACGTGAGACCCCCTGCCTCCATTCTCTTCTCTGTGCCCAGCGCCAGCACAAGCTGCCAACCAGGGAGGAACAATGCACCCTCAGGCTCTGTTCTGAGAGGCCAGTGGAGCTGTCACTCTGAAGCATCAATACCTGTGGTCTTATAACCTAGGCTACAGAAATAGCAAGTGAGTGTGCAGAAGGCAAGTTGATAGAGTAGGCAGTACAGACATTTACAGCAGAGCTTTGGTGCTAAAAACACCTAGTTCAGGACATCATGTACTAATTCAAGGGTGGACCCCATTTTTTTCTCTCTCAAACTTTTCAAAAACAGGAAGAAGTTTTGTTCAACTGCAGACACCAATAACCTATGTCCTTTTTGAGAGATCTTGGAAGCCACCCAAGAAAGAAAGCTACCTTCACTAAGGGGTTGTTAATCATTTTTTTTTCCTCTTTCTCTCTCTCTCTCTTTTTTTTTCTTCTTTTTCACTCTGAGCTTCTGGTAGCATTTTGGAAGGTTGGCCCAAGGCCATCTGAAACCACAGTGGGGTGTTAGGTAATCGTGTTCTCATTAAAATGCTGTTCTGTGGTTTAATTTTTAACGGTCTCTTTGCAGTTTGGAAATACACATACTATATTTTTAAGGCAAAGAGAGACTTTGTTATACAGGCAAAAAGGCGGGAAGATGGGTTACCCATAAGACACTCCATGTGTATTTCCAGAAAAGAAACAGCCACTTTCATCCTAGAATCAGCAAACTGAGCATGACTGTAGCACCCTTGTGGCTCCTAGGAGACTGATGTTATTATATTACCCTGGGAACACATGCCTCAAAAACATCCAAAGACACTCCAGATTCAAAGTATCAAGTAGTGTCCATCCATGACCATTTGTCCACTTAGTCACTGAATTGAGCACTTTTATTGAATATGTACCAAATGCCAAACACTGTGCTAGATCCTAAGGACAGAGAGATAGGGGAAATCACCACCAGTTGGGGAGGCAGATGAGTAACTGCCTGACACAGAACAATGTTGAGCCCTGTTTCTTTTTATCCTCATCTCCAAGGAATTCCCACGTGGGGCCTTTTAAATTTTATCAGTGAAGACAGTAAACTAAAGCCAGGGTTATCATTTTCTATTAAAAAAGAGGATGATGAAGCCTCCAAATACAACCATTAGACAATCTTCTAGGAACTGCCCCCAACTCCTCCCTTCTTAGTTTGGCTGACCTGTTCCCACCTAACCAGCTCTGGCTCTGTGACAGTGGCAGGTCTTTGACTCAGACACTTGTGCTCTGTGTTTGCACATCTCCAGGAGTAAGAGCTTGGCTTCCTTCCTAGCTCTTCAATTGGCTCTCAGCTTTCCTGAAACCTCACAGAAAGTGGACTGGCCTCTGTCCTATCTCAGGGTGACAGACAGAAAGGCACCCAGGAATGCTGTCCAGGTATGCTGAAGATGGCTCCAGGTAAATGGAACTGACTAAATTTAGCCCCAAGTAAACTGGACAGACCAATTTGGCCCCAGGTCCGATTTGAACATTTCAAATTAGCCGAGCATTTCATATCAGACCTATCCGAGCAATAGGTGAAAATTCTACCTGTTCAAAATATGGGTGAAAAGAAACCCATCTTTGGGACTTTTTTTCACCTCCAAATTTCTTCCTCTTTTCTCCCCATCTGCCCTTACTCTTTGAGCTGTTTCTCCTTTTCTCTTTGTTTGGCAATGTTATCATATGCATATTAATAGAGAAATTTGCATAGTTACTTTTGGCATTTTTCTTGAGGGATTTAGGTTTTCACAAAGCACCTACAATAAGTTGAAATTTAGACGTGCCTTGTTTTTCTTCTCTCAACCATTAAATATTTGACTGAATTGAAACATTCATGCTGGAGCCTTGACAAACATTTTACAATCAACATGAAGGCTTTGGATTTAATTTAAAACTCTCTCTTTGGTGAACATTTTTGAAGTAAGTAAATCTGCTGACATTTTAAAAACCCCAAAAGGTGAGTGCAGAGTGAACTGGACTGATTTATTGTTAGTTTCTGAAAACACTAACATTAAAGCAGGTAAAAATCAGTGTGGTTTTCTTCATGGGGGGTTTCACTTTGACTTTCAACATTGAATCTGAGGGTTTGATGAACCCAGAAATGCAAAGTGAAACTTGGGAGTGTGAGTTCATGTCAAGCCTAACAGACTTCTATGAATGGAAGTTGAGTTCCAGTTGAGTTTCTTATCAGCATATACCACCCTCTACTCTTCAGAAAAAATATGGTCCCTTGTCATTAAGGAACTTACATTTAAAATAAGATATATTGTCAACCAGCATAGAGCAAGGCATTTGCTAGTTCTCTTCCTCAAAGTTCCACACTCATATGGATTACCTTATTTAAAACAGAGGTGCCTGCCATCTTTGGAGAATGGGTTGCAAGGCTTTTCCCATCCCTGTCTTCTGGAAGATTGGAGGCAAGGGAGAAGGGGGAAGTGAGTGCTCTGCCTAACATTGTTACCATGTGGAAGAGAGGTCCTGAGCCACTGAAAATGCATTTTCCTGTCTTGCTGCTTTGATTCGTCGGGCTCAGATAAATCAATAAAATAGCATAATGGAAGCCCACCAGCATATTGCTCTTGAGTGTACATTCTGTATGTACATCTTGAATGCTTCCTTCATTCAGACTCCTGAAGGTTGTGTGTAAAAAGCAGAAAATGTATGAAGAACATTTCATTGTCATAACAGCTTAAACAGTTTTAGTGCTCAAGGTGGATGTCTGGGTGTTTGCCTGTGCAATGAATGAGGCTCTCAGATCCTAAAATCCTGTGAGTCAGGGTACCTGAGTTGGAAAAGGCTCTTATCAGCCTCCCCTCCCCTCAATGGCTTGCTTACAGTTGTTAAAGTTTAGCAGAGGAGGGATCAAAATCAGTGATCGAACGGCAAGATGCTATTGTCTGGCTCTGTGAGAGAGTTTACACATGCTCAGAATTTCGGACGTGATTGACAGAGGAGTGTGTGTGAATCGACCCCCTTGTTCTGTGTTGGAGTCACAAAGAAACCTTTCCCTTTGAAATCCAAGAAGATTCCTTTTTCTGGACCTGTGGAAAGAATTAGGTAGAAAATAACCATGACAATTAAGAAAAAAAATCATTAAAACTTTAATTGATGTAGCGTTTCTAGAGTATTGGAAATTCAGAATGGCTTTCTTAACCTACCGTCCAAATGCAGCGATGTGGACAGTAAAATTAACACTAAAAGGTATATGGTCGCCTCTGCTCTCACTTTGGTTATTATTTAAACTTTAAATTTACATTTAATCATTATTTAAATTTATTTTATCTAATTAGATGACATTAAGAAAAAACTGACCCAATGATCAAAGGCTCTGTCTCCCTCCCTCCCACCCCCACCAAACCCATGATAATTCAGACCAGAACCCTGCGTGGAGATTAGTGACTCTGTGGAACAAAGATTTTGTGTTTGGCTTTCAGAAATGGTTGTGCAAATCTTCGGTCCGAAAGCCCTTTTAATGGCTGAAAATGGAGGAGTTGACAATCAGGAAAGGCCAGGTGGACCTGAGCTGGGATGAGTGGTTTCTTGGCAGGGAGCCCATTCTCTTGATGAAAGCTGGGAAAATTTGCTTGTGCGGAGTAATCCAATGATATGAAAGGATTAAGTAGGCTTACATTTAGCAAACTGTAAACCGTGAATCTGAATGGTGCATCCCTTCCCCACACAGGCAGCTGCTTTGCTTGTAAAACAGAGCAATCCAAATTAAAAAGAGAGACTAAAGAGAGGAGGTGGGAGGAAGAAAGCACTGGGTGTTCAACATGATATTGCACACAGACAAACTGAGCTTGCCAGCAGTAATTCTTGGTCAGTGCTACCAGAGGACCCATCCTAGCTAAGAGAACAGCTCCCAGCATCACCCCAAAGATGGGTAGGTGGAATCTTCTACATCTTGAACCTGCACAGACTTCAAGTTGACCTTCCACCACTTGCTCCTATTGGTCCAGCCAATTAATTATTTCACTTCTGAATACTTAGCTCCTAGTGACACTAATTAAAACCTGCCTTGCCCTCAGATGTATTATGAAGCTGTTTGTAAAATGCTGTGAAGGCAAATTGTTCTAAGAGCTATTAATTCTGGTGAAGGCGGTGTCAGCTTCAGTTATGTGCTCATAAATGCAAACCCAACCTGGGCAATACTCTCCAGGGATGGTCTAAATTGCACAGCTGGCTTTTTAGAAAGTGTGCATGGAGGAACATGAAAAGATTGCTGAAAATGCCTAAGTCAGGTTAGATAATAAATGGAACTATACTGGGCAGGAGAAGGGCGGAACAAAGAAGCTATTATCAGGCATCAGATACGTACTGTATTGTACAAAGGGGCAATTTAGGCTGGGTTAGCAAGGTATCCAGGAGGAGGTTATTAAAATATGAAGTCAGTACAAAGCATAGTAAGATTGATGAAACAAGTTTCCAGCAGTGTCTGCTCCAGGTCCTTTTTCTTTGGCTGACTGGCCTGTCATTACTAAGTGGAAGAACTGGGGAAATGAAGTTGGAAGATGACTTCACCAGTCACCAGTTTGTTGGGTCTATGGACTTTCACCTTAAGACTCCTCATAATATAAATATCTGTGTGTATGTGTGTGTGTACACACTGTATTCAAATTTTCAAGTACATAACAAAACTAACTCATTAGCATGATGGATTTCTCATATGATGGAAGCATAGGTACATGATGGATAAATAGATAAATGGATGGATGGATGGATGGATAAGTAAAAGGTTCATTAACTCACTTACGCAGCAAATATTTCGTAAGCATGAAGTAAGTGCCTGGCATTGTTCTAGGTGCTGGGAATACAGAGGGAAGAGACAAGGTGCTTGTACCCAGTGAGCTTATATTTTAGTCAGGAAGATATGTAACAAACAAATAAACAAATGTATATGATAATGACAATGAAAAGCTATAAAGGCAATGAAACAGGGTAATGTAATAAAAATGGAAAGAATAATTAGATAAACGTATAACTCAAAAAGGGGCTCCAGATAATTCAGTGTTGTGGTTTTCAAACTTGATTTTGACAACAGGATCTATATATCCTCAACTGAAACTACATTCCTATGGGGAAAGCTCAATATTTAATAGAAGTAAACACATATCTGTTCTAGTTTAAAGGGTATGTGAGTGTGTGCGCGTGCGCGCGCGCGTGAGTGTGTGTGTGTGTGTGTGTGTGTGTGTGTGTGTGTGTGTGTTGGGGGGTATTAGACCCCTATCCACCAATTTAGGTGAATTATAACAAATTGATTACAAAACTGTATTCATCACAAAATAAAAATAAAATACAATGTTAAAAATCAAATGATAATTGTCTAAGTGTAATGAGATGGATGACATTGCTGGCAATCTCTCATTAAAACATATATTATCTGTTTGTATCAACCACTTGAGTCATTGATCTGGACTGCACCAGGTCACTTTCTTTACTTATTCTTTACTTTTTTCATCTTTTCTTATTTTTTTATTTCTTTTCCTATTTTTATTAAATTATAAAATCATATCTCAAATACAAACTTTTGGGGAAAGGCACATATATCTGCTTCTAGATATTGCAATTATACACAGATCCAGAAATTATGCCAATGACTGTCTCTGAAGACTGTCTGATGTTTGTCAGATGCTCAGTGGATGAACTTATCACACTCAAATGTGGGAGAATTGGATGCTGCAAATCGGGAGATAATGGCAGACAGATTCCCAGTGTATTCTTGCATTCCATTTGGCTCTGAACAGTATTTATTTGTGTCCTATTGTCACATTCAGATATATAGATATGCTGGAGGTGCCAAAAGATGTATACAAGTGGACATTTTGGTCAGTGTTGCTCAAGCAGTATTTCGCTATAATCAGAAATGTCTAGACGCTGATGGTAACCACTTTGAGCACCTCTTGTAATTGCAGAAGTCACTTGTATTCATCTTTTGTTATTGGTATATATTGAGTATTACAATTTTAATACAGTTTTTTCCTTTCTTAAGATGTGTTTACGTTTTTTTGGCACTCTCTGTATATATAATAGGTTTTGTTTTCCAACAAATGAGGAACAACAATTTTTTTTTATTTTGGCATTTTTGAGCTGTTGATACTGTTGTTAAGTCTTAAAAGAAAATGAAGAACTATCCTTCATGTGACCATGCAAGTTCAGTCTGTTCAAGATACTGCATACATCAATGAGATATACCCTTATAGAGGTATTTCAAGATATACCTCTTGAAATCATAGAAATGGTCATAAAGAAATTATTTTTATCTCAAAACTCATTTCAAAACCTCCTTCCTTGTGAATAACCAATGTATGTCATTATCTATAAGTGACTGCAATTTCATCATGTTTCCAATTGTCACTATTTTCTTTGTGGTGGGTGCTGTGATGTCTCCTGCCCAGATCCTCCTCTCTGAATAAATGATTTGTTATCCATCCCCCATGCCTCCTAGTTGCTAGAATTGCAACTAGGAGACAGCTTTCAGCTGACAGCCTTGTTTGGGGATGCCTCTGCTGAAGCAAAGTGCCTCACCCAAGGTCATGTCTCCTTCCTGGGGCTGACGGATCCATGTGGGGTAGAAAGGCCACACCCCCTTAACCCCAACTGGGGACCCCACTGAAGCATCATTTCAGCTTCAGAACTCTTTGTGAAGTTGACTTAGGGCTGGATCACAATTCAACTTTTCCCTTTGCCCAATCTTGCTTCCTTTCTCTCCCCTCAGCATGTATTGATCCCAGTAGCCCAACGATGCCTTCATAAATGTCCTGGATGCTAATCTCCATCTCAGAGACTGCTTCCTGTGGAACACCTTCAAAACTGAATCAAGACTACTGTGGCATGTGGCTGACAGCCAACTGATCTCTGTGAGGGAATCAGGGAACAACTTGATGTTCAAATGTGCCCTCTTCAATTCACTGAGAATTCCTTTCTTGATGCACACAGAGATGGAACGTGTCCAAAACTGATGACAATGAACTTTCCCACTTTACATCATGGGTCACAAAATAAGTGTTGACCAAATGAAAATCATCTTCATGTAGAGCATGGATTTTAAGTGATAAAGTCATCAGGCAGATTATATTTCAGTAAAAAAAAAAGAGTCTTGTAATAATGGTGATGGTTGCACAACATTGTAAATGTATTTAACGCCACTGAATCATATGCCTAAAAATGGTTAAAATGATAAATTTTATGTTATATATATTATACTACAATTAAAAACATCAATAATGTAATATACTAAAAACCACTGATTTGTATACTGTAAATGAGTGAAGTGTGTAGTATATGAATTATATCTCAAGAAAACTGTTTAAAAAAAGAATCTTGGAGAATTTCACAAAATATTGTTTTTGTATATGTGTCACTGTCAGAACTGAATTTTATCCATATATAAAGTGAAATATCTACAAAGACATGATAAATATTACCTTTCTCCTAAATTATATGTTGTTGATACTATGCAACATCTGCCAATGTTCTTTGATGAAGAAATTTTTCTGATAGCTTAGCTTTCTTTCCAAACATAATATTTGTCATTACCTTTGTAGCTGGTTTTACAAACTTCTATGAGGAGTGCATCCTTTATGACACCTCTGTGGTTGTGGTTTCTCTATCACCTTTAGTGATAAATTCATCAGTATTGTGTTGGGAAACACAATGTTTGCACTTGTTCTGTAAAAACTATTGTTCTGTTATGAAGTCATTGTACTTTGTTGGGAAATAACACTGAAGCTTTCATGGCTTCCTGCTGTTATTGGAAAACATTTTTATAACAAATGTACCCTGGAGGTCTAGGGGCAAACACCAGTCCAATACAACTCAATTTTCAGATTTTTCTGGTCATACATCCTATTCTTGACTTACAGACATACATTTTTGTTAGCTTGAGCATCACAGTCATAATCTCACTTCTCCCAGCGCATACTGCTTCACCTTCTTTCATTTGTCCTTGAATCTGTTCTTTACATTTAAGATGTTATCCTGAATTGTGGTATTTACCATTTTCAACATTACCACTTTGAGTCACTGATCCATTTTTTTGTTGTCAATTAATGATAAACATAATATTAACAACTAAAAATACAAATTCAATAAGGAAAAACTATGACACACGTTAGCTGAGACAAAAATCCACACCATGTAACTGAATGTTGGCTGAGAGGAAGTGATGGGTTGCTGGGATAACCCAGGGGTCCAAGAATTTCATTTTGAGCAAACATACCTGGTCTTTTCTCTTTTCCTGTCTCTTTTTCTTTTCTTTTCCTTGTTGGTCTTAGCTAGGCTCCTCAGGCACCCTCTTCATTTTCTTCCCTTTCTTCCCCTTCCCCATTCCTCTGGGTTTTTTTTGAGTTTTGGCATTAAAATGGGAAGTGAGCTTGGAGATCTTTAAGTCCAATGGCTTTGTTTTACAGATGAAGAAACTGAAGTCCAGAGTTTTAATGAACTAATCCAAGTCAGAAGGACCAGACCTGGTATCCTGGACCCTTTGATTCATGGCCAGTGTGTTTCTATTTTGCCATGAAGCCACTAAGCCTTCTCCTTCAGCTCTTCTTGGTTCTCTCTTGACACTGAGAGTGATTGAACCTATAGTGATTAAGGTTGTTTGTTATCAGGGCTAAGGAAGTAGGGGGTTAAGGAAGTCAAAACTTCCCTCCTCTGTCTCCTGTTACCCCTGCCCCTACTTAATATTCAGTCACTTACAATCTCTGTGCATTCTTTCTCCTAAAGTATCTATCAAACTTACACACTCCTTTCTGAACTAGAACCATTCTGCTAGTTTGTGCTATCATCATCTTTTTCCTGTACTATTTTCAGCACTTCTTTTCTAGTCGCTCTGCTTTTAAGAACTACCTCCTTAGGCCCCAAATCGAAATATCCATCCATCCATCCATTGATCCATCCACCCATCCATTCATCCATCCATCCCACTGCTGCCAGAATGGTCCCATAATGCCACTCTCATTTCTATTCTTTAATGATTCTTAAATCCCTACAAGATAAGGTCAAATTTTTGAGCAAGGCACCCTTTCCTCCTGTCTAGTCTTATCCCCATCATTCTGAATATTCGTCTGGCTAAGTTATGATATATTGAAAAATAACTCCAAAATCTTAGTGGCTTAACAAAACAAAGGTGTATTTGTTATTTATACAAAGTCTGCTGTAAGCCTGAGTGAGTCTCCAGTGACTCTGTTCTCCAAGCAATGTCGCAAAGATCCAGGCTGCTTTGACAAAGTGATATTTCCATGTCACCAGATTTCCTCTATGATTGCCATGAAGGAGGAAGAGAGTGTTGAAAAGTGGGTATGAGCAATTCTGTGCGTCAGCCTAAAAGTGACACAGACAGCACACTGGTCATAGTTTACTACTTAACTGCGAGGGGGCTGGGAAATGTGGGGAACATTTGATGAGTACTGCTATTTCTATTATACCATGGTCCCTCCTTACAATTGGAGCTCTGGAAATACCTGATTACTCCTTCCCTAAGTAAAAATTCTTCTAAAGCCTCCATGTCTTTCCATCCTGCCTAGAATATCCTTCTTGCTGACCTGACAAACTCCTAGCAACCCAAGTCTCTATTTCTTCTAAGAAGCCATCCCTGACTTTCCCAAAGCCAATTTAGTGGTTCATTCTCCAATGTCTCCACTGTATCTTATGGTTACCCTTATCATAGCTTTTTGTATATTGTTATAATCATTTGCCTGATGTTTCCCTCTAAATGGTAATCTCTTTGTGGATAGAGAAAGTGCATTTTCATCTTTAGTCCTCAGTGTTAACACTGGTACATAGAGACTCTTCATATCTGTAGTTGAATAAATGAGTGTACAAATAAATGAAAGAATGACTACAAAACTATCTATCCAGTTTCTTGTTATAGTCCATCCCCACCACCACCACCACCTTAGCCCAAGTAACCACCTTCTTTTGCCTGGACAACCACATAGACCTTTACTGATAATCCTCTTCCATTCTTGCCCTAATCCAATCTATTCTCCACTCAGCAATGACATCATTAGGAAACAGGAATCAGAGTGGGGCTTCCTATTTCCTTAGAATAAAATCCAAGCATTCAAATTTCTTCCCATGACCCGCTGTGCGTTAATCTGGCCTCAGCTCATCTCTTATCCTGTGGCTCTCACACTGGTCTCCTCCTAGTTCCTTGATCAAACTAATGTTTTTCTTTCCCCAGGGCTTTCTCAGGGCAGATTCTTGTGTCTGGGATTCTCCTACTTCCTCTTCTCACTTGGTTAGTCCTTTGTTAGTCTTTAGCTTAAATGTTACTTCTCTAGCAGTTACAATTGTTTTGTTTTTATTGCAAATGAGAAAATCCCACTCAAACTACCCTAAATAATAAAGGAATCTACTGGCTCCTATAGCTAACAAGTCTAAAAATAGTGCTGGTTTTCAGAAAGGCTAGATCTATGTCAATGAGAACCTTGTTTCTCTCATTTACTATATAGCTGCAGCTCCTTCCTCATGGTCACAAAATGGCTGTTACTGTTCTGAACTCACTATCTCCAGGGGAAGAGAGAGGATCTTTTCTGGTAGCTCCTGCTCAAGTCCAGTGATTCAGTCTCTTTCATTGGCCTAAATTGTATCACATGCCCATGTTTAAACCAATTGCCTTGGGAGGGACATGAAGATAGACGGGAGGAATTGGACTTCTTTAGCCAATCAGAACTCTTCCTTGGAGCTGAGGGTGGACCACATATGACCTAAAAACATGTCTGCATATGAGAAAGAGTTAACATTTCCGAAGAATGAAGAGCACTTCTTGTGGGGAAAGTGGGAAATGAATGTTGGGAACACAACTTAAAAAAAAGAAAAAAATTATCACACTTTTTCAGAGGAGCCTTCACTGCCCACCTCCACCTAAGGAAGTCTCCTCTGTTATCGGCTATTACCGAATCCCACTTACTTCCCTCATAGCACCCACTACTGCTTGTGCTATTTACTTTGTTTGTTTACTTGTTTATAGTCCGCATCTCCCACGAGGCTCTAACCTCATAAAAACAGATATCATGTCTGATTTGTTCACCTAGTGTTTGAATATACTAGAAAATTCAATAAATATTTTCTTAATGAAATAGAATAACCAAATTTATTTTTTTCTAGTTTAGCCCTGGGTTTTACCAAGGAACAAGGGAGAGGAGGGGTTGGAAGGACAAGGGTGCATGTAAGTAAGCACTGTGAGTGTTAATTTGGCTTTTCTTTATCTGGAAGCTTAGTCCTCTTTCCTTTCCAATAATCCTTCAAATTCTTCATCCCCAGATCTCTTCTTATTAACCCTGGCACTCTGGTAATTTGTTAGTCTTTTGAGTTTTTTTTTATTTTTAACTTAGCTTGAATTAGAGTCTCAATAGAAATCTTGATTTTTAAGAAGTTAGCTAAGTTCCATCTTTCCAGACAAAGTAGAAACCAAGTCTTCTCTCTTTGTTTCCCCAGCGCCTACAAATCTAGTGGGTGAAAATTCCATCTCCCTCATGGAAATTGAGACTGAAGTTGATGTCAGGTAGGAGAAAGAGACAGAAAAGTGGGAAGCGAACCAGGGGAAAGAAAACTGCCAAGAAATAATAAAGGTTGGCAAACATGAGTGGGCGGTCTTTTGAGTGAAAGACACATAGTTCAAGAGAAGGAAAGTTAGAATAAACTTGGGAAATGAACATTAAAGAATTTATGAAATAGAAGTAGAGCTGGAGGAATCTTTCTTTTTTTGTATATTTATCCATTTATTCATCAACAATTATTGGGTACTAGTATGTGCCAGACACTCTGCTAGGAGCTGAGGCTATAAGAATCACCAAAACATACCAGCTGTTTTCACCACGGAGCTCACGTTCTAATGAGGGAAGATGGTCAATAAGCTAGTAAGTAGATAGAGACTATATGCTTGCTGCTGGATTGAAAACACATATCTGCTTTTACTCCCTCTTGAGACTGCACAGAATGAAATAAAGTCACTTTTAAAGGCATAGATACTTATGGATAAGGAAAAGGGGAGATGAGGCAATGGGACCAAGGGTGGGAACTGGAAGGAAAACTTGAACAATGGCATCCTCAGCAGGCAGAAGGGAAAGCTGAAAACCAACCTGGTTTACATTCATCACCTCCGGA
>NW_017731695.1:903730-905418 GCF_001890085.2 Hipposideros armiger
TGGAAATTAAAAATATGATGGCAAAATGAACTCAGCAGAATAATTGGAAAGGTGAAGAAACCTCTCAAAATGTAGAAAAAGAGACAAAGAGGGAGATAAATAGGGGAGAAAAGACGAGAAAATTAGAGGAGTAGCCCAGAAATAATAGGGATTTCAGAAAGCATGAAGAGAGACAAAGGAGAGGGGAATTGTCGAAGAATTCAATAAAAATTCCCAGAATTGAAAAAAAATAAGTTTCCAGATTAAAAAGGCCACCAAGTACCCTTCCCAACTGCACAATGGGTGAAAATAGTCCCACACTCACAACATCATGAAATTTCAAAATACTAAGGCAAAGAAAAAAGTTAAAACCTTCTAGACAGCAAAAATATATCACTTACAAAGAGTCATTAATTAGAATGGTTTCTACTGAGAAACTTCAGGAGCTGGAAGACAATGGAGCAATGCCTTCAAAATTCTGAAGAAAAATGATTTCAGTCCTAAAATTCCATTTCCTGCCAAATTACCAATGAGCTGTGAGAATAGGGCAAAAGTACTTTTAGATGTGCAAAGTCTCAAAAAAAAAAAAAACACAAACCAAAACAAAAAAAAGAAAAGAAATGAAATAAATGTCTTCCATGCAGCCTTTCTTAGGAAGCTTTTAGAGCATGTGCTCCACCCAAAAAATGAAGTAAACCACGAAAAAATAAAGATGCTGGAATCAGGAAACAGAAAATGCCTAGCATCATGGTGAAAAGAAATTCCAGGAAGTTAGCAATGGCCCAGACATACACGCAAGCCATTTTAGATTGGCTCATGTCAGAAGGCAAAGGGAGGAGAGAGTGCCAGGAAATTAAAGTGATAGGACACATAATGTGTCTGAATATCTGTTGAGAAGATTTAGGCAACTGATGAAATTGGGTTTTTATTACTGACAAGTACACAGAACTAAGGAAACAATAAAATAGGGAGCTATAAAATCAGTAACTCCAGGGGAAACAGGAGTAATTGGGAAAAAAGCTAATAATATAATATTATATGATTCATTGCATGTACAATACATCATCATAATTATGTAATATTGACTGTTGACCTATCCCAAAGTACTACAGATTAAAAGGACAGAGGTATGGAAAGTGTATGCCTGTGTGGTGAGGGCAGGGGAAAATAAAAATCCTCACCTTCCATAGTGGAAAATCAATAGATAATGCCTAAAAGTGTCTTTATTTATTTATTTATTTATTTATTTATTTAGTTAGTTAGTTAGTTAGTTATTAGATTTGGAAGCAATAACCAAAAAAAAAGGAAAAAAATCAGTTAAAGTTGTTGAAAGTGGTTGGCTACTACAGCGATAGGAAATTGCTGGTTTTCATAACCTTTGTAGATTTAGATGACTATTTAACTCTGTGCATGATTAACACTGAAAAAGAATAAGATCAAAAGAAAGGAAAAGGAAAATACCAGAAAGAAATATAGCAAACTTAGTTGTTTATCTCTCAGTTTATGGTAATGGATTGTTTTTATTTTCTTATTTGTACTTTTTCATTTTTTTTTCTGCAGTTTTTAGAATGAACATAGCCTAGGTTTTAAATTATAAAACACATATTTTAGGAAAGAGAGAGTTGAAGTGAAAAGAATCCATTTTGATAGGAGGATTTGGGAAGGCTTCACTGATAGTGACACTGGGCCATAATCTTTTTTTTTTTAAA
>NW_017731695.1:907903-909016 GCF_001890085.2 Hipposideros armiger
TCAGGCGCAGCAAACACAAATACCTATCAGGGGGACAGCAGGCAATGTACATGGAGGCATTCGGGAGTGTTGGAGACCTAGTGAATTTCACCCTGCCGAAATGGAGCAGCTTCAGCTTCTGCCTCAGCTGATGGCTAGCTACCAAGCCGGAGTGTGGGCCTAGTTTGTCTGACCTTTTGGATTTCAAGTAAGTGAGGACTCTGGATTTTTAAAAGATGAAATGTCCTTATTTGTAAACACTACCAGAAACCAACAATACCTGTGAGTCATGTTCAGAGGAGGGGCTGGCAGTTTGCGGCTGCTGGATGGGATGCTCTGTACCATCTTTTGAAACAGTTTGGGCCAGGATCATGAGCCCTGATAAGCAGTTTCTTTGTCAGAGATTGCATCTGAGATTTGGAAGTACCTTTGAGGTTCTTGCACCACTAAAAGTCAAATTAAGCCTTGCTTTGGCTCATTTAAAAGTTGTGCAATTGAAGCAGTCAGTGTTATTGTGGTTGTCAGAATCCACACGTAGGAAAGAGGACCCAGTGCTGAAGTGGACTCAGAGGGCTCTGTTCCCCTCCCTGGTGGCTCCGCAGGAGCCTGTGAAAATGGGCCATTTATTCTGTTACAGATCATAGCCTCTCATAAGTGGGTCTGATTTCTTTGCACATATTACTGATTTTGTGATGATGTGCGAGAATTGAGGCCATCTTTCTTCCCTATTGCCAAACTGTGATTGATGTTCTTACACAACTAGATTTACACTTGGCATGTAACAGGGGAAGGTCCATGACAAAGGGCTGAAAAATGGCACCCGTGTAGGGAACAACACAGGTCTAGAGCAGGAAGCTGGGGGATGGAGTGCAAATGTGAGTGGGACTGATGAGTCCATGAGTTGGAGGGCAGGGTCTCAGGCTGGAAGGATGGGTCGCCTCCTCGCTTCTGTACAATTGCATTACATACCAGCATTGCACACCAAGAGAAGGGCCCTGCTTAGGAGTCTGTGGGGGTGGGCTTGGGGCTGGGAGGGGACTAGAAACGTGTAGCCTGAAGGTGCTTTAGTCTTCATTGCATCCCCAGGAAGCCCCAGCCCCAGGCTGAAGGAAGGTAATAGGAAGCAATCTGTAG
>NW_017731695.1:910476-929064 GCF_001890085.2 Hipposideros armiger
AGGAAGTAGTAGAAATGGTGGTTATTTTTGGAACCGGCACTCAGAAGCTCAATTACTCCAGTTCTCATACTTTTCAACAAGATCCTTCTGGGATTAGAAGAGAGAAAATTATCCTGAGGGTGGGAGTCTGGGGGGGAGGCTAATGACCCAAAGTGGCCTCCTACAAATGAGAAATCAATTTGTCTAAACTTATAAAGTATTAGCATTTCAGTCTATGGTATATTCAGGCCTATTTAAACATGAAGATGTTTTGAATTACCTACCACTTAAATTACTTCCAGCCCGCTTCTCCCCACCTGACACAGCAGTAGGAAATAGCTGGTTTATTCTGTGGTTTCATGTGCCCCTGCCCCTCCCCCCGCACCTCCCAACTTACCCTTCCCTGCCACCCAGTGGGATTCTGTGCCATCAGTTTGAGAAGCATAGTTTCACAGCATTCTGACTGGCAGTGGGCTTGGAAATGATGTCCTACTCAATGCTGTGTCACAAAAGGATGGCTCCCCCAAGGCCTCTACAACACTGGTATGGAAATGAGTCAGGCTCTCCCTCCCTAATTTGGTAAATTTTTGCTAGAGGCAACATAGGAATTCTGCCACCAAGATGAAGAAAAGGCACAATAAAGATGTAGAGAAGTACACCAGTCAGGACAGTAAATCCCAAAGGGATCTTCTCCCACCAGGCTGTCCCAAAAGGATGCTGGCAGAGGGAGAATCAGCGAACACAAACCAAGCACCAGAGTCAATAGTCTGAGAAGGGGGAACAACAGAGGGAGGAAGGAACGCAGCTTGGTCATTGAGAGTGAATTGCATGCATTTGGGAAATAAGGGTGATGAAAAACTTTAGAGCTGAGCACCCCACAGTCTTTTAATATGATCAGGGTGAGACATAGGAGCATCGAATTTGCTGGAGTTGACCTGGAGCCGGCTGCATGGGCCATATGGTTTCCCTGACCCATAAAAGTCACTAAGTGAGGAAGTAATTTATTGCTGGAGATCACTGTCGGCACCAGAATATCCTGGTGTGTTCGCTTCATTGTTTCCTTAATAAGGGAATGAGAGAAAGAGCTGGTCTGTGAGTGGGGGTGGGAGCGGAGCTAAAGGCTTCGGGTTATTTGTTCTAACAGTTAGCCCATGTTTGGTGGGGAGGAGGACGACTGGGAGCCTGATGCTTCTGCAGCTCGGTTCACAGGAGGTTTTCCTGCCTGGCAGCTCAGTAAATTACGGGAGAGGGAGAGCTGGGACCATAAAGAGGAAAAAGGGGTCATGAACTTCAAATGCATAAATTGGGATTTGCACAGTTTAAAGAGGGGAAATTTCATAAATGGCAAATCATTCTGGAGCCCGGGGAAGGAGGCCAATATGTTCGAATGAATTGGTGCCATAAAGTAGAGGACTGTTTCCTCCCTACACACACAAATGGAGAAACATCAAAACAATAGCTGCTGGTAACCTTTCCACAGAAGCTGGAATTCCGACAGTGATTCTTCGCTAGGGTGGCTGCCCTGTTTCACGATTAGCTTCATACAAAGGTTCTCAGGCTAAGCTGGAAGACCCTGCAGCAGGCAGTCTTGAAAGTTTGCTGATACAATTGAGAGTGTTTTCTTTCTCATCTTCTTCTTCCTTTTTTTTTTTTTTTTAACAGACCCAGTCTTTGCAGCAGCAATTATTTTAGTGATTGCGTACTGGGTTTCTTATCTCAGTCTTATCTGAGGATGTTATCTGTGTGAAGTTGAAATAGGAACATTGCTCCAATACCTTGTCTGATCTCCTTCTGCTTTTAGTACAAGAACACATGTACTGACACTAAGAACATTTTGACCTTCTGTTTTTCAGGCTGTGAGGAAACAGATTCTGCTGAATTGCTACCCAGGCAATAAAAAAAGCTCCCTCAGAGGATTCCTGACTAACCCTGATAATTTCAACCATCACCTGGGCTAAGTGAACCCTGGGGTCACTTGTCAGCCCTTCGGCAGGTAGGAGCTTCAGAAGTTAGACCCATGTTAAAATGTGTCCAAATGCTACTTCAGACAAACACTTTACATGGGCCTATGTAGCCTGTACAACCCAGAAGCCTTCTGTCTTCTCTCAGGTTGAATCATACTAACCACACCCTCTTAGGCCCCCGCCCATGGATCTTTCCATCGTCAGGTATTTAAAGAGCCAGGGACCACCTAGAAGGTTTGTGTCTGGGAAGGAGGGAATAGAAATCTGGAGAATACAAACTCCAGCCATGCCTTTAAATGGTGGTCATTTGTCCTCTGAGGGTGGTCCGGGGAAGAGCAGTAGCTAGGAGTCACATGTAGGACTCAGGAGAGCTTGGTGTGGGTCTTTGTACTCTGTCCTGTGTGTCTGTTTTAACACTTGCAATTGTAAAACCTTGACCCCCCACCAGTGAAATTGTTTTGCTTTATGAAAAGATCAGATACAATAGAGTCAGGTGATAAAGGTTTCAATCCCAGCTGTATTACTACTACCTAACTATGTGACTTTGGGCAACTTTCTTAATCTCTCTGAGCCTAGTTTCCTAAGCTGAAAAGCAGGGCTCATAACACTTACATCAAATGGGTTGTTGTGAGGATCGAAATCTAGGGTGTGTGTGTGAAGAACCTGGTATGAGTTCTTCGTGCATGGTCCAGTAGAGGTTTCGTCTCTCTCTCTGGAATACAAGAAGTGCCAAAGCCCAACTTATTTATCACAAGTCTATCATTCCTCAACTCAAAATCATGTCTTAGCTTTTTTGTTCCTAAAGCTCTTTCTGTGGGTAAATTTCCAAAGGCTTCCATTCATAAAACAAATACAGTCTCCAGGAGGGATGTTGTCCATTAACATTTTAGCTTGAATTAGTTCAAGGACTAGCTAGATTGATGATGACAAAGAAGGAGAATGATAGCAGACAGGGCTATGGAAACAAGTGAAAGCTTTCCCAGGACAAGGTGCTCTATTTTTTACTGTAACAGAGGGAAAGCAGACAGTGGGGAGAAACCCAGGGAAATATTGAGAAGAGAGGGAGAAATTGAAGAATCAAGAACCATAAGATGGGAAAGAAAAGAGGAGGCAATGTTGGGCATAGTGTAGCTTTTAGCCCCAGAAAGGAGGGTCTGCTCTTTCGCTGAAATACAGGGGAAAAGAAAAAGCATGGGGGAGGGGAAGGGTGGGCTGAGAGAGAGAATGCTGGCAGGATAGAAGGAGACTGGCAGAACCAGTTCAGTGGGTAGAGGGTAAAAAGTGAGGCTTTGGAACCAAATAGGCTAGATGCGTTCCTTGCTTGTCTGGGACACTAGCCATGTGATCTTGGGCAATCTATGTATTTCCAATGATATGTCAGTTGCTGCATCTGTAAATGGGGATGATACCTAATTTGAAGAGCTGACTCAATGAGAAACTGCAAAGTGCCCAGAACATGCAGTGGGTCCATAGATGACCCACTGCATATCAGTGTCATCTTTACCCTCATTTTCTGCTAACAGTGGGGACTTGAGTAACCTGGAGACTTGAGGAGATGGACCATGTTTGGAGGAGCCACAGTGGGACAGTAGTAGCAAGAGACAGCAAGTGCTTGGCGGAAGTGAGATGGAATGGATTAACAGTGGACCAAGTCCAGTGACGTCCAACAACATGCCCAGCCCAGGATCAGAACCAGAGAACACAGAACCAGGTGAAGGGATCCAGGAGTGGGGCCTGTCCTTCACACCCAGCAGATGGTTACAGGAGGACAAGGAATAGACTGCCCTTGTGGTCGGCACTGCCGACAACTGCACAAGGGGAAGGGAGAGGGGGCGAGTCGAGAGAGGTCTTGGTGATGATGAAGAGTTGACGCCATGGTAGACTGGAATGATGCGGTCAGGAGAGAGAGGCTTCAGCTGGGCGCTCAGCAGGGAAGCAGCCCTGAAACACTAATGTGAAATGAAGCCATGACGTAGGGACTATGGGGCCAAGAGGTCTGATGTGTTGTCAGTGGGATGTTGAAGTCTTGAGAATCTCTGGTTGGCCAGAAATAATATGGACTGGAGTTATCCAAGAATGAAAAATTGGGTCTTCGGGAAGGTCAATCACCCAGAAATGTCATGATATGAAGTGAGCCCTAGCAAGTGTACTAGATAGAGGGATATGCTTTGATGGGAGCATGGAAGGCAAGGTCTTGAGCAGAGATGTGCATATTGCACTTGGCTTGCATGTTATAATCTTTAAAAAACTGAGCCTTTTACATATTTTCATAAAAAAAGTAATTTCGATTTCTGACTTTGGTAGAAAAGTAAGATTATCTGGCAATCCCATGTCTGTATTCCTACATTGCCAGTACTTCACTTTCCCCATTGGAAGGGAGGTACTTTTCAGTTTGCCACACTCCTCACCATTCTCTGTTATACCCAACACTGAAGTTAAGTGTCATTTGGTATTTATTCTTGAACTGTCTTTCAGTTTCTCTATGGTAGGGAAATATGTGTACATAGAAATATGCACCTGGAGGCATTTGAGTTTGTGATGCGGATTTGGAGCAAGGGCTGTACCAATGAAGGAGGGGGCCTTCATCCATGGCAGAAGAGGAGATCCTAGCTGTCCCAGGAGCACCTTGTGACTGTAGTGCCAGGTAGAGAAGGGGCACATGGAGACAGAAGTAGTGGGTCCGTCAGAAGGGACTGACGGAGTGAATGAATGTTACAAAAATAAGGAAACCACTGTCCATACAGCTATTACTTGGGTCCCTTGAGAATCTCGATCATTCAAGGTGGTTTTCTCTAGCTCTCTGTGGCAGATCTTTCTGTAGCCTTTCCGGTGGGAGGAGGGGGGCTCTGAGTCCCCTACTCCATCTACTTTTTTCTTGCGGGCAGAACCCACCTTCTTCTATAGAAGCTGAAAATGTCAGGTTTTCCTCTTTTCAGTCTTCCTTACAACTAAAGCTTGGACACTGTCTTTGCCTGTTTGGGTTGCTATAACAGAGTACTGCAGACCGAGCGGCTTCTAAACAACAGACATTGATTTCTCAGAGTTCTGGAGGCTGGGAAGACCAAGGTCATGGCACTGACATGCCTGATGTCTGATGAGAGCCTGCTTCCTCATAGACAGTGCCTTCTCCCTGTGCCCTCCCATAGTGGAAGGGGAGAGGGAGCTTTCCCGGGTCTATTTTATAAGAGCACTAATCCCATTCATAAGAGCTCTGTCTGTATGGTCTAATCACCCCAAAGGTCCCACCCCCTAGTATCATCACCTTGGGGGGTAGAATTTCAACATATGAATTTTTGAAGGGACACAAACATTCAATATGTAGCAGGCATATCACTCAGTTATGGTCAGTGGGGTTTGAAAGAAAGTTTCCTGGGGGGGCTCTGGGGAAAGGTATTGTTTTCCTAATAAAGCATGGCTCATGAGAGGAAGCATCTATTTTCTTCAGCCAGGTATTATCGTGTTCACATAGAATGCCTTAACTGTGACACCCATCTTATGCCTGTGAGAGGACAAATTGAAGTACTCAGCCAGCAAACTGAGGCTCGCAGAATGGACAGCTGTCAAGAGCCTGGGTCCTTGATGACATTTTTGAGGCACTGAAACAACCTTGTACCAGCTACCTCTGGAATATTTTTATGTGCAGCCATACATTTTTGTTACTGTAGGCTATTTTAAATTGGATATACTGTGACTTGCAGCCTAAAGCATCCAAATGGGTAGAGACTCATCCAGAGCTGGGCTTATTAATGGGGTATATAGGCCAGTGAGCTGGGGATATTCCCAGCAACTGGATAAACACAATGCATTTTCCTAGTGGATCTATTTAACTCTGTGAGAGCTTAAGCGGTACTTTCATATGAAAGCAGACATTGATAATATTGGTATAGAGTATAAAATTCACAAGATAAAACAGGAGTCTTGAGTCTTCTTCCAGGCAAGGATCCCAGGAGCTTGGGATATTATATGATGTAAGTACATAGTGTTTCTCTTTCAATTGAGCACAAGCAAAAAGGCAATTCAAATTAAACTGCAGTTGAAGAGATTAAGTTGGACACAAGGAAGGATTGTATCTATTGTGATTGTTAAAGGCATTCTAAATTGGAAACCAGACAGAACAATGAAATGTCAGAGCTTTGGAAGAGAGGGGTTTTGTAGTTTCAAATGCAGTTTTGCCTGCACTAGTTTTTCTCAGCTTTCTAGGTCCTTGTCAATATCTTGACACTGTTTTGTATTTGTGAAGATTAATGGCTTTTTTTCTCAGCTGATAATTGTATTCCAGGCCTTCCAATGTTTCTTTGGTGATTTATCCTTTGTTTTAATTCAATGTGCTGCTCAAAATGCTGCCCTGGAGTTTTCCTTTAAGTAGTTAACGTGAATGAATGAAAGCAGAAAATTGCCAGGAGTCAGCCAAACGTTGAGACAGATTGTAAATACCTGTAGGGAAAGTATTTAAGCATTTCCGATAGGAAGGATACTGTACATTTTACATGCAAGGGCTGTGCGTCAAAGCCAAAATCCCAGCTTTTCTTCCTACTTTGAGGCTTCTTAGACAAGGTCAGTACAAAAGACCTACTGTCTCCACAGGCATTTACATCACCACTCGATCTTGTTATTCCTGACTTCTTGCCAATCATATTGAGAATTTCTTGAGGGAAGTAAAAAAAGAATAGCCGAACCAGCTTTGCCTCCTTGACAGTGAAGAATAGAAAGAAAAGGCTCCCAGAGACAGGCTTTTCTTTTCTTTCTCTTCTTGATTTTAGTTGTGTATTTTAACTTGACACTTTGCCTTTGGAAACCCCAGGGGTCCAAGCTGATGAAAAGCTGAGTTAATTTTCTCTTCCACAGCTCAACCTCACATTAATTTTTTTTTTTTAAATCAGGAATTTTGGAGAGGAGTTGGCTTTGGGAAAAGGCCCATCGCTGGGTTACAAACCCCATACTCCAGGCTCCTAGACTGAATGCATGGTTATTCCCTTTGGTTATGTCAGCAATGGCGCTGCAATAGGTGACAACTGAAGGGTGGAAGGAGGTGTGGGAATGTCTCTGAAGATCTGCGTTCCAGGGGCATCTGTTCCCCTTTTGAAGGTTTATCCTGTGCTAGCTTATTTCTCCAGGCTAGACTAGACCTACTCTATTTGGCTCGAGCAGTTCTCTGCTTTAGCATTCAGCCTCTCAGCAAGCTAGAGTCAGTCCTTTTCTTTTTTTTTTTTTCTTTTTTTCAGCTGAGCCATCCTGCTACCTGTTGGCAGCTCAGCGACAACTCAGCTCAGGCTGGGCATCAAACTGCTGTTACTCAGAGCTCGCACTCTTGCACTAGCTCTTAACCAACTGAGCCACTCGGCTGGCCCGAGAGTCAGTCCTTTTCATTTAACCACTTATCCAGTCTTTCAACAAATTGATTAAGCACCTAATAGTTGTTGCAATGGCTAACATTCTGTGAGGACTTTTTATGCCATTTCTTAGGAGGAGGAGTGGAGTGGAGTGGTTAACAGCATGGAGTCTGAAGCCTGATTGTTTGGGGTTGAATCCTGGCTAGCCAAATGACTTTGGCCAACTTTCTAAACCTCAATAGGTCCTGGATAATAGCATCCCACTAGCTTCATGTGAAGATTAAATGAGGTATGGCATCCTCAGAGCTCAGCTCAGTACTTGGGAGGACATAGTGGGCTGGTAGATGGTCATTGTTGAAATCGTCATCATTGTCATTAGTGTTTAGGAACTCACAAACATGGTGGCTCTTCCCATGATGCTCTTCTTCATTCCTGGACATTTTCTTTTCTACTTCCTGAGTCCCCTTCTGCCCACTTCAGTGATTCACCAAGTGAGCATTCAATGCCTGCCAGGAGCTCTGCACTATGCTCCATGTGTGAGATAACAAAGAGACTGAGTGTCATTGGGCCTTCAGGGGGCTCTGTTGTCTGAATGGAACTACATGCTGACATACACCAGGCAGGACCTAATGTATGCTGATTTGAGTGCTAACCAGTGGGAGGGAGCCAGGGAGAGTCGGCATGTTAGAAAGTGGTAGAGAAAAGCTAGATCCTATCCCTGGCCTGCAACAGGACCTTGGGTAAGTCATTGTCCCTCTTGGGGCCTCACTTTCCGCATGTATAAAACCAGAGCGCTAGTCGACAGTTTTCAAACTTTATAGAGCAGGACCCACAGTAAGAAGTGTCTACAGTTTTACATTGTGGCCCCTGATCAGAACTACATATATATATCAGAACTACAAAAGTTTTATGAAACAATATTTACCCTTACTACATGAAATTCTGTTTTTTATTTTTTTTTAAATGCTGGTCATAACTCTTTAATGTTGACTTCCTGACCCCCTCATGGTTCAGTTTGAAAAACACTGGACTAGATTGTCCCTAAGGGGCCTTTCAACTTGAATTTTCTATAATTTTAGATTTACATGGGTTGTATGGATTTAAGAGAAGAAAGAATAATTAATCTCCCAGGGTAATGATTGGCTACAGACCAGCTAGATTAATTAAAACAAATTGTATATGTGGTTGGCTCCCATACCAGCTTTCTGGAATTCAAGGACATTGTCTAATGGAAAAGAAGAAGCCAATTGTTGGGAATCATTTGCTGGAGCAGACAAGCCCATGAACAGTTAATGTGCATTGCTCATCTCAACTGGGTTTTCATTTGTGGAAAGAGAAGAAAGAATCCTGTCATCAAAGTTTGTTCCTGCTCTCTAGAGTATGGGAATTCTAGGAAGAATCCACCCTCCTCAGGAAAAAAAAAAAAGCCGGTTTGTTTCAATCCTTAAATAGCAACAGCCCTGTAAATTAGGGGACTTGGAGAAACGACTTCCCTGACTATGTAAATGTTTGCTTTTGCCCTAATGTGTTTGTCCATTTGCTTGACTGCTCAGGAGATAGTCATCTAGAAACACAAACTGCAGGAGAAACTTAAAAAACAACTAGAACAAACAAAGCCCACCACTCCAACCCCCCAGGAGAAAAACCAACCTGTGATCTCCCGCTGAAACATCCATGGCCTATAATTTTCTTCTCATAGAGAAAACTCACATCCAGTGGGCCCTTTGGGACTATGCTCTGTGTAGGGCTTACAAACACCCAGGCGTTTCAGTGAAGCACCTTCATGTTGTCCTGAATCATCAAATCAATTAGAAGACTGCTTTCTCTCTCCTTATTTATTTATTTATTTATTTATGTTATTCATTTGTTTATATAAATGGCTGTCTCTTGCTTTTTGCACCCTAAGGAAACTTGTGGAATTTTCCGTGATTTTCTGAGATGATGGCTTTTTTTTTTTTTTAAACATTTTGAGCCTTCCAAAGTGCTCCCGTCAGTCTGGAGCAAAGCCTGATAAACACCTCTAGAGATAGGCTCTTTGGAAAAATGTCAGCCAGAAGTTTCATGGATGCAGACTTTGGCTTAAAGAAGTGAAGGCTGCTTTTCTGCCCTTCCTATCTGTTGTCTGGATTAGATTTTGATTAAGAACAGGATTCTGAGTCAGTGGGTTGGGCAGTTTTCTGAATCTTCCAGGCCTCTGTAAAATGCAGTTAATAACAGTATCAAATATATAAGATTAAATTATATAATGCATATACAGTGTTGAGCACTACGTGGTAAGGTGTTCACTAAAGAGCAGCCACTAGTTTTACTGCTGACCTACACATTGTCCCAAGAAGGTGGACACTTTAAAGATGGAGATGGAGAGGATGATGTTAGGAGATACCACTTGCCTAAGGCCATGTTACAAGTCCAGAAGATGGAACCAAGATAGTGTTTCAGCTCCTCTGACCCAGCGCACCCCTTTAACTGGGGCATGGGAGGGAAGCGGCTATGCGGACTTGGTGAAAAGAGGGCAAGAGTGGGGTCTTCCGGAAATGGGAATAGAGACACCAACCCTGTAGGGTTGGTAAAAAGATGAGCAAATAAGTGGAGAAAGCATTTGATTGGAACTTGGCACATAGTAGGGGCTGGGGAAATGGCGACTATAACAATAGCCTTCTCCCGTACCTGCTGAGCCCCTTTGTCAGAGCTTCAGGCTTTCTGAATTCAGAGCCTTCCTCAAGGTAAAGAAATGGCAGTTTGCTTGACTACAATGGTCTTTTTGAGGCGGTTCAGATGTTTATCTTATTCCAATATTTACCCTATTGAATAGGATTTGGGTGGCTTAGTTTTCTATTCCTCTGGGGAGTAAGGTTTCACTGTGTTAAGTTGAATATCAACTTTTAAATGAAAAATAGATAAAACTGAGAGAAAGCCCGCTTCTGATGCAAGGGCTCTGGTAAAACCTGGCCTGGATTCTTCTCCACCCCCAACCTTGGGGACAGGGAGCCCAGGGAAAAGCTGGAAGGAGTTTGGATTGGCTGGAAGAACGGCAAAGGTTTAGCCGGAGCCCTGCCCAAGCCTGTGACCAGGAGTACCTGGGATGTTCTAGCATCTGAGTGCACATCAGCGGATGGTAACTTGTCTAGAGTGCAGAGCTTCTGTACCCCATCTCCAGGTGTCCTAGGTCTGGCCAGCCTTCCTGTTTTAGCCTAGTTTAAATCCTCCACCATTAATTATTTTCCAGTTTGGCTGAAATCAGCCCCAGGAAATAGGATCTGTGATAACAACATCTTCAAGTAAGAAAGACAATGGCCAAATTAGCCCTGTGGGTGAAGGTATGTGTTCAGCTATCAATAGGTCTCCTTAGAAATGAAGATTCAGAACCACCACCAAAATTTTCCCTTCAGGTAAGACTCAACTAGACAAATGAGTATTCAGCATATTCAAAATTTTGAGTGTTTCTTCTTTGCCAGACTGTCAAGCACTATGTACATTTTTATTCAGTTCATCCTCTCAATAAGTCTATAAAATAGGGGATTACAGATGAAGAAACTGAGATACAGTGACATTAGGTCACTGTGGTGTTGAAAGCTAGTGAGTGACAGAGCCAGGATTGAAAGTGTGTCCACACAACTCAGCACCGGAGTTCTCTTGGAGCACGGCTTGGAAACTAAGCATGCTGTAGGTGTGTAAATGTATTGTTTCAGGTGGCAAATTATGCTCAGAGACTGAGTTTGTCTTTGCCAGCAATTTATTGAACACAAGTTCACTGTGGAAATTTCACAAGCCAATAGTATACAGAGTAATGTCTCTTAATAAGCCAATAAAGAAATGACATACTCCAAACCAGTGACAGATTAATCACACTCTTTTTCCAGGCAAGGGGAGATGAAAGAAATAAAGTCCAAATTTAGTTGAGGTGTAACTTTTCTACGAGGTCAGTTCTCATAGAGATCGCTCAACCAACTGGTTTAACCAATGAAGAGCTGACTTGCAGCTGCCAGTGCAAAACCACAAGTCTCCCTCAATGTTTGAGCACGTTGCTAGGGAACGATGGCACCGTTGTTGGTGGGCAAGACGTTCTCCTTCACAGGGCCGCTGCAAGGCTTTTGCACCTCCCAGTGAAAGTTGCCTTTACCATGGCAGGAGCTAATGCTCCGAAGGTCTTCAGAGAACTATTTACACCTTGCCCAGAACTGTAAACACTCTTGAATGGTCCTCACAAACTCTCGGTATTTATAGTCTAAATATCTCCTTACCATAGTTGCTTCTTCTTATTTGTTTTATTGATAATCCCCCAACATGGCCCCTCAGCAGCTGGATTAATGATTGCTTATCAACAACAAAAGATGAGATAATGACATCCTGAAAATCTTACTCTACTTTTATATCGAAACAACCTTACTCTTAAAACACAACTTCAATTTTATCACAAGCAAATGTATTTGAAATCATATTAAATGAATATACAACAATAAAGGTGGTGGGTTTTAGTTCTCTCAGGAAGCTTCCATCAGGTTAGAGGGACAGGACTGGCCAGATGAGGGGAGAGAAGATAAGTATTGGGTTGTTGGAAAAGTCATGATGCATTTTTGCAATGAAAAACAGAAAAAAATATGTCATGACTTTTCCGACAGCCCAATATTGCTTATAAGATCAGGATTTAGGTCCCAGCAAGTGTTGTCTGTGTGGTACAAACTAAAATTCTTTACATTTTCAAGATACTGGGAGGCAGGAAGGATACCCAGCCATTTCCACCACACCTGAGCAATTTCGTTTGTTCTCTTTAGTTGATGACGAAACTATGGGCAAGTGGTCCTGAGAGACAAGATGGCAATTGTGCCAAACAGTGGGCATCTTTCTAGTTCGCACCCTTTCTGGAGGCTGAGGCTGTGTGAAAAGAAAAGATAGACAGTTAGCTGCCCATGAGGTCATGAGAAAAAAAATCTCAAAGCAGTATTTAGATGTTGTGCTAACAAGGCCCTCCTCCTCCAAACTTCTACTCCAAACACGGGAATTTCCCCAACAATGTTTAGAAGTCTCTCATCAACACAGACCTGTTTAATCTGTAGGTGTTTATTGAGAACCATCTATGTGCCATGCACTGGTCTAAAAGCTGGATATACAAGAATGAAAGGATGGGCAGATTTGATGGCATCAATGAAAATGATGACAAAAACTCCAATATAGTAAAAGATGGTACAAACAACATTAAAATTAATCAATGGAGTGGGAGATAATAGTATTATATATGCCTATAAACAGGTCAATATCCATAATATGTAAGGAGCACCTATAAGTCATTAAGACAAACAGAAAACACCCAATGGAAAAATGGGCAGAGAATAGGAACAGATTATTCCCAGAAAAAAAAAAAAAGACCCTTGGCTTGGATTCAGAATTTAGCAAGGGGTGAAAAGTCATTTGCAAGTGGTAAGTGCTATGCACAGGAACAGGTACAGAGGGTTCACATCAGCTGTGTGTTAGTTTCTGAAATTTGATGGTAGCAAAAATCCACTTAGTAAAAATTACCCTTAATAGATCCCTTAAATCCCCCGTGTACACTTTAAAAGCCTTTACCTCTTGGCATTCAAGAAGCACTGGGACAGACTAAATGAAGGAAAAGAGGGAATGCAGAGTCTGGAGATTCAATCAGTTCTGCCCTTAAAGACAAGGGCTATAGGTCAGTTTGGGGCCTGTTGGGTCTGAGGTGTCCTGGGGACCTCTGGTTGGAGCTGTCTAGCACAGAATTGTGAACAAGAACCTATGTTTTAGCTCAGAGTTGGGGAGAGAGAGGGGCTGAGCCTCGCATTAAGAATCAGCTGCTCCTGGGGCCAGTCGAATGGTTCAGTTAGTTTAGGGTTGGTTTGGGAGTGCGAGCTCTGAGCAGCTGGGCCACCGGTTCGGTTCCCACATGGGCCAGTGACACTGCACCCTCTACAGCTAAGATGGTGAATAACAGCTCGACCTGGAGCTGGGCTGCTGTGAGTGTCCAGTGACAGCATAGGCTGCAGTGGGGCTGCAGTGGGCTGCCATGAGCTACCGTGAGTGGCTGGCAGCCAGCGCGAGTGGCCGGCAGCCAGCGAGAGCTGTCGTGAGCCATGTGAGCAGCTGTCCAGTGGCCGGCAACCGACTGCCTCAGCTGGGAAGAGCGCAATGATCATAACACCAACATGGGCCAGTGAAGCGACATCCTCCACAACTAGACTGAAGTACAAAAGGACAGCAACTTGTCTGTTTCACTTCCCTGACTCCCCAATGCTGTTCCCCTCCCCCAACTCCCCAATAAAATCTTAAAAAAAAAAGAAAGAAAAGAAAAATCAGCTGCTCCTGTGAGTAGAAGGGCCTGGACTGGCAGAAAGGAGACATGGCTTCTTTTGCTTAGTTATGTGGTGAGGACTTCATGTGAGCTCATCTCTAGGGTGTGAATGAGCTCACCAACATCCTCCCACCTCTGAGGGCGGAGCTGCGAGAGACTCCAGGGTGTCTGGCCCAAGGCAGGAGGCTCTGAGGGGCACTGAGATGGGATGTTGGCACACACCCCTTGACTACTTTTTACTTAAGTGACCCTAACTCTACCCAGGAATTGGAGATCTTGGATGGCTGGAGGTAGGAGTGAGGATAAAAGGAGAGAAACACACCGTGGCTCCCTCTGGCTGCCTGTGGAGTGCAGCCTTCTTTAGGGTCCCCAGGAACTGAAGTGCAGGGCTCTGAAACTACTGTCCATAAAAATCACATGGGGAGCTTATTAAACTGCATCATGAACCCTCTCTTCAAAGACTGTGAATCTGCATTAGTTTAGCATTAGGTCTTAGAACCTGCATTTTAATAAACACTCCAAGTGCTTATTAATGCAGGATTCAAAGTGGCTGAAAGGTACACACAATATAAACATATGATGTGTGATCAAGGTAATTAAAATCCATCTATATGTCTACATATGTATAGCTGCATGTATGATTCTGTACAACAATCAATAAAAATAAAATACTGTCATTAGTTCCGAGCTCAGATAATGAAGTGTGGTTTCTAATTATTCAGCAAAGTATGAATCCATCATTTGTACCAGTCCTGAGTCTCTCCTGGGTTCCCACGTCTCACTTAGAAGGCAGCCTGGGGAAGTGATCCCTTTGTCCTGGAGATAACCTCCCACTGATTCACTGCCACTCTTCAGCATGGACACCTCTTCCTCCTCAGAGGTAGAGACAAGAAAAAGGAGCAGGATTGGACCGCTCTCCCCAAGTCCATTTTGCTCTTTACAACGATGGATGGGTTTCAATTAAAATGAGGTCATGGGCTATTAAGATGACTGCACAGTTTGTGGGGGAGGGTGAGTCACCTGTGTGCATGTGAAATGCCCATGGCTGTTGGGTAGAACTTGGGCTCCAGTCGCTGCTTTCTTCTGGGAGTGGGTTTACGTGTGGGTAGCAGAGGCATCATTAGAAATGAATGTGCTCCGTGCAGGATCCAAGATCACCTCCTTGCCTCCACCCTCCCCCCTTTCCTGGATTCACAGAAACAAACTGTATGAAAACAACAGAGGAAAGAGTGGCCAAACTTTAGATTTTTATGTTCTTGGAGACCCCAGTGATATGCAGTGCCCTGAACCAGCCCTTGATGGTGGGAAATGGGGATAGATAGGATCAAGGCAAAGATGGGCAGTGGGCATCGTTAGGGCCATGACCAGTTCAGCCATACTCTGCCTGGTCAGCAGTTCTCGTGGGCAGCTAAGGAGGCTGGAGAGATTCTGCCTGGCTGTCTTACAGTCTCAGGAATATGCCAAGAGACAGTTAGGGTGCTGGGCTGGTCTCTGAAAAACCCCTGCAGTGTCTGAAATCAATTCAAGACATTCAACCATGGGCCAATTCCCTATGGCTTTGTTTGGGGTGGGGTGTGAACCTGTCTGGAGGCACAAATCCCTCACCTTTGAACACTTACCAGAAAGGGTGACTGCAGTCTTGTGAGGAGATCGCTCAGGGCCACTCAGCAGGTGTGGAATTCCAGGCCCACTGAACTGAGCAACTGACTCCGGTGGGCATGTTTTATGCTTTGATGATCTGTGGGACTGTCCTGCTCATCAAATGCATCCCTCTACCCTGGCAACTTTGTGAGCAAGGTGGTGATGGAAGAAGAGAGGCTGCAGATGCTGGACTGCTTGGGTTGGTTAGGTTGCTTTCCTGACCAAATGGGAGGTGTCGGAATTTGGCTTCTTTATAGGTTTGAGCTAGAACACGGTTGTTTCAGATCCGAGTTGCAGATCTCCTAAGAAGTAAGGCAAGTTAAGATCATTAGAGACAGCCCATGCTCAAGTTTCAGAAGGCTCAAGATTAAACGCCAAATGTAAAAAGCCAGAAGCAGGCCTGAGGGTTGAAGTTCAGGGTCACAGAGCCAAGGCTTGGAGAATTAACAGTCAAGTAAGGGACTGAGTAAGAGTGGTGTCCGTGTGCATACCACACGTGTATGCACACGCAGGGTATTCATGTGTGAGTACATATGCAGGCTGAATATGGTGTGCATATGTGCGTGTATGGTTTGTGTGTATAGAGTATGCTGGATGTGTTTATGTGTTTGAGACCAGTGTGTAGATATGAATGTAAGTAATAGGACCCTAAGCACTTGTATGGACTTCGGTGTGTGAGTTTAGAGGCTGGCAGTGTGCGATGATGTTTGTTTGGGTTGTGGATTGGGCTGCCTGTGAACTGGTACCTCACATATGATTGAGGCCAACAGTGCTCAGTACCTTGCCTTCTGAGGGTTGCTGTTAGGAGTAGAGAATCTGCACTTGCATTTAGACCTTTCTTTGCAGTTACTAAAATTAATGGAGAAGTGAAATTTACTGAGGGAGATAAGGAGAATTACTGGGACCTTAATAATTATTGTGGGCTGACAGTTCATAGGGAAAATTTCTCACTCAAACCTCTAACTTCCTAGTTTCTAGTTCTAGCTTCTGAGTTCAGATGACTTCAATAGGCTGTAAATTCAAAGGCAATTCATAGATTTAAACTGCCTCTTCAACTATCAGCAAGTCTGATGGAATGCAGGGGGTGAGGGGGGAAAGGGAGGAGCATCAGTCACCTTAGGGTTGTGCGAGCCCCATGGAGCTGTCAATGAACCCTGGGGTAGGAGCTAGGAGTGCTGAGCTCTGGATTGGAATATGCTAGGTGACCATGGACAGATAGATGCTTCTGGTCCTAATGTCTCATCTGCAAAACCAGGGTGTCGTTGGGAGTGAGTTCTCCAAGCTTAGTTCAAGTGTGGCTGTGGCAGGACTGCAGGCTAACAGTAGCCCATGGTTTCGGCTAGGGAAAGGATTTCCAGTAGCATTTGAGCTCCTTTTCCACCACTTCAAAAAGTAGTAATGCAGGTTTCTGGAAAAATGACCAGTTCTTCCTAATGGACGAAGTCCTTTACTTTCCAGACCAATCGATGCGTGTTCACAAAATCAATACTTCCCCATGAAGGTGTGTGTTTCCTGGGGTTTTAGGCTGGGTTAAAAGACAATAAAATCCACTGGCTCCTTCCATACACTGAATAGCTGCTGAACTGCCTGCTCTTTACCGAGTGCGCCCTGTCTTGGTAGTTACTCAGTTCTCTCATACCCGGTGAGGCTGGCACTATTATCTCCCCCTTTCACGCACAAGAAACCAGAGGCACTGAGAGGTTAAGTAGTGGAACCCTGACTGCTTCACCACTGTGTTAGTCTCTTTTCTTAGATTCCCAAGGTCTTGGTTATAGAGCATCCCTTTCTTAATCTAAGAATACGCTGATGAAAAAACGCATTATGTTTCCGAGGAAGAAGCAAAATCTCAACAGATTCCACATTGTGACAAAGTCCAGTCCCTTTCTATCCAGCACGAAAACCTCTAGGCACCAAGCAAATTTGATGGCCAAATCCAGGAGCTGGCTTTCTGCAGCAGCTACCTCCTGGCTGTGACAGGGGGAGACGCTTGGGTGAGGCTGGGTGGGGCAAGCCCAGTGGTACCTTTGATTTCAGGCCCTTCTAGCAATGTTAGCAGCACTCTCAGGTTCCAGTGATAGGTGGTATGTTTTCATCCCTCCAACAATGACCCTTTCATACATTTATTGATGAATTGTTAAATATGACGTTTAGAGACATTTTGCTGTTAAAGAAGAATCCTCAAGTCCATGAAAAAGGATCAGCACCTCTCCTAACCCCCTTTCAAAATCATCCTCCCCACCCGGGTGGCTGCAGGGTTTTGTGCTCTGAGACTGACTGAGGTGTCTTGCTTAGGCCGACTCTTTTGTTTTTCCCTCCGCACAAGTTAATTTTCCCAGGGTCATGTGGCGATGGTTCACTATGGACACAGCATTTTCCTGCAAGATATTTTCTGAAACCGCCAAACAGCCTTTTGGTTTTCAGGAGTCTTATTTAAAGAAATTTGCATTAATAGCTCTTGGGGCCCCCTCATTTACATACATGTTTGAAAGGGCAGGAACTTGGGGAATGCAATAAAAAAAAACATAAATGTGCTGGCATTGCGTGCTCACCAGAGATACCCACGACTTTTAAAAAGTAGAAATTTAACTTTTGGTTACCTCAACATGTCCTTTTGCAGTTACGGAGCCTGGGAGAAGAATAAACACAGTTAATTTTTTCTTAACTTTGCCTCTGTGATAGAGCACATTGTTATTAGCTTTTGGTTTTCCAGAAGAGAATGAAGTTTTTTTGTGTAATGGTTTTTCCGGGGGTGGGGGAAACAGGGCATTAATTAAGACCCATTAGGGAATGAAGTGGAATTTGTTCTAAGGAGCCAAAACTGTTTTGCAGTTAGTACCAGATCTGCTTTGCTGCAGCATCCTACAGGCAAGGTTTCTTTGAGTTTATGATTCTGAAAAAAAATGAGCCTATTGGTTAAAATAACATTTTTTTTTAAAGCAATGATGTTCTGTGTTGTTTAGAAATTAGGTTGGATCTAATGACTGGCTAAGGCCTGTTGAAACATGAATGTGTTTTGTATTGTCGATTCTCAGGTAATTAATTACTGAATCAAAGTATAACCCATTATAAGTTTTAAAATTAAAACAAGGGCAAGGAATCATGCAGCCATATTTTTTAAAAGAATATGGAAAATAAGATGACAATGTAGATTTGAATGGAATAAAGATTTATTTAGCCTTGTTGAACCTGACTTAAACTGGGGTCCATGGATCCCCCACCCCTAGGAGTCCATGTTTAGAATTCTGAATTTCTCTAATTGAAAATTGGCATGTCCTGTAATTATGAAGTAGACAACAAACCACAGCAGACCTATGACTGCCACCAATAGAAATCACTCATTGCTGGGGCCGGCCGAGTGGCGCGATGGTTAAGA
>NW_017731695.1:929331-971616 GCF_001890085.2 Hipposideros armiger
CCAGTGAAGCAACGTCCTCCACAACTAGACTGAAGAACAAAAGGGCAGCAACTTGTCTGTTCCCCTTCCCCCAATTCCCCAGCACTGTTCCCATCCCCCCAATTCCCCAATAAAAATCTTAAAAAAAAAAGAAAAAGAAATCACTCATTGCTTCACAGGCCAGGTGGTTTGGGGCAACTGACCTCTCTGAGGCTGTGTGTTTTGGTTTCTAATAACCTTGTTCTTTCTAGGAGGTTCAACTACATCCTGCATATGTAAATTACTCAAAATGATTTAAAAGTTTCATTTCTTGCTAAGCTAGGCTGAAGGCTGGGGGAAGTTTATATATATTCAATATATAGTATAGATATATACTCAATCTGATAAAAATAAAATTACCTTAGGGGTCTGTAAATTATTAAGATACACTGAGAACCATTGTAATTGTGTGTTTAGAAGGACTAGAATCTGTCTTCCTCCAATCTACATATAGGCTCTGTCCGTCTATTGTCTACTGAAATCATCCTCTGTGTTTCTGGTAACTTGAACCATCCAGGCCAGTGGTTCCCAGAACGTGGTCTCTGTGCTAGTCCCATAGGTATCACCTGGGAGCTTGTTACAAAGCACACTCTCTGGCTCTGCCCCAGCCCTACAGAGAATCAGAAACAATGGCAGTGGGTCCTGTGATCTGTGTCTACCAAGCCCTCCAGGCGATTCTAATAGTCCTTAAAGTGTGGGGTCCAATGCTTAAACCATCCTTTGTCCCAGCACCAACTCTGGGATTAAATAAAATTGGGGGCAGCTGGTCTCCATCACTTGCTTGGCTCCTTGCTACTTGCTCTTGGTGTACCTTGGAGGATCTCAGCTTTTGACTCATTTGGGTTTACCTTGGCTTTTGGACCTTCCAGCTCTGTGGAATCTATCTTTGGGACTGGAAAAACCTTACTCTCAGATGGATGTTCTTTATCATGGCTACAGGTAAAAGTGACCCTCATTAGCTGGATCCCAACAATGGAAGGAGAAGCAGGGAGGTAGGGGTGGGGTTGGATAATGTGCTTAGAGTGAATAACTCATTCTCATATTCACCTTTGCCCTTGGTGTTCCTCCACCTCACCCCTGCTAGGGTCCACCTGTGCGAGGCAGGCTGTTTGTAGCTTGAAATTGGCCATAGTGGGAGTATTTACATCATGTAAATCGCAAATGCTACAAATCAAGGTACTTTTTGTTTCTTTGTTTTCTAGAGAGTCCAGTTTAGGAGCACACTTCTGAATGCATGATTTAAAGCAACATTAGCAATTACTAGTTCGTGTGAACTTGAGAATGACATTCAGTCTCAGCTATTACTATATGAAGCTGAGAAAACAAAGTCTAGATAAGAGAATGAAAATTATCCATAATTCTACCAGTCCAAGATAACCATGATTAATGTTTTGATGCATTTTTTTCAGGCTATGCATTTTGTTTAAATATTTGAGATCATTCAATTGGGCATCCCTTTCTTCAATCACCATGATATCATAAGCATTGTCCTGTATTTTTATTAAAATTATTTTTAAAAATTTCTTAATGGCTCTGTAATAGCCCACCCTTGGGATTAAACAGTTTACCTGATCTTTATTATAAATAATGTTGTAATGTTTTCCTGCATTTTAATTGTTACCTTAGATTATATTCCCATAGGAGGAATTATTGGATCCGTTTTTGAGGCTTAAATACATGCTGCCAAATTGTTTTTTTAAAGATTTTTATAAAAATATAGCTAACATACAATATTGTATTAGTTTCAGGAGTACACAATAGTTATTCAACATGTATATACATAGGAAGTGACCACCATTAAGTCCGGTAGCCATCTGACACCATACTCTGCTATCACAATATTATTGACTATATTCCCCATGCTGTACCAAATTGTTTTCCTAAATGTTTGTACTAGTTTTATTTCCCCCAGTGGAGAGGGAGTGTCTCCTTTTAGTTATTATGTTGACCAAATTAAGTTTCTAAGTGTTTTAACGTAGAAACCAGCATTTTGGCACATTGCATTTGGATGTCTGTTTGTTTTCTGATAGCTTTAGAAGGGATAACCAGATTTGGAGTGTTTCTAAAAAAAATTTTGATATCAAGACAATTCCTGAAGTTCTACTGATGGAGGAAGTTTGGCCTACAAATAAGTCATACTCTTTTAATGTCTCAATATTTTGTAATTTGAATGCATTGCAATGAAAGTTGAAATGTGGGTAGAGGTTTTGTATATGATCATATTGAATGAGTGACAGTGACAGTTTATCCCAGAGCAGTGGTGGCTGGGGAAGTTAACCACTATACTTTATTTATCTATTACTGGAGAAGAGTCCTCCTCTTCCATCCAGATAGGTTGGGAGTGAGAAACAGGAGTGAGTGAGGGGGATATATCCAAGATTGTGCCATTGCTTTTATTAATTTAACATTTAAAACAACAGCAGCACCTTTTCTTGTTTTATTTTTATTGTAAAAGGAATGTATGCTCAATATAAGTGAGTTAAAAATACAATTTCAAATAAACATTACTTACAGTTGTATTCTTCTAGTCTTTTTTCTATGCACATGTATATATATATATATATTTTATTTTTTATTTATTTTATTTTATTTTTTGCATATGTAATTTTAACCAAAAAGACATGCTCTACATGCTATTGTATACTCGTTTCTCCCTTTTACTTCCTTTAGGTTGAATGGACTATAAATATCTTTCCATGTCATTTAATAGCCTTCTAAGCATCCTTTTAAATATCTGCCCAGTGGTCCATGAGTATATATGGATATACTATTTTTATTTAAGTCATCCTTTATGGTTGGACACTTTTGCATCATGTGTTTTACAGTATTGTCAATAATACTTTTTATCCACTGAACTCTGGGTTTTATAGCTAGCAGCCTAGTTTGGGAACAGTTCAGAGAGAAGCTGACTCAATTTTAGAAAGTCCCAGTTGACCGACTGCAAGATAGATGATTGTGCCTGACCTTTTCATTTCTTCTTTCTTTTTGATTCTTCCCTCTCTTCCTTTCACAGATCTATAAGAGAGAGAGAAGTACTGGGCTCTCCATCTCCCCCCAGCCACTCACTGTCTTGCTCTTCATTTCAGGAGCCCACAGAGCCAGAGGCTGAGATAATTCCGAATATACTATGCTGCCTCCTCTCCTTGTTTGTTTAAAGTAATTAGGGGCACAGTTAAAGAGTAAGATAGTATACCAGGATTAGTCAAGAAATGACAGTTGCTTGCCTGATCACTGCCAACCTCCAATTATCTATCATTCCTCAGAGGTAACCAGTTGCAATTTTTTACTTGTTCCTTCAGATGTTTGTGTCTTTATTTCTATATAACATGCTTACATAGCAATTTTTTCATATTACATTTTATCTATTGTTTTCCTACTACTATAAATATAGAGAGTATTCTGCTTAGAGTCTCCAATGTGCCTCTTAGATTCTATTGATAAGAGTTACATAACAGTTTTAATTAGATCAACATTTGGTATTTACATCACTATGACTATATAGATAGTATTCACAGCTGAGCCAAATAGTGTACTGGAGTTATAATTCATTTTTTGTGTAACATTTTATTTTCCCTGTAGTTAATAATTGCCCTTTTGTTTTTGTATTTTTATTTGCACCTGTTACTAATATATCCCTAAAGTCTCCACCAGAGTTTAAAAATACCTCTCAACATGGTTGAAACTATTGGATAATTTATATCTTCCTAGTCTCCTTTTTTGGGAGGTATTTTTTTCTAGAACTCTCTATCTACTTTTTCCTTAGCTGTACTGGGGATTCTCTTCATCGTTTTCTTTGGCATTCATTAAGATTTTCTCCTAAGTAGGATTGCTGTATCCAGGATCCTTTGTCTTCCTCTTTCTTGGTTTATTCCTGTGGTGTACTGGTAAATGTTTAACAACTACTTGGAGGTGGGGTGGGGGTGGGGGAGTCAAAGAGGGAGGAAGCCCTAGGTTGTGTTGCTGATTTTAAGCAACTAATGTATGTACTAAACATGGTTTATTAGTCAGGATTCTCCAGAGAAGCCCAACATACAAGGTCTTACAATTAAATTTGTGAGCTTATCCTAGAAAAAGTGCTACATACCTCATTGCTGAATATCACTACGGTCACCTACTCCCCTTGGGAAGCTATGTGTCAATGCCAGTGCCTAGTCCATCCTTCAAAGCAATTTTGGAACCCTTTTTCTGGAATGGCCATCAAAGCTGTCATCATATTACCCTTGATGTCCTGAATGTCATCAAAATGTCTTCCTTTCAGTATTTACTTTATCATTGGGTAAAGAAAGAAGTCTTTGGGGCCAGATCAGGTAACTAGGGAGGGTGCTCCAATACAGTTATTTGTTTACTGGCTAAAAACTCCCTCACAGACAGTGCCACGTGAGCTGGTGCATTGTTGTGATACAAGAGCCACGAATTGTTGGCGAAAAGTTCAGGTCGTCTAACTTTTTCACGCAGCCTTTTCAGCACTTTCAAATAGTAAACTTGGTTAACTGTCTAGTTGGTACAAATTCATAATAAATAATCCCTCTGATATAAAAAAAGATTAGCAACATCGTTGCAACAAGTTCACGAACTTAATTGTCACGTCATGTGTGTGTGTGTGTGTGTGTGTGTGTGTGTGTGTATATCCCTGAGAATAAATCTCTTCAGATAGATAGAAATCAATATCTATCATCTATCAATCTATCTATCTATCTATCTATCTATCTATCTATCTATCTATCTATCATCTATCATCTATCTGAAGAGATTAAGAGATGTATTATGAGAACTGGCTCATATGATTATAGAGGCTGAGAAATCCCACAATTTACCTTCTGCAAGCTGGAAAACAAGGAAAGCCAGTGGTATAATTCCAGTCTGAGTCCAAAGGCCTGAGAACCAAGGGAGCCAATGGTGTAAATCCCAATCCAAAGGCAGGAGAAGACCATGTCCCAGCTCAGCAGGTAGGAAGCAAAAGTGACAAATTCCTCCTTCCTCTGCCTTTTTGTTCTCAGGTCCTCCCCAGATGGCATGGTGCTCACCCACATTGAGGAGGGCAAGGTACTTTACTGAGTCTACTAATTCAAATGCTAGTCTAATCCAGAAACACCTCACACACACCTAGTAATAATATTTAATCTGGGCACTCCTTGGTCCAGTCAAGTTGCCCTAAAATTAATCATCACAGAGAATTGGGAAGAGATACTCTTGTGGTCTGGTAAGAGCCAGCTACAGCATACCACTAGGTTATTACCTTAACTTTAATGGAGAACATCTTCTAATAGCCTCCTGAGAAAGGTTACATGGGAGGTAAATGTTTCGAAAACTTTCATTTTTTGAAATGAATATTTTACTCACACTTGATTGATACTGAAATCAAGGTGGGGAGTGGTTTTCACTCAGAATTTTGGGTGTGTTGCTCATTTTTTTTTTTCTTGTTTCCAGTGTTGCTGGTGAGAACTCCCGTGCCATCCTGGGTCTAATCCTTTTTATGTATCTTATTTTTCTTTTTTTGGAAGCCTCTAGAATCTTCTCTTTATTTCTGAGAGTAGGATATTTCATGATGGTGCATTCCACCCCCCAATTGTTCTGAATCCTTAGCAGATCCTTTTCAGTCAGGAAGCGCATGCCTTTTAGTTCTGGGAAACTTTCTTATATTTCTTTGATTTCCTTTCTTTCATTCTCTCTTTTCCCAGAACTCTTATTTCTTGGATATTACATCTCTTGTTTTGATTCTGTAATTTTTAATGTTTTTGATAGCTGGGAGCTTTTTCTCAACTACTGTGTTTCCTTGAAAATAAGACTGGGCTTATATTAATTTTTGCTCTAACAATCTACATTTATTCATTTATTCATGTACAAAAATCTACATTTATTCAAACAGTCATGTTTGGCTGATGATCTTAACTGGGGTTTATGTTTGGGGTAGGGCTTATATTACAAGCATCCTGAAAAATCATGCTAGGGCTTATTTTCCAGTTAGGTGTTATTTTCGGGAAACATGGTATATTCCAGCCCTTCTGTGTAACGTTAGATGTTCCTGTCAGGGTGATGGCACCTTGGGTTTGGGGCTATGTCCTATATCTGTGTCTCCCCTGGAGTGCCTGCCTGACATAATGCTTGACGGATGGAGAGGTGGAAATAGCAAAGGCTGTTCCAGGTAGATCTCGTTCTGAATCGCACACCAGGGACAAATTATTTAATTTCTCTGTTCTTCAGTCTTCTTGTTCTGAGCATGGGGAGGGAGGCCAGAACATCTGAGGGATGTCTCTCAGATCTGGTGAAAGGAGGACACGGCCCTCTCATTCTCCCACCTTCCCCTCAGCCTGCATTCTGAATAAGGCATGTTAATCTTAAAAATGTAAAATCTTGTGCGAGATTCCTTTACATTTTCTAGTACCCAGTGTCACAGTAAATAATTCCATCTTAATAACAAGGAACATTTTGATACTTTAAATAGGAATATTGCTTTTCAATGATGAATTCAAAGTGTGTCCTTCCATCTGCCTTGCACGTCCGACCTCCCTTGACCAAATTAATGACAATAATACTGGCTAAGATGTATTGAGCATTTACCACATGCCAGGCTCTGTTCCAAGTAGTTAACATGCATTTATTTAATTCTTACAATAATCCAGTGAGGTAGGTGGTATTGTTATTCCCATCTACACTTGAGGAATGGAGGCTCAGAGAGGCCTAAGGTTACATAACTTGTAAATGTAATGTTGCAATTAACCATGGGTTGTATGCTTCTATTAAATCTTCATGGAGAGGCTCCTGTGTGTGGATCTCTCACATGACGGAAGCCAGGGACCTTGGGAAGGTCTCCCTAGTGGGGAGGTTGAGCATCTCCAGGACCCAGCTCAGGCTTAGCACATATCTCAGCCCACGAGGGAGGAGGCTCCTTGGGGCCGCACATCCTTTACAGCTGTCCCTGAGAGAAGATTCGACAGGCCTGGCCAGTGGGACCTCTCCTGTGCGAGCAACCTCAACCAATAACACAGTTTCGCCTCAGCAGCCAGGCTCAGCTCCCGGCAGGCTTTGTTTAAACAGGCGGGTTGTAACAGCTGGGGCTGGCTCAGTGGAGCGAGTGGGCAGCCAGGGACGCTTGAGTGCAGGTGCCTGTCTCTGAATGTGCAATCATGCAAATCCAGGGACCCAGACCGACGTGAATTGAAAGCCTGCTGTTCAGTTCCAATAAACTCAACTGTCTGTTGCCAGAGCGGCCCGGACTGGCAGTCCTCGACTCATCAATTCAAACGAGTGTTTCTAGAGGAAAGACATGTGGGGTGAATTCCAATCAGAGCTCGCTCCTTTTGGGAAGACAGCATCTGAGAGGCTTCAGACACCTTCTGGAGAGTAAATCTCACAGGGACTGGCAATGAGACAGGAGGTGTTGTGGAGACGGAGCTGAGGGAAACCACACCCTCTGGTCATAGGATCTTAAAGATCACCTGACCCTCCCTCCTGTTTTTAAAGTTAAGTGAAAGCCAGTGAGGGTCAGGGACTTGCTCCAGGGCACACAGCACACCAGGGGATTAGGCCTCCTGATCCTGCGTCCTGGTTCCCTTTTAGCCATTACACCCATGAGGCTTTCCCTTTAGCTCCTTGCAGCAGGTCACAAGTCTAACACCATCAACAGCTTTCTCCCCAAAGCCACGTAAGGAGACTAGTGGTAACAAACAGTATAATATGAAGAACTGAAAGGGTTGTTTGAAGCACAGAAAAGGGGAAGCTAGGGGCAGGTTGTGGCTAAATGTCTGGGCATTGTCTCAGCGACAGAGAGGCTTGCAAGCCACAAGACTTGTCGTCCTTTCTCTGACACAGTTCTCATGGGCCCCCAAGGAGCCTGCAGATAGATCTTAACTGTAAAATGTCTGTTCTGTAAGTTGGAGCCCTTGGGTTGCAAGTAATTAAAAGCAATTCCAGCTAATGGAAGACAAACCTGGGCATCCTGTCTCTATCAGCAGAACCACATTCTCTTCTTTGGTCCACCTGGCCGACCATGACTGCCCTGCAGCCTGGGGGGTCCTGTTACCCAGACCTTTGATGACTTCTCACTGCCCAGCCCTGCCCCGCCCTGGCCTCTGAAGTCCTTGGCAGTGCTTGAGAGACGAGACTCATTAGGCTTCTCATTTGTAGCAAATGCCAGTGTCACATTATTCAGATGCCACAGAAGCCAGTGCCAGAAGAATGAATGAAATAGTGTGGACTTCCTAGCTCGGAATCACCAATTCAGGAAGTTACCTTCAATGCCAACTTTAAGCTTGCCTGCCAAGCTGGTCTATGCGCTTAAGCCCCCACGCCATCCCTCCAAGCCAGGCAAACCAGCAGAGGCTATTCTGGCACCAAACGGTGGTTACACAATTCCTATTTTTTCTCTCCCAGGGTTTCACATCCAAGGAGAAATGGTAAAAGTTGTGTTTGGCTGAAACATCTAGGCAGCTGTAGCTGCGTAAGAATGAACACATCAGATTTTAAAGTTCAAGGGCTAGAAAGAATGAACATGCATTAACTCAGGGCAGCCCAGAAATATGTTACAATTTCTGTTCTAGATGAAAATTGACTTGCAGTCTCACAATCTCAATTCTGAATTCCTGGGAGACAGAATGTGCTAAACTCTCTGTGGGTCAAGTGTCTGGAGTTGGCTTAGTCATCAGAAGGGGCAGGTTCACCCACACTGCAGCTGGAAGGCCACCTGTGGGACCTGCTTGGAGCAACGTTATCAAGAGAAAAAGGGTTTCTGGGAAGCTGAGCAGACGACTAGAGAAATCAACTACTCCCGTTACCTAATTAAATATTAAGGTTAAATGGCTTTTCTGTTACCATTAGTCTATTTGAGTTGGGACTGTGAACCAATTTTCCCAAAGCTAGGCCATCCTATGTTAAACCAGCCCCTCAGGTGTGTGGAATGCAGGTTCTTTGGAATGGCCAGAAGGATCAGTGATGGTGAAACTATCTCCTTGTAACCCAGACTTGTAGGCTTTGGTCTAATCCCTTCATTTTTACAGCTGAGGAAACGTAGGTTCAGGGAGGAGACACGCCCTGCTCAAGGTCAACCCATCCCCAACAGGTACTTTGTGAAGTGGGGAGGCTGGATCCTTCATCAGCCATCAGCATGTGGTGCTGTGAAAGGCTGACTGGATAAATACTGTACCTCTGTGGCAAGATTTGTGGCCCTCAGAGGCCTCCTGGTAACAATGCCTAAGAAGGTTTTAATGATCTGTCTACTGGGCATTTCTGAAGCATTCATTTTAGAGAAGGCCAAGGTGCTCACACTATAATTCTAAAGCTAATTTCTCCCTGGACTCTTATGCCCTGGCAGCAAGAGAGCACGAACAAGGAGAATGACTCGGATCGCAGCGGCCCTTGATTTTTGTCCTTTTGACCTTGTGCTGCAGAAAAAAGATGAGCTGGGTGTGACTTTTTACACCTGCTTCAGAATGTTGTTGCAGAAGGCATTGCAGGGGGTATGAGGGAGCCAGCTATAGCCCAGTGCCTCTGCCTGCAAAATATCTTCCTACAATTCTTATGCTTTTAACTACAGCTGGGAACCAGTGGAGCATAGGATTGAGCGGAGGGTGGAGGTGGGAGTGGGCTGATGTGAAAGGGCATTGTCACAGCTTCATTGAGCCCGGATTATGAGGAAGCTAAAGGATTAGGGTGGAGAAGATGAAAGGTAAGCCAAGGAAAAATAGGTGAAAGATGTGGGTATTAAAATAAGTGAAATTCATGGGAAGCATATCCAATGTTTTGTGCATGCTCAACTGGATTAGGAACATATAATGAAAACAAGTAGACTTAATGGGGTGGCGATGATTAATAGTGTCTTGCAATACATCAGGAAGTGACTGTGTAGTAGGAGTGCTACAAGAGGAAATTGAACTTAATTCTTATCTCCTTATGATGTTTTAGTTGCTTAACTTCTTAGTACACACCTGTGAAACCAGAAAGAAAGAGAGACCTGAAGTTTAATGTGTTGTTTGCAAAGTAACTTGAGATATGAATGTCTTGAGTATGTGCTTCAGCTGTAGCAAAGACTAGGCTCTTTTTCTAGCTAATTATTGTAATAAGTGGGTGTCCCCACTGGTTCTGGTGGCTGGTTTAAAGTCACCATCTGATGAAATGAAAGTTCAGCTTCTCTCCATCTACACAGTCCAGCCATCCCAGGGCCCAGGTGAAGTTTTATCCCCACCATAAACCTTACAACATACCTTCCCTCCTTGGAGTCCTTATAATGCTTCATTTGCATTACTTACCTTTGTATTGCATCACATATGGTATTGTATCACTAATGCACTATAGTGGGATTTGAATTTTTCAGACTGTTCTAATATGGAGACTTATGGCAGAGAATGATAATTGTGCCCACCTTACTTTTAATAAGACAGTCCTGCCCCCTGGAGAAGGCAATGACTACCTACCTAGAGTATACATATTTCAGCCTCCCTTGCAGCTAGGTATGGCTGATGATGGGATGTGAATCGAAGTCCACAGTTGTTCCTTACAAGGAATTGCCTTCCTTTCTTTTTTATCCCCCCTTCCTTTCTAACTGGCTAGCATATAGACCAGCACATACCTGTAGAATAATGGAAGAGAAGGGACTTGAGTCCAAGGTTGGCTTTGTACTGGGTTGTCAGAAAAGTCATGACGCATTTTTTTTGCAACGAAAAACAGAAAAATATGTCATGACATTTCCAACAACCCAATAAAATAGAGTGTCCTACCTGCTCTGGACTTCCCTTGTACCTGTTGATACGAAGTAAGAGAGAAAGAAATTGATGCCTTGTTTTAGCTTTTGTAGTATTGATCTCATTGTAGCAGCTTATCCTATATCTAAACTAATAAACAAGTTAAATGCTTTGTGTTTTATTTCCTTTCCTTGTTGGTATACACATGATTCTCCAGACTCCTGGGAGGATGTAAGGGTTCTCTTCTTTTTGCTCTTCAGGAAAAGGGGACTGATTTTTCTCTTGAGTTCTCAGTTTGATAAGCATTAAGTTTATTGTGAAGGAACAAGAGAAGAGGGTTTGAGGAGAAGGTAGAGGGAAGAAAGTGTCTCTGCAGAAAGGAGGATTTCATTAGTGCTAAGCAGGGCCTTGGAGGGCAGAGAAGGAGAAGGAAGGAAGCTCAGGGTGACCCCATGAGCTGGTTCTGAGCCTGGGAAGTTACTAAGGAGGGAGAAGGTATGGGGAAAGATGTGCGAGCACAGCTGGCAAGAGACTAGCAAGAGGAGTATTGTTCAAACAGGAGTGTTGTGGAAACAGAGCCATGGCATTTGAGATGAGCCCAGGTACTGTGCTAGCAGAACTTTTTGAAGGTATCTGGTTAGGCCTTTCCTTCATCCACATTGGAGACCTTTGACTTGTCACTGCCCCTGAACACAGTGATATCCATCCATGCTCCAAGACTTTGCTCAGCCCCACAGGTCACCCCATGTAGCTCTTCTCTGCATCCTCTACCCTGGCATGCTTTGGGACTCAAGAAAAGGGCAGTGGTAATGGAAAGCTCTCCCAACATCTGAAATTGGGAGTGGAGTTGCCAGACTTAGGGGAAAAAAAATATACAGGATGCTTAGTTAAATTCGAATTTTGGATAATGCATAATTTTTGTATAACTATGCCCCATGCATAAATGCCTATATTTTATCTGGTAACCCTACTTGGGGGGAGGAGGATTGCTAGAAGTCTCTTGAGCTAGGCTAATGGTAATGACACCAATGTTGCATTACTCTTTCATGAGTGTAGATGGTACAAACCTAAAGCAAGAAGATTAATTCCAGTGCCATCCATGGCATGAGGATGAAGTCAGGGTCCCCAACCTGACTGAAACATTTTTGGGGTCAGCACTTATCAGACACATCTGACCATTCCATTCAGCACTAGCACAGGGCCAGGCGCAGGCTGGGCATTCAGTGAAGCCTTGCTGCCAACTTGAATCAAAAAGCCCTGTGTGAACTGGAGGGAGCACTGAATCAGTATTTAGGAGACTTGGTGCAGTTCCTGGTATTGTCTTTGACTTGGCATGTTTTCTCGAGCAATTTTCTCAGCCTCTTGGCCATTTTCTTTAGGTGTAAAATAAGGGGTTTGGATTACAATGTATAGTTTTCAATTGGTGACCTTTAGGAAATAGGGGAAGTAAGAAGAGAGAGGGTGCAACTAAGCAGGGCCCAGCTTTGCGTTGCCTGCTTGGAGTAGATCTCCAGCCACAGCTCGGTATGACCCACAGTCATCTCTCTATTACTAGTCAATGAACATGACAGACCCTGTTGACCCCGGTTACCCCTCTGTCTCCATTGAGTAGATTTGGGGAAGTCCATTTTTTCCCAAGGTGTTTTCGGGGACCTCCAGTGTTGCTGCCCTGTCCCAGGACATCAGCTTGACTACTGTGGTCAGGGAGTCAGTCAGTCTACTGAAGGGCCCGCCATTCACTGCCATCAGGGTTGTCATGACACACCACTGCTGAAAACCTGGCTGTCTAGCTCAGCTGCAGACTTCTCCGCTCATCGCCACCCCTGGTACCCTGACCCAAGCCCCCAGGGAGAGTCAGCCTCTCCCAAGTTGCTCCAAGCCCAGATGCAGGCTTCTTCTTCCCCTCCTGAAATCTAACTAGGGGCAGATTCCATGACCTAGCCTAGTGTTCCACAGCCCATGTCTTGTTTCTCAGACACTTTCTCTTAAACGACCTTGCTGGGGATAGGGGCTGGGAGAGCTGACGGTTCAGTATGAATATCTGTCTAGGAAAAGCCATTATTCCTCTGCTTTCAGACATACAATATAGCTTGGGAGATTAGTTCTCTTTCTATAGCACACACATGCAAATATAGGAAAACCGCACAGTTTCCTCCAAGGACAATGGGTGGGGACTTGTCTTTCACTGATGAAACTAAAAGGCCTAGCAGCCCCCCCCCCCGCCCCAAATAAAGGAGGCTCCAAAGGAAATGGCAACCTCTGTTTCTAGAAACTAAAGTTACAATCCAACCCCCTTCCTAAAGAACAATTCCCTCACTGAGTTAAAAAAAAAAGTGTAAAATTCTTCTTCACCAGGTACTCTATTATATACTCAATGACATTCTGTGTTAGGTTTACTTTGAATAAAGTTTTTTGTTTTTTTTTAAGTTTGGAAAACACTGACAACTTAAAATCTAATAGAGGAGGAAAAAGTAATATGGAACCAAACTGGAGGGTCTAGGAGAGGGCTCCATTGTATGGTATCAGAAAAACCAGCCCTGGGATATGGAGGAGTGGAGAGTTATGAGGGTTTGAGGCAACTGAGGATCTTGGGAGGAGATGGAATTTAAGCCAGACCTTGAAGGATGATTCTGCTCGGAAAAAAAACAGAAGGAAGAACATTCAAGTACAAAGTCCTGACATGTGGTAACTTGGAGGTGTAAATGAACATGTCTTGTTTGTGGGAAGGTGAGGGGACCCAGGGAGCAGCACCAGGTGTCCTCACTGCCTTTCACCAATTGGGATAGAAAGAGGGTTCATCTCATGTGGTAGCCTTGATCAACTGGGTGTGTGGCCTGGAGTGTTGCGCTGAGAACAGTTTTGAGGCCACAGGGCTCAGCAGGGAAGAGTGCTGTCATTGATTAGTGATGTCTGCGATAGGTACAGGAGGGGAGAGGAATGACACGTGTTTCAAGAATAAGTCACTTGGGCCGGCCCAGTGGTGCATTGTTTAAGAGCTGGCTTGGGATGCCAGAGGGCCCCGGTTCGGATCCCACATATGAAGGCCAGTGACACTGCCCTTTACAGCTAAGATGCTGAACAACAGCTCAACCTGGAGCTGGGCTGCTGTGAGTCACCAGCAACAGTGTAGGCTGCAGCCCCTGCTGCAGCGGGTTGCCATGGGCTACCGCGTGTAGCCAGCAGCCAGTGTGAGCGGCCATCCAGAAGCCGGGGACTGATCTGCCTCGCCAGGGAAGAGCGCAATGATGGTGCCAACTTGGGCCAGTGAAGCAACATCCTCCACAACTAGACTAAAGAACAGCAATTGTCTGTTCCCCTTCCTCCAATTCCCCAATAAAAATCTTTTTTTAAAAAAAGAATACGTCACTTTTGCCCTCGAAACTGTTTGACGTATGTTCAAAAGAACCTCCAGTGTGGGGGCTTACTTCCTTTTTCCTCTCTGGAATTTAAGTCAATGGATGCTGAGAGTGAAGCCTGTGGCTTTGAATGATACCTTTTACATTTCTGCCAAGCACTCAAGCCTAGCTTATACCAACTGCTAGCAGTTGCTTTTCAAGCTGTTCAGAAAAGCCAGGGTCCTTGTCTTTGCTGCCTGGTTATAGGAGGGAGCAATTTGTTTCAACTGGGCACAAATAACTTTGATTCAAGAGAAGACAAGAAAGGCACTGAAGGGTAGAGGAGAACAGGGGAAACTCTGCCTTCAAACATTGGGGGATATTCATGTGAGTGTGTTATTACCTAATGTGTGTTATATTGCTTAATGTACCCAAGCTTTATCTCCCTATCAAGATTGTAAGTCCCTTGAGGTCAGGGACTGTGCTCTCTTTATCTGTGAGGTTAGACAGGAACTGGGTCTGTGCTGTTTGCATCTCTACAGTGCTTTTCATGTGGCGGACTCGGTATCCTTCGGGATGTGAGATGCTTATAAGGTGACTGTTGAGCTACTTTGAGAGCACTGCCGATGGCTTGTCTGCTTTAAAGGAAAAGCAGAAAAGGGGAGTCGAAGAGGAGAGATTAAGAAATTGAGCTGTGGTCCTTGAGTTGGAGCAGTTTGGCAGAATGTAACAATGTGCCATTCATCCCACCTCCTTCCTGGGCTTTTTCTCAGGGGCTGAGCCTCCTTTCAATTCATAGGATCCCCCCTTGGGGGTGGAGGAGGACCGTGTGGGCACAAAGAGAGTACTGACTGGATAGGGCACCTTCATAAATATTTTCCCTGGAGCCTGCAGAATGGCATTTTTCTGCTTGCACTGAAATTGTCCAACTGGTATTTTCAAAGGATGGAGTTTTTGGAAAAATTGGAGCCTGGAGGGTGACTTTTCAGGAAATAGGCTATGATCTTTGATTCATTTTAAAAACTGCACACTAATAAGAAAATTGTGTCCTGCAGCAACAAAGTAACCTGGCATGCATGACAAGAGGTGGCGGGACTATTCCACATCTTGGTGTCAATGATGAAGTAACATGGTTGGTTGTGGACGGAGCAGAGGGCTGTCGTGGGTCACATCGAGTCAGAGAATGAGTCAATTAGATTCACAGAGTATAAAACGGATGGCCAGATTAGCTCAAGTGAAAACGCTTTGTAAAATTAGAAAATAGTTTTAAAAGTACATATACTTTGAAATATGGGAGGTGACATCTATAGACTATATCTAGATATCATTATGTGGACTTTGAGCTTGCCTGAATCTTCTTAAACTATCAATAGTTAAACCTTCGGTCAAAGAGAATTATAGCAAATAAGATGAGGAAAACTCTGTACTTTCAGATTTTGCATTCTGTTTTTTGTAGTCTTACCAGCCAACTGAGCAGCGCTCCCCACCCCCCCACTCAGAAATTTAAGTTTTCTTTCCTATAGAAATGTTAAGTATAGAAACGTTAAGTCTCCTCCCTAGTTCCTTAGTTTCTTAGCGCTTGGCTTTTATTCCTTTTCTAACCAGTTTGTGAATCCTAGACTAAAGATTGCTCCTAGCCTGAATCATAGAATTCTCCTATCCCCCTGCTTCTGAATCCTAAACAATAGATGTCTCCTACTCTTGCTTCAGATAACTACCGTATTTCCCCATGTATAAGATGAACCCTTTTTCGAAAAATTTGGGATCTAAAAACTGGGTGCGTTTTATACAGTGGTTGTAGGTTTTTTTACTTGCATTTCCTGCTTTTTTCAAATTTTGCTTTTTTATGATGAATAAAACTTGAGTTCAATAACTTTATGTAATACATCTAAAAAAAATTTCAGGCCCCAAATTAAGGTGTGTCTTATACATGGGAGTGTCTTTTATACATGGGGCAAATACAGTACTTGAAAGCCTGTGACTTCCTAATATCCCCCAGGCCAGTAAGCTAAATGCCAAACCCATTCTGGACCCAGACAATTGATGTCACCTGAGTGACAGGCTGAATGGCCGCAGGCTTCATGAGAGCTAACAGATTTGTTAATTAAAATCTATTTTTCCTCATTTAGGGGCCTTGGGGATACAGAGGACACCCCAACAAGATTGCCAGTCACAACCAAAGAAGTCAACATGGTCTTCCAGGTGGAGCTCGAGACCCCTTCCTCTCATCTGAGACCAGCTAGGGTGAGAGTTCCATGAATCCCCCAATAGACAGGGACAGCTCTACACCCCTGCCCAGCAGGAAGCAGATACAGAAGACCTCCTGTCCCTCAGCTTCCCATAGAGATTTTATGGGGATCACGTCTCTCAAGGGGAAAACAAGGCAGGCAGTTAGAGGCAGGCATTGGGTCTCTACATTCCTGCACGTCCCACAGAGTGGGACCGCAAAGGGGACATTCCCTCTACACCCAAAACTCCCCCTTTGTATTGTAATTACCTATCCCTGTGGGAAAACAAATGGGCACAAAATATCCAACTAGATCAGACCAGTCACTGGCACCTGCGCAGTACCTCTTGTCAATCACAGGTGCCAATCAAGTGGTCCCATGCCCAAAGGGGAACAGCCCATTCTAGAGAAAGGGGATAAAAACTCCAAATCCTGGGAAGTCTGCCCTGCTGTCTTTTTGACCACTTCTTCCCTTTTTGAACCCCTTCCCCCCTTTTTTGAGCCTTTTGAGCCTCACCTTTGTGAGTGGCCCATTCCAAACTCTTTGAAATGTACTATCTCTTCGAATAAACTACTTTTTCAGTTACTTTACTTTGGCACCTTGTTCAGTTCTTTGCTCGACTTGCCAAGGACCTGGACTTTGCGCTGAGAAGGGCCCTATGTCTGACAACAGTAGGAGGGTTGAGAATTGACTAGAGAGTTTAAGCAGGTCATCCTGCTTTAGGAATTAGAGCTTAAAGCAGCACTAGTGTATCGGCTACTCCCATCCCCTTTGGGTTATAGATGAGAACAATGAGATTTAAATGACTGAATGTTTTGTTAAGGTGCTTTAGTTAGTGGCCAGACTAGGCTCAGGACTCAGCATACCTGCTTCTAAGTCTGGGCACTGTCCACCTCTCTGACCTCTTGGTGGACAGGAGCTCAGCTGGCTTTGGCTTCTCTGAAGTCTAGAATGGAGTCTTACCACTGTTCTGCTCTGAAATGTAACCCTGCTGAGCTCTAATTGCCATCTTCAAGAGGACAGCATCGGGCCACTTGCTCCCCTGCAGGAGAGTGAAGCGTGGAACAAGAGAATATACTTAAAACCACCGTCTTGGCTCACTGCAGGAAAGGTGCTGAACAGTGTGGAGCTCTAATAGTGTTAATTGCAGTATGGGGGTTAAGCATGTGGCCTTGGAGAAGGTCATTTTACTGCTTTGTGCCTCAGTTTCCTCACCTGTAAAATAGTGCTAATAACAGTGTCTTCCCTACTGGGTTTTCGTAAGGATCAAATGAGTTCACACACACACACACACACACACACACACACACACACACACACACATACACACATACACACTCACACTCTTTATAGTCCTTATACTGGTGCCCAGTACATCGTAAGCACACTTAAGGACATTTGTTAATACCTAATGTCTGGCCCTGGTCTTGTGTTGCTTCATGTATCCAAGCCTTATCTCCCTGTGGAGATTATAAGTCCCGTGAGGTCAGAGACTATGCTCTCTTTACCTTAGGGAGTTAGACAGGGACTGGGTGGCTATTATCATATTAGTTATACTACATCTTTCCGACCAGTTTTGGTTGTTGAAACTATGTTTGCAATAGCAACTGCGCAGCTATCCTATTATAATATATACAGTAGCTCCTTAAAAGTCTTCAGTGTCCATGTGAACACAGTGCAACAACCACCCCATGCACAGGTGCTGTTGGGGACCCACACCTCATTTCCTCAGCCTGGGTCACCAGTTACTCTCATGAAGTCTTCAACCTCAGGGCTGGCTGAGTCTCCAAGCTTTTCTTCTTCAGGGTTTTATCTTAAGCTGTGGAGGTCTGTTTGGCCTGGAAATGCAGGAAAGTGAATGCCTCCTTGACCAATAAGAGATAAGAGTCTCCTGTCTTTCTGAGGCTCACCACGGAGGCACCTTCTATGCTATGATCTCTCAAACTTGAATGTGTCCCCAAATCACCTGGGGAATCTCATTAAAATGCAAATTCTGATTCAGGGATTCCGGGGTGTGACAAGATTCTGCTTTTCTAATCTGCTCCCAGAGGATGTTGATGCTGCTGGCTCGTGGGTCATACTTGCAGAAGGAAGTCTTTACAGGGTTTCCTTTAAAAGTCCCTCAGGGGTTAGAAGAATTGCCCAAGTAGTGCCCAGCTCAATAGCATGCTCTTATTGGTTTTCCCTTCTTCCCTGTCCCACCACCTCTCTGGCTTCTTATGATCATCTTCCAAATAAACCACCAAAAGCTCTGCACCAAAGTTCTTGTTCAGACTTGGCTTTGGGGAACACCCACAATAAGACAACACTCTTTACAGGTCACCCTCATTGATGCAGGTCACAGATTACTCCAGTCTGAGTCTGATCCCTGAGCTCTTTGTCCTATAAGTCGCTGCCTGTCAGCAGCCTATGACTGCTTTTGAGTTTTGAGTTCAGCTGCAGATAACTACAATGGACAGACAACTCAATGAGAATTCAACAGGTTTAAACTTGAGCAACTTGAATAATTTTGCTTGTGGTCATTCACATAATGAAATGTTAAAGTTCTTTCTCACCATTTATTCACTTACTCATTGAACAAGCATTTATTGACCTGAGCCTATTGTAGGTGATAATCAATTGCAGACTTGGGGACTCTCAAGTCTCCCTCTTCAGGGGCTTGAGGTGTTTATGTTAGGGTGGAAGAAATGGTTTCAGGTGAGGGAAATCCTTCAGGTGAGGGGTATTGGAAAATCTGGATGCACTTTTCAAACTGTACTTACAAAGGACTTACCAAGGAGTTTCTGACTAAGTAGGAATGGGCACCAATGAAGGGGATAAATGAAGCAACAGGGCCAAGAATCTCCACACACTTGTGCTTGAAGGCAGGGGTTAGACCTCTGGTTTTTCAGCATTGGGATTCTCTCATTGTGTATTATTTCACATTTGGCTTAGATTCTTGGGGAGTCTCCTAATGGTTCTTACTTGTTTTGTGGAGGAAGGGGGAAAGAAGGTTCTGGGACCCTTTTGAGATTCTGATGACAATTATGAACTCCCTCTAAAAAATGCACACATGCACACATACAGACAACTCTGCTACCCAAATCAGAGGACCCGGTTAAATACCTCCTGCTTCTTACCACGCTTCCCACAAAAAGGGATTAACTGTCCTTGGTTATAAATGTTCTTAATATGCCCCATTGCACCCAGTGTTGTCCTCTTTCTGAGAGCAATTATCACCCCACTGTCCAAATCACTCTTGGTGCTATCTTGGGCTGTCTTCAGCTCAGCACTTTTGTAGTGAGCTTTGACAGCTGCAGGGAAAGGAGGGATTATTCTGTCTTCAGTCACTCCATTATCTAGGAACTACCTATTGATTGCTCCTCTTCACAGAACTGAACATAGTCCTTAGCTTTGGCTATGTCTCTGGAAGCATAAAAAAAGAAGGTGAGGTTGATGCTGGGAGGATTTGCTGAGGAAATTAGAAAAGACCGCTGTGATTGGGAGGTGGGGGGAATAGATGGGCCAGAAGGGAGGGGAAAGAGATGAATTATATAATGATTGATGGCTGATGACCTCACCATGTTCTCTGGAATTGTCCTTGTAGGAGATGATTAATCAACAGCACTTGAGTTCCACTGGACTATTCCATCTCCTGGACTTTGTTTTAATTTTGCTGTGATCTACTAGGTTATTTTGCTCATGCTGAGTCCCAAAGTTGAGTATTTTTGGCTAGTAGAGACAAGGCATGAGGCAAACTCTTATTACTTCCCTTCTGCTGGATCTGTTGTATAAGTTTTACCAGATGGGCTTTTTCCTTCCTGAGCTATTGATTGGCTGCCTTTGTCACAGGCTCAGTGATTTCGGATTTCCTGTTACTGAAGAAAAAATAGAATGAAAGAAGAGTTGTTGGTTGGGGCCTTCCTCAGAGACACTTGGGGCTGTCCCGAGTTCAGTGTTTTTACTCTTTTGTTTACCTTTATAAAAATAACGTGAAGACATATAGGACATATCAATAGGTCCACCCACATTTGCAATGAAACTTATTTTTAGTGAAAATAATCTTGCTAGAATGTTCATTCAGTCAATGCTTAGTAAGAGCCACCATTGACAAGGCATGTTGCTAACTTTAAGGAAATAAGCTTTGGAAAGTGTTCACCATTAGCTTTGATGTTATTGCTATGTGAAGAACACTTGGAAGACCCTGCAAATGTTCCCATGCTTCTTTCTTCCTACCCATCTTCCAGATGACTGAGGATCCAGATCCCCTTTGATTTATGTATAATCTCTAAACTTAAACTACCTCCTTGTGTTGGTGGATCTATTTAGAATCCACAGCTCTAACTTTGCATCTCAAAAACATTTTCCTTTTTCTGGCATGTTTTTCAGATCACTTGTTGGACTCAAAGATAGCCATTAGTCCCCCACTCTGAGTTTACTTTGCTATCATGCAGTAGTAGAAATATCGCATTTCTAATTCTTTTTTGTATGTGTCACCTCAATATCCAAAATGGTCTCTAAAATTTATTGAACCACCCAGGGTCAGAAATGTGAGCTTGGCTTTTTGTTGGGTTTGACCTATTGACCCAGGAGAACAGCTGCTGTGGTTCTTACAGCTGCCCTCAGCTTGAGGAGTCTTTTACCCAAAGACGCTCCCTTTGATGGACTTCTCTGGGAGAAGAGCTATTTCTGAATGAATTTTTCTCTGAAGGCTCTACTAGTCCTGGCAGAGAAAACAATGATAAGGGGAAGACAAACAGAGAGCTGAAGGATTACCTCACAAGAACAACACAACAACGAGGAAAACTGCTTTGAAGTGAACCCCTGAACTTTATTAGTTATTTTACCACAACCAGAGGAAAAGAATGGAGGAGTACAAACTTTTTCAGGTTGTTGAGAAGAGACTGCTTCCCTAAAGGTGGCACATGTCAGAAGAGAAGTTGGCACATCTGGACATGGCTGACTGTGGGCCTTCATTAGGAATTACCCAGTGAATGCCAGTTGTTCAGCAAATTGGACCTCTCTCCTCTTCCTCCTCCTCCTACACACACACACACACACACACACACACACACACACACACACACACACACACAGTGAGCTCCTCTGAGCTCTATTCAAAAATCCACTAAAACCCTTATTTGTTGATCACATTATGTTCAATTAATCTGCTTTCCCGGCTACAGAGCTCCTCCAAGATAAGGACCTATTCCTACTCTTCCTAAATCCTCAGGGTCTGGCCTAATGTAGGACCCAATAAACACTGATTAAATGCTGCTCTTGCTTCCTGCATCCACCGCCGTCCAGTACACTCACAGAGTATTGTTAATTCTCTGTTTATGCTGCTACTTGAGAATTTAGGAGACCGGGAACCATTTTTTTAATGCCTTTATCTTTCCAAGACCTAGAGGAGTGCTCAGGTCCTAGGAGGCTAAACGCTAAGTGTTTGCAGAATACATATGAGGCATGGGCTGAACTGGGTGACAGCTCAGGCTCTTCTCCTCACCCTGGTTGACATCTGAGGGAAGTCACCCTACCTCACTGGGTTTACAAAACCACCTTTACTTCTCTAAAAGACTATATATAATGTTGAAATTCAGGCAGTTATTACAGATATCCCTGGTGGGGTGAACTGCACAAACAATTAAGTTAGAAGACTTGAGTTCTAGTTCTCAACCAGTGGGCTGTGTGGCCTTGGATAAGCCATAGAACATGGTGGCAATAATACTCACATTTACCTCATAGAGTTTTTATTTTTTATGCTTCTATTGATTATTTTAAAGACGTTTAAAAGTAATATGTGCTCATGATAAGAAGTAATATATCATAGAGTAAAATTGGGTGAAAGATCAAAGTTCCATCCTCCTGCCCCAAATCAACCTCTCTTATACCCAGTCTACCTGTCACTCACTGGGGTCTTTCGGGGATGTGGTGAGAACATGACAACATAAAAATGAAGTGGTGTATAAATGTATAGTAGTCCACATAGATGCCAAGTATTATTATTATTATTATCATTATTATTATTATTATTACTACTAGTAGTAGTGGTAATTTGAGATACAGATTTTGTATTTGAGAATTTCAAAGGGAACTAGTTGGAAGGTAGGGTAAGTGTTCAATAGCACGCGACCTACAACAGCAGTCATGTTCACCTGTGAATCCCCAGACTGGTTTAAAAGTGTCTACTGCTAAACACTCCCAGGTCAGGAGGCAGGAGGAATACGAGGTAATTCAGAATGTGGGGGTCAGAACACCCGCAGCAGACCCCACTGTACCCCACCACACCATGGCAACTCTGGAAAGTGCCTAGACCCTCTCAGCCCAACTTTCCACTTCTGTATAAGGGAGGTAATGAAAGTATCCTCTCTGTAGGGTTGCGATAGGGATTAAGTGAGTGAGTATACAGAAAGCACTGAGCATAGGGCCTGATATACAGTGAATGCTCAGTAAGTATTAGCTTATGATTAGTGAATCTCTGAACAGATGTCCATAGGAGAGCTGCCCAGAAGATACTTGCCAGCTATGTCTACTTTTAAGCTGTTGTGATGGTTCAGCAAATATTCAGAGGAGATTCCAGGTTTCTTGCATTTAAAAACAGTCTTCCCTGAATCAATAAAGGTCCTCTTGGGAGTTCCCATCTTCTGTACTTGATCATCTTGCCCTCCTGCACAAGCTATCACCTTGCATAACTGAAAGTGTGAAGAAACCCAGTGAGAATTCACTTCTTCAGCAAATATACCCAGAACTTGCTTTGGAGGGACTCAACGGCCATCTTGCAAGATTGTTCCTTCTATTATTTTTTTCATTAAAAAATGAAATTAGCAAGTGAGTAAAATCATATATCAGTGTGACGGTATTCCTAACTAATTTATTGGCTTTGGTGCATACAATCTGAATTTTCTTATTAAAAATGTTCAGCTGGAGGCATGTCTTCTGCTGCTTGAATTTCCCATTATGTTGACAAATTATGCTGTTGTCCTGACTGATACTTTATGGGGGGGAGACTTTCTTCCTTTTACATGCTGTCTGTCAATCTCCCTGCTTTTTAAACTGGTCTGAAAGTCTCAACTTTCCCCACTCAAGTTTAAAGGTGTTTCTTTCCCTTATAGTTGGCTGTCAGGGAGCATAGCCTTTGCCTTAAATTCAGGGGTTGGGGAGAGTTCAGAGAGATGGTGGGGGATGCACAGACTCCGTGCCCCCTCAGCACCCCCTGGCAGGAATCCTGTGATGTGACATCCCAAGAACACTGGGTGTTTGTTCTTGGTTTCTAGGCTTCAGTGGGGGTTATTATCACATTGTTCCCTGTGGGCTTCCTTGCCCTCACACCCGTTCTGTGATGCCCACACCTTTGAGGTCTGTTTTGACACCCAGTGTATGTCTGGAAACCTTACAATGTCCTGAAAACATTTGCCTGACCTGACAGGGCCATCCTTTCCTTTCCTGGTGAAACAGGGCCTGCCAGAACACAAGGGCTGAGGCCTTTGGACCGTCTCAGCACTGTCAGAGCTTAGATTCTGCACGTAAGTCTTACTGAGGCTTCCTCCCCAGCTTCTCTTCCTTGAGAACCTGTGCTCTTTGGCTAACAGCTAAGGATAACTTGGTTGCCTGCCTGCATAGTATGGTCCATGGACACTTGAAATCAGCTGTGAAGTGTGCTCCCTGTAAGGAGCAGAGCCCAGAAACTCAGCTTTGCAACCACTGTGGTTTGTGGTGAAGTGTTTCAGACAGGGACGTGGGTGAGAAGTTGGAGAGGGATTGTTTAGGATGTTAACCTGCATTTCCTGGAAGGCCAAACACAGAAGGCATAGAAAACAGCCTGTGTTTGGCCTTGAATCCCAACCAGATACTGACTCCAAGCCTTCCCCGCGACTGCTCTGGAACTGTACCCAGGACATTAAAATGTGGTTTAGGCAGTTCTCCCTATATTTGGGGGTCACAGTCTGCCTTTGGGAAATTGGTGAAAGCTATGGGCTGGGTTCCTAGGAAGGTGTATCAACATGCTCAACACTTTGTACTAGAGACTTATCTCCATCACAGGAAGACCTGCTGGACTGAAGTGTCTAGGACCATCACATCTTGTACACAAAGTGCGGCATACAGGCCATTTCCTTGCCTCCGACACAGAATCCACTCTCCCATGGGCGATAATCTGTGCACTTCAAGCAGTCTTGGTTAAATCCGAAAGCCACATGGTCATCACATGCAGGAAGCACTCGGTCTCTTGGCACTAAGGAAAACTTAATATGGCCGTAAACATTTTATGTGGGTCTTTACCCTGTTATTTAATTAAGCCTCACGTTACTATGAGCCAGGAGAGCTGTACTGTGCAGCTGGGTGACAGATGGATGGACTATGAACAGAAAGGGACTGTGAGGAGTTCAGAGTGTCTGAAAGAGCTCCAGCTTTGAAATCTAGGGTTTGAATTTTGGCTCTGACCTGACCTCTCTGAACCTTACTTTCTTCAGCAGCAAAATGGGATCAATGCACTAGAAACTCCAGCAAGGTGAAAATTCATTAATTGATGTATGTAAATACCTTTCAGGAACTCACAATTCAGGTTTTACACAAGAGTTCCTGGCTTGTATTGAGCCTGTCACTTGTGGTACATGTGTTATCACAGTTTGGACGTTGGGCCTGGCGTAGGCCTGGCACTTGTGCTTCTTGCAGCTCGTTTGCATGTTTGTTCTTCCTTTTTGAGTTTCCTAGTTTCATATTCAAGGTTTGGGAATGCTGAGAAAATGCTGGTTTTAACTAATACAAACAGGAGTTTGAAGATCTACTGAGGCACATAGGGTTGGTGGACAACAGATGTGGGTGTATAGTTCCATCCCATATTTCTTTCCTGGAGGTTGCTGTGATCAAACCCCTCCTCTCCAAGAGAGGTGGTTGGCTGTGCTGAAATGTCCTGTATGATAGGAACTGGTGAAATGAACAGATCTGCGTAAGGATTAAACCGTGCCCTTGCTATTTTCGTGTGTTCAACAGCCAAGTTTCGGGTATGAAGGCCCAATTCAGGAAATCCCCATTTCCAAGTACTTCCTCCTGTTCTGTGGATCCAGATACAAATGTTAAAGAAAATTCAGGAGACAAAATTAAATTCATGAAACAGATAAATAAAAGAATTTTGGTTTACATTCATTCTATTATCTATCTATCTATCTATCTATCTATCTATCTATCTATCTACTATCTATCATAGATAGTAATAGAGGCTCTCCAAGGATGTATGTTTATATATGCCCCTTATCATGGAGAGAAAAAACACTCTTTTTTAAAAAGATTTTATTGGAGAATTGGGGGGAAGGGAATAGCGTTGGGGAATCGGGGAAGGGGAACAGACAGGTAGACAAATTGCTGTTTTTGTTCTTCAGTCTAGTTGTGGTAGACGTCGCTTCACTGGCCCATGTTAGTATGATCATTGTGCTCTTCCCAGGTGAGGGAATCGGTCGCCGGTCATTGGTCGGCTGCTCACAGCGGCTCCCAGCAGCTCACACCGGCTGCTGGCTGCTCACACTGGTTGCCAGTCACTCACGTAGCTCACAGCAGCCCACTGCAGCTCTGCTGCAGCCTACGCCATCGCTGGCGATTCACAGCAGCCTAGCTCCAGGTCGAGCTGTTGTTCATCATCTTAGCTGTAGAGGGTGAGCGTCACTGGCCCTCAATGTGGGATCCGAACCACAGCCCTTCTGCTCAGAGCTGGCACTCCCAGGTGAGCTCTTAACCAGCTGAGCCACTTGGCTGGCCAAGAAAAAACACTGTTTATTGAGTCATCTTTCCATTGATATCTGAAGCATCTTTGTCTCCAACCATCCATTGTTTATCTGTTCATTGTCCATCCATCCATCCATCCACGCCTACTATTTTCAAGGTGCTGTGGGGGCTGAAAGTTTGTACCATATTTGTGTTTTTTTATGAAGCCAGGTTAGGGTAGTGCTTAAGTTCTTCAATTTTAGAGTCTCACAGATATCCTTGGGTTTATAGTCCTGCTGCTCTTCATTCACTAGCTAAGTAAACTTCCGTAGGTTGTATACCTATTGAAGATCCAATTTCCTCATCAGAAAAATAAGGATAAGAACAATTTCTTGTGAGGAGCAAATGAATTGGGCATGTATTAAAGCCTCATAAAAGAGTAAAGCACAATGTGTGACTATAGTAACTGCTCACTAAATAGAAAACAGCTGCATAATTGACCCAGCAATGAAGACAAAGCACCTCTGAAATACTTAAATACTGTTTAACTTGCAAAAATTCAACACAGTTGCAAGCTGCAGGCACACATTTCATGTATGCGTCTATGCTTTGTAAGGGTATGTGTGTGTGTAAATCAAGGAATACATACTCTACGGGACAAACTTCCCCTCCTTGCTTATGGTGATAAATTCTATAGCCATATAGATTCTCAAGTGGGAAATTTAGAAGGTTTTGCCTTCTTTCCCAATACCAGTTTTATAATACATAAGGCCTTTGGGAATATATATTTCAGTTATATGCCTGATACAGTCTTTGCTATTAGTAGTTCCTCATGTTGTCTTGGTTGATGCGATTCTTTGTAAAGAAGCTTGTCGTCTGTGCCTCGAATGTCAATGATTGTAGCTATTAACAATTTATCGCTCTTAGTTATTAGTTGGGTATTCTTTCTCAATATCCTTATTCCTCAAATATCCTATTCCTATCATGGTTTTAGTCAGGCTCTCCACATGCATTTTATAAAGTAATTTAAAAAGCCCTAAGTATTTAAGCAATTGAGAAAAAGGCGATTTGACTTTCAGGAAGTAAGGGGAAGGTTGTAATGTCTTGATAAAGGAGACTGTGTCTTCAGTTGGAAACTGATTTGTCCTGGTGTAATCATTGCCGGAGGGAAAGTTCTCACTCTCATACCACATATTTCCCATTTATCCTTACCAGGTTGGTTCTGACAGATATTTTATCTCAACTGTCTTTATAGCAAATCCTAAAGGCATATCTAGGGGATTATTTAATAACATCTGGAAGTCCGGACAAAAGAGATGATGCAGGAAATAAAGCAAACCAAGAGACTAGAAAAAGCCTGGATGTGGCATCCCAGACCCTGACAAGGAGTGGATAATGGTGCGTCTAGCCCAACTGTGGAGAGAGGGATTAGGAAAAATAAGCTCGGGAAACAGACCACCCAGGCTGAGATATGTTCATTCTTGTTTTACAATTTCAAGGGTAATGAAAATCCAAATGAATTTCTCAGGAGAGTATCAGCTCATTTGCGTAAGGCAACAAACAGCGGGTCAGATGTGTCATATAAAACCCAATAGCGACAACTTGATTCTGAGCCGAGGCTCACAGCCTGGGAATGCCACCTCCCTGGCTCTGTAGCATGTTGACGAAAGGCAGAGCCGAAGGCCAGGGAGCCTGGGGGTGGCATCTACTGGAGTCTGTCTTTTAGACCTCACTGATCAAAGTAGCCTGGCCGTGTCCTTTTAAGTCATGGATGAGATGGAAAAGGGCCAGAGTTCAGGCTGAGGCACATGTAGCTGTGTCAAAAGGACTTTCACTGGCGACTTAAGGAATAGGAATTCCTCTGGTTCAGTGTGCAGTTAAGGTAATGAGGATATTGGGAATGTGTGCAAGGAGCCATGTGCAAGAATATTCACAGTGGCACTTTTGTAATAACAAAAACATTGGAATTAAATGTCCATCAGGAGGATACTAGCTAAATGAATTGGGCTGTGTTTATGCAGTGGAGTGATAGACAGTGATGACAAGGAAATAAACTAGAGAGAAAGTATTAACATGAATGATTTTCAACTACACAATGAACAAAGAGCATACTGAAGAAAATATATGGTACAAAACCATTTCTATAAAGTTCAAGAAAAGGAAATGTAAATATATATTGTGTTTGTATATATATATATATATATATATATATATATATATATATATATACATATATAGTAAAAATGTTTAAGAATGCATGGGGATCATAAAAAACAAATTTAGTTTAGTGGTTGCCTTTGGGAAGTTGGAGAGAGGGATGTCACCAGGGTAGGGAACATACGAGATGTCAATAATATTGATGTTTTATTCTTTAAGGTGTTCAATAGTTACACAAATGTCTTATTATATTACTCTTTTTTTTTTGTAAGTCTGAAATATTCGATGGTAACTTACAAACTCCTTCCTATGCACACAGAATATATTGAGAATCAAGAGGGGAAACTTTGCTCAAGTAGGAAAATGGGTATTGGAGTATTATTACAAAGAGAGGTAACGTGATGCTGTGTTTTGCAACAGTTAGGTGCTTCATATATATTTGCTGAATTAATGAAGGCTGGGAAGGAAAGGAAACACAGTCAGAAGGTAATAGAGAAGGTGAATGAGATAAAAGGGGCCCAGGGAGGAGAAAGTTTTAGAGCCAGTGATGTGTGGAAAATAGCAGCACATGCAATAAAGCGAAGCAGAAAGATCAGTGAGTTGGATGGATGCTGAGATGCTGCTGTGAAAATAAGCCAAATGCCCCATTTCCTCGGCTCCAGAGGTTGGAAAGAGCTTTCACTGTGTTGGGAATTCCTCCTCCCAGGTCATCCTCTAGGTGCTACCCATCACATTGCTTTAAATGGTTTCTTAAGAAGTTAATCTTACAAAGACAAAAAGAAAAAGAAAGTGCATTTGAGTTTGCCCCTACAAGAAAGTAATCAAAAGGTGGCGACTGGCTTTATGAATGATAATCTTCTGAATATTAATGACTGACACATGATAGGTTTTGGGAGTCACACCATATGTCTTCACTATTATTATTTCTTTGCTCGAGTGATTGATTGATTCTTCTGGACTCTGAGGACACAAGTTGGGTTTTTAGAGTTAGCAAGCAGGAAAATGTTCGTTTTTTACTCTACTTAAAACCGGTTATTCCACAAAGTCCACTGTGCCCTGAGCTCCTTTGATGTTGCTCAGTAGACGTTGAGAACAGAACATAACAGACAAATTTATTTTTAACTGCTCACTGGAGGCTTTGTGATTATCATCTAGTTTCTTTCACCACGTACAGGACCAACCTTTACTGAACAATGTTGAATTAATGAGGCAGAACAGAGCGAGCCAGTTCTCTCCCTGCCTTTTGTCAGGATAGAGGGATCTCTGGCCTGGAAACATGTTGAATTCTGGGGCTGAGGAGGTTTCTGGTTGTGCTGGCTTTTGTTATTTTATTTAATTTTACAATTAATTCTAGTTCACATTCTTTCTCTTCCCTCACCTTGAGCCCCCATGGTTCAAACTATTAAAGGTAGTTTTGAGGAAGGAAATGCAAAATAGAAAGAAATAGCTTTGCTTGTTAAAGGCCCAGACCCTTTTGCTTTCTAGGTTAAAAGGATTGTTTGGGGGGAAATGAAGTTCTGTCTGCTTAATGACATTGTTTAGTTTTGCATCCTATTTTAGTTGGAGGGTGAAGGGAATCAGATCTTTTTCCAACCACTCTGACTCTTTGAGTGCAGACTGAGGCATCCTCAACAGGGTTTTATATCCTGCTGTAATGCAAGGCTATTTTAGGAAATCCCTGTTGGATTGAGAAAAAGCATGTGGTATAATTATGGGTGACCAAACCATGTGTCCCAGATTTTCCAGGATGGTCCCCGATTCATATAGTTTGAGGTTTTTCAATGAAGTTAGTTTATTTTGTATCAACATAGAGTCTGATAAATGGTATATATATATATATATATATATATATATATATATATATATATATAGTGTGTGTGTGTGTGTGTGTATGTGCGCGTGCGTGTGTGTATACAAATACACACATACACATGATTTGTGGATTTATTTGCATGAAGTCTTCTTTAGAATCTTGTGGTTTCAGAACATGTGGTATTTATAACAAGTGCTATGAAAATAGCTAACTAGCTGAGTGACCTTGAACAAGTCACTTCCTGTCACCTCCACCATGCTGACACACAGCAGGATCTCAGTAACTGTGCTGGAAAAAACCAAGTGCAGGCCCTTTCAGAATTCCCTGGGTCTTTGTCCTTTCTTCTCTGTCTGTGTGGAAAGCTCCATGGCCTTGTCCTTTGTATTTGCCTCAGTCTTCATATTGTATGACACTTTATTGTTTTCTTGCATGTCTTCCTCACTAGTCTGTAAGAGATTAGAGGGCTAGGATGGCTCTTTACATTTATCTTTATTGTTTAGCACAATGCCAGGAAGGCAGACTAGAAACATGACTGGAAGGAAATATATAAAAAAGATAACTGGCAAGATAATGGGTGATATGTTATTCTGTATACTTTTTTTATATTTTCCTTTTTTAAAAATCATGAAGAGGTATTCCTTAAAGGATCAGAAAAATAAAATTATAAATGGTATTTTTTTTTTCCTTGGAGCACTCCGGATCTGAGAGGATCTGAGGAGCGTGTTGAACAGATTTCCATGCTAAACGCTATTGCAGCATCTTCTCCCTCAGCTTCTGGCACCTGGGAGCAGCTGACTCTTATTTGAGCCCTCCCTCAAGCCGGGCCACGCCCTTGTGACAGATGCCCACATGGCTGTCAGAGCTGAGGACTGAGTCTGCTGTGGGCTGCTACCTTCTAAGGATTGATTTGAGCTGTGTCATGGTAATGAAGCACAAACCACTATGTATATTGCGTGTTTCATATGCTAATGTCCCAGCAGCTAGGAGGCACTCAGGGTTCTCGACCCCAGCCTGTGCCTTCACTGGAGGCTAGCTGAGCAGTGGGCCAGACCCTGTGTTAAGTGCAAAGGTGAGTCAAAGGAACCAGGAGATGGTTTGTGTCCAATAAAAGGCCGATCTAGTTAGGCTAATAATTTGTGTGCATTGGAAGCAAGCCACCGTCACAAGGTAGTGTTTAAGCTTGAAATGAATGGTAGAGAAGACCAAATGAGCCATGGGAGTTTCTAGAAGGGAGAGAGAGCGGGAAAGCTGTGTAAGAATGTGGTGTTTTCAGATGGAATTTGGAGTGACTCCAACAGTGAAGAGAAGAAGTTTCTCAGAGGAAGCAAACAGCTTGCTGAAAGGCCTGGTAGCGGGATTAAAGTCAGCCCATGTGTTTAGTTTCAGGTGGTGGCAGGAAAGTGAGTGACAGGAAAGAAAATGTGTAGTCTAGAATGGAAGGTGCCAAGTTAGAGAGACTGGAAATTAGAATGGGGAGCTTGGTGGTAGACTGCGCCCCCCTGCAACTAAGATTGAACATGGCACACTGAGCTGAGCTGCCCTCAGCTGCTGACAGGCAGCAGGATGGGTCAGTGGTTAGAACGTGTGCTCTTAACAACAAGGTTGCCAGTTCGACTCCCGCATGGGATGGTGGGCTGTGTGCCCCCGCAACTAAGATTGAAGGACAACAACTTGGCTGTTCCCCTTTCCCAATTCCCCAACATTGTTCCCCTTCCCCAATAAAATCTTAAAAAAAAAAAGAAAAAAGGAATGGAAAGCTGGGGATGGGCCAGATCTGGGAGGGCTGTGAGAACAGGAGAAAGGTGTTGCATTGAACTGGAAGGTGGTGGGGTGCCCTTGAGTGGCTCTCAGAGGAGGAGGTGATGTTATATAACTGCTCAGAACCACACATTCTTCCCATACATTCGAATGTGGCATACACATGGTTAAGAACATGGGCTCTGGGTGATGCTATCTGGGTTTGATTTCTGGTTCCAAGTTGTGTTACCTGTTCGAAACTCAGTTTCCCCATCTGCAAAACGGGGATAATGATAGCCCCATCTCATAGAATTGCTCTGAGGACAAAGGGGATAAATCTATGTAAAACAGTTAACACAATGCCTAGCACATTGCATGGGAGCCTAATAAATAACTGTTATGCAAATTAATACTCATTTCATCAGTGTGGTAAAATGGTAATAAATTTGGAAGCCAAATATTAAAAACAACAAGAAATTATTCCATTAAGGGGTGAGCTTGAGAATACTTCAGGCAGAGCTTTGTTGGAAAATCCCACTACCGCTTCACAATTTGGCTCTATTTACCCTCACTTAGCTTTTGTGAAATGTTTACGTTGGCACGTTACTCTAATTTTTGTTCGTTATCCCCCTAAGCTTGGTGAGGAAGATTAATTTGTTTATCTTATATTGCAGAAGACACACATAGATATATAAACACAATGGCATTTAGTTACAACACCTCTTCTGTTAGCATTTCCCAGTTACCAGCCAGAGCTTCTCTGGGACAAAGTGAGGTCTGAGAGTGATGGTGACCAGGCTATTTTATACCATGAAGAAGGCAGTGAAGAATTTGAAGGGATCAGGGCGATTTCTTCTTGGCCAAACTTAAGACGTGGTCCTTAAAGAAGAATAGGAAAGACCAGAATTGCTAAAACGGGACTGGCAAAGCAAATACCTCACTCTCTTTAGGACATTAGTTATTCCTTTGGATGCTATGCCTTAAATTATCCCTAATAAATATGTAACTACTTTTTGGAGGGATACCATTTTCGTGCTATAATCAGTGGACTTCTCAGTGGAGAATTATATTCCAATCCAAAGGACAACATCCCCAAGCTCTCCTGCCACTCTGACATTCACAGGTGCTGGGCATACGTGACTCTTTTTAATTGATAAGAGTGGTGAGCTGAGACGGTCCTCTGAGGGATATGACTCATGGTACACGTGGTGACTTGATCCAGCCCTATTGTCTTTTGTCAGTAAGTCTTTACCATGCTCCAGCTGGAATATCAGTGGGCTTGTATGACGTGGATGTGATGGAAGGAAAGGCATTCAACACCAGTGCTCTTTGGGGATGCCTGACAACACCAGTTACCACTGCAGGGGCTGGTCCTGGGTCCATGTGTGCTGGCTGACCTGATAGAAGAAGGTGTCAGTTCAGGTGGGCCGTGATCTGGGGTTGTTATTGGTCTGTGGGTTCCAGGAAAGAAGGTGTGGAAGAGAAGGAGGAGGGCACCATCACCACCCTTGTGCCTGTCACTCTGTTGCTCAGGGCACAGCCTTAACGTGAGCTATCTCGCAGGTACCAGGTCCTTCCCACATAATGGCCAATTCTTTCTAGAGATGAGCTACCTGGTCCTTACAATACATAATGGCTAGTCCTTTCTAGAGGTGGGGTCAGTGTCTATGGTGAGCTTCAAACCCCAGCCTGTGGACTTGTACCCTCACATCCCCTTCCCTACCCCATGCTGTCCTCCTTGCGGGGAGAGAGACCCTCTGTAGGGGAAAAGAATGACTCCCTCTCCTTTTACTTCTAGAAATATGTACCCCAGTGTTGGGCCTTCTGTGTGGCCTTTGATTCTCCAGCAGAGCCTTTCCACATAGTGGCTCTGGCAGCAGTAAGATTTTTATCCTACCAGATTAGTAATTCATTTGATAAAGAGCTTCTATTTTCTAATAGTTCCAGCAGAATCCCAGGACTTATGTTCATGGGCTCACAGACGGTCACCCCTGGGTCAGTCAGTGTGGTCAGGGGTTGACAGTGCTGTTAGTATAATGGGGCCATTTCAGACTCTAGCAGCTCAGGGAGGAGTGGGCTCTACTCAAACCAACTGAATGGAGACAGAGTTCGGGAGGGGTGGCAGACGTGAATATACTGTTGTTACCAGTAGGAAAAAGAATAGTTGCCAGATATAATACATGGTAGATGCCCACTACTCTTACCTTGAGCAAGGAGGGATCTGGGGGAGGCCAGAGCTTTTATTTGGGGAGCTAAGCCCCAGGGCTTAGTAATGGTACCTGGCCCTTGGTCTGCAAGTTGCACTTTCAACCCAGCAATATAACCTTTGAAGTTTTAACTCAAATGCAGAGATGAGGTTTCACAGGAGGGGTATCAGTTTGGTCATTTCTAGAAGCCTTACCTCTGATAAATATCTTGATCTTGGCTAGACTCCCCCATTTTCTGGCCATGATAGGGCACCAGGCCAAGCATATCTCAGACAAATATCTGTATTGTTTGTGGTGTGATTGTGACTTCCTGTCTTCCAATTTAGTTTTCCGCCTTGCTTTTCACTGTCTGGGTCATTTGATATTACATCTGGTGCTTCCTGTTTTTTAAGTCTCTGACTCTAGTCACCAGACTGTAGAAAGCAGGGTTAACTTCTTTATAAGCAAGCTGGCTTTAGTCACTTGTTTTGGTGTGCTAATTGAGATTTGCGTAAGGAAAGCTGTCAGGTGTCTGCTGGTTTTCTCAGCTTCAGATACTTCCCTATTTATGGGTGTTTGTTTTTCAGACATTGGGACTTTCTCACCCTTGTTTGGACGTGGTGGTGGTGGTGAGGTGACCACGCTGCCCTCACCCCCGCAAATTCAGCATTGGCCCTCTCTCCCTGAATGAGCGCTCCCAAGCCACATGGGTCCAGCTCTCAGAATGAGGCTGCTTCAGGCTTAGCTTTCCTCCTAATGCCCCTTTCTGTGTCCTTTCCCAATCCTGGGGTTCACTGCACTCCCATTTTCTCTCCACGTCAACGGGGACAGCTCTGATGAAATGCCTCTAATCAGGCCAGTAAAAGAAGCTACTAAATGCAGATTTGCTTATTTTTGTTGAAGAAAGGGAAATATTTTAGTCACTAAATTTTTCACTTCATTTAACCTTTCTTTCCTCAGGATGGCCTGACTTGGGAGGGAGGGAATAAAGCCCCAAGACATTTATATCAAGGAATAGAATATTTATGATCATGTACAGCTTCCTGGCCCTCTGGGAAGAGGAGCTCTGCTGGCCTGGGCTGAGCCAGACTTACCTTATTTCTTTTTTGGTCAAGATAGAGGAATGGATTCAGGGAATTTTCTAGGGTAATGGGGAGAGAGAAGATTTATTCCTTCCTAAAGGCAATGGTAGCTTTTGGGGGTTGGGGTGAAAAACTTGGGAAGAAGGAACTGAGGCTTAACATTCTGCTCCTCCTCTGTGTGAAGCCTTTGCTGACCAAGAGCACAGCTGGACGGAGCATCGTGGGCAGTTCTACTGGTGTCTCCTGAGGTCATAGTTGGAATTCACAAAGGCTCAGTTCCCAGAGAAAGGGTCTCCGAGGTTCCATTTTCTAGGGGCATGAGAGGTGGAGGCCATGTTCTCTCACTCTATCTTACCTCAGGCTGAGGGACCACTGGGCCTGCGAAAATGTCTGGGCCTTGATGTTTCTGCCAACATTTCCTCACAAGAGTGAGGAAAATCCCCTTCTGTCTCTGACTTCTCCCTTCCTTGTCTTTCTCTGGGTGATGATGGAGGGGTGTGTTAGAAGACTGTCTGTCCATCTGTGAGATATGCATGCTCACAACACAGCTGTTAATATTCCTCAGTCAAAATCGAGTGCTTCCATGAGCTGACTGAAAGAGAGGCAGCAAAGCTCAGCGTCATGACTTAACACAACAAAACCAAAATCAGAACAAAACAAAAAACAAAACCCAGCAAAATCCCAAACCAAAAAAACCCTTGTTTATGTGTAATGCTTTAAGTGGCCTAATTTCTTCTCTGAAGCCACCACATGAGGTTCAGATGGAGAGGGAAGGGACCCATCCAACGTCAGTGGGCTTCTAGTCCAGGGTGGATTTGGAATGCTTGCATTGCAGTTTTGGTTGACAAATTAACAAAACCAAACAATAAAAAGCAGCCTTTCACCCAGACAGACAAGATTGAGATGTGAGTGAAGCTGCTAGGGCAGGCATCCAAAGCAAATGGGGCCATCACAAAATTATCACCACCACTAGAAGGGGTCAGGCAGACATCTGGGGCAGAATAGGAACTTTCTAGAGTCTCCCTAATTCCTGCTTCCACCTGTCCCTACAGCTCTGACAGAAGTCAACCGGGGGCTGGAGGAGTTTTCTTAGAGCCTGCAAGGAAGGTAGCAGCTCACCCTGGGCTGGACTCTGCCTCTGTGCCTGCTCTGCTTCTGCCTTCTCCCCCACCCCACACCAAGTCTGATTTCAGCCCCAGAGGACATCACCTGAGCAATACCTCCTGTGTCTACAGAGTCTTGTCTTCTGGATTTTCTGTTAAGTGCTCTCTCGTGAGAATCTATAGTACAGCAGAGTGGTTAAGGGCCTAAGGACGCAGATTTAGCTCAAATCTTGGTTTAGCCATTCTTACTGAAAGACCTCAGGCTAGGAACTTAATCTCTTAAAATCCTACTTGGTCTCCAAAACAGGTGTTTTGTATGGATTTCTAAGACTGCCTGGTACCTAGTAAGCACTCAATACAGGGAAGCTGTTATTAGCAGCTTACTGGATAAACACCGTCCAATATTCTTAATCCTATGTGAAATTCCAATAACTGCCACTTTCGATTACTTTGAAAATCACAGATACTATGATTTTTAAACATCTTGCCTTTCAAAAATGTATTTGCATATAGCTTAGTATTACAGAGGAGCCCCTGGAAATAGACAGACCTGGGTTCATTTTCTGGCTTCGCCCTTTATCTGCTGTGTGGCAGTTCACTTATCTGAGTCTGTTTCCTCATCTGAAAGCTGGGCCTAACAGCAGTTCCTTCAGATTGTATTATATTTATGAGGCTTGTATGAAAAGGGCTCAATGAATGGTCATCCTTATTACCTTTTATTAAGTACCTACTGTGTGCTCAGTGTTCTCACACCTGATTTCTCATTTTGTCAACACAATAATCTTATGAGGTAGGTATTATTATTTTCCATTTATGGATAAGGAAACTGAGGCTCAGGGAGGCTAATAAGGAGTAAAAACTGGATCCTTCTACGTTGTTTCTCACCTAAGCCCTATACAACACATGTTTTACCCTAACCTTGGGGATACTCTCCCTCTCTCTCTCTCTCTCTCTCTCTCTCTATCTCTCTCTCTCTCTCTCTGTAAGGAGGGCACAGCTCAAAGTGGCCCATACGGGGATCGAACTGGCAACTTTGTTGTTCAGAGCATGCGTTCTAACCAACTGAGATTACTGGCTGCCCTTGGATACTATCTCTTTAGCTTTTGGAATTTCCAGGATTCATTCTTCTCTGGGTGTGTGGCTCCGTCCTCAGCCAGGGTGCCTAGAGACTTCCTGTCCTCACCTCAGTCACCTCTGTTGTCTTCCCTCCCCAGTCTCAGGCATCCTTGAGGCCAGGAGCTGGGCCAGTCCCTATTTTCTCAGTGCTTGTGGCTTGCCTGGCCCATGGTAGACCTTTATCCAGTGTGTGTACAAATAGTAACTGATGAATGCAAGGTGATGACAGCAGGGGTTTCAGAGTGCAGTGCCACCCCACGCTGTTTGCCTGCCTCCATCCCTTATTACCTGGCACAGACAGTCTGCCTGAGATGTCACTACTGTGTCATCTGCGTCATCAGCATTCTGTGTACCCTTAGCTCATCTGACCTTACTGGCAAGGTGGCCCAGGCCCAGCATCTGGCGTGCAATCCCACATCCTGCCCTCATCCTGCACAACCTTGGTGTGGTACTAAATCACTCGGATGTTCTAGGCCACACAAATTCCCCAGGCCTCAGGGTCTGGGCCCCTACTGCTGACCACAGCCACAGGCAAACTTCCAAACATGCATGTTTTCATTTATTCATTCATTAATTTCTCCTGTTTTAGGTCCTATAGATATCTAATAAACAAAGAACTCACAATTAAGGGTTGGGTTTCTCAAACCTGGATTTGCTCTAGAATGACCTACAACAGTTTTTACAAATACAGATTCCTAGACCTCGCCTGAGACCTACAGTGGCAGAATCACAAGCAGGAGATCTGTAGGACTCTGTATATTAAGATGCTTTCAGCATGACTCTGAGGTGCAGCTGGCTTGTAGAACCTCAGGTCTGGGAGTTAGTTCATGGTGTAGCAAATGCCCTGAGAAGGCATGAAATCCAAGACAGAGGGCTGCTGAAAGGAAATATTACCCTACCTCATCTCTCCTCCTTTGCGTTTGGGCTCAAGGGACTCCAACAATCCTGCAGTGCTTCCTTCTTCCTGGTGCCCTTGTGTATAAAACGGCTGCTTAATGGTCTTCTCCTAGGAACAGGGACGATGTAATATTTTTCTTAATGCTGTGTCCCCAGTACTTACAGCAGGGTCTCTATCTAGTAGGGGCCCAGTAAATATTTGTGAATGAATGAATGAATGAATGAATGAATGAATTCCCAATTCCCTTTCGGTACATGACGGGTCTCTCAGCTCATTGTTTCCATGATACTGTGTGCATATCTGTGTCTAGGAGGCAGGCCGGGCAAACGCCATGCTAAGACGGGAGGCTGTATCAGCTGTGCCATCCAGTGGGCCTCCCTCTAAGCCTGGCCTCTGAGGAGAATAGGGGCTCAAAGCTGAGTCTGTGATCCTGCCAAGACAAAGGAGAGTATTAGGGCAGGGATGTACCTAGCACTCTGGGAAGTGTGGAGTTTGCCGAAGACAGAGGATGGCCTGGGCTGAGCTTTTGAGCAAGCGAAAGGCTGGCAGGGGGTAGTCATTAAAATGGTAGTTGACCTCCTGGCAGCTAGAGTGAGGCCCCGTAGACCTCAGTCCTCCCCAGGCAGCCCCCTGGGGCCCTCAGAGAGAGGCCCATCCATCACAGGGGTCCCCTGAGAGGGCTGTGGGCATTTTTCCTACGAGTCAGTTATGGGGCTCTGTTTTCAGCACAGATCTTGTCAAATTCAAGCTGTCAACCGCACAGACCCTGAAAGCCTGTCACAGGTCCCTAGGGATACACGTGGGGAAGGCGACCTTGAGGGGGCTTTGCTGAATGTGGGACTGTGGTGATAAGAGGGACAAATGAGAAGAAGCCACCTGGGCCAATAGCTCATTGTGCTAGTCCACGCCACCCCTTCTGTGTTTGTCCTTGAGCGACTCCGGGCAGCTGCCCTGAATATGGTTCCCCCCTTACCCCTGGGCTGCCTCTCTCCCTCTGTACCGCCACTCACAGGGAGCATGAAAGGAGGCAGTACACAGAGTGGGTTATGGACATTGACTGGCTCTGCCACCTAGAAGCTGTGTGACCATGGGCATGTTACTTAATCTCTCTGAATCTATTTGTGGTGGAGATTGCATAAGAGAATGCACTGCTAAGCACAAGGCCTGGTGTGCTGTAATTGCTGAATGATTATCAGCTATTCTTAGCATTTTATGGAGGTAAAGCACATGGCAGCTTGGATTCCTTGCTGGTGTTCCTTTGTTTCAGTAGCATTTTAACTCTACTTGGCCTTATAACATCCAAGTGCCCATTTGATGAATAAATGGAGGTTGAGCTGGGATGGGGGACCAGGCCTCCCACCTGTGCTAATTCACATCTTGGTGTTCAGATGGTCTGATGAGAGACTAACAGTCCCATCAGCCTTGTGTGGGCTCAGCTATTCAGGTCCTCTTCAGAGGGGCATGTGCTGGGCTCTGGGTGAGGCTTTCTCCTGTCCTGTGGCAGAGGGCAGGAGCTGGTCTGAATGGTGAGCTGTCCGCCGGCCAGCTCTATGGCAGGGCTATCTCATCTGGGACCATGAGGAGCTCTAAATCTGGACCACAAGTTGAAAGCCAAAATCCCATTATGTAAAAAGAACTATCTGAACAGGCTGTAAAATGTGAAGGCTAAGAGCAGATATGAATTTGAGGAATCTGGATGCTAGGGAGGTGAGAAGAGTAGCAGCAAGACTGAGGAAAAGGAAAGGTGCCCCAGTCCATGGCTGCGCCATACATTGATGTCTGTGAGCGTTTTTCCGGGTCTCCTGCAGAGGCCTAAAGGGCCCAGAATGCCCAGAAGCCTCCTCTGAGGGAAGCCGGAGTCCCTCACCTTGCACTTGTGTTGAGCATTGGCTGCTGGAACTCATCCCAAATCTCCTTTTCCTCAGGAGGAAACACTTCTGCTTGAAGGATTCTAAATAAAAATGGCAGGACTCTCACACCCACAAGCTGGCTCTCCACCAGCATTTATTAAGCGCCTGCTGGGTTAGGGTGAGATGGAAGAAGTTGCAGGATAAGAACTCTTGGCCTTGCTCCTCCACTTCACTGAAGGGTCCCTGCCTCTTGCCAAGGTAACAAATGCCCCTCAGAAGGGCTGTTGTCCTTTGATCCTCCCCTGAGGGCAGACAGGGCAGCTGGGGGAGGCAGCTAGAGCCAGGCTGTGACCCAGAAGGGCCTTACATTGTGGGCAATAGCAGCTGCCACCTGGAAGGAGTGGTGGGTAGAGGGGAGCAGGGAGAGGCCGGGAAGTCAGCTGGGTTGGCGTGGGTTATTGAAGGGCACTGCCCGCCTGCAGAATTACTCAAAGGCACAAGCCGTATTTCCTACTGGCCCTTTAAGAAAGGCGTCTGTCTTGTAAAACGTGGGGGCAGGGTGGAAACCCAGAGAGCATGACCAGATGCCCCTCCCTCTGTGCTGATGATCACGCAATCTTCAGTCCAGGCCTGTGAGTGATAGGGGAGCTTGTTTGTGTGGGTGCCTCAAGTTACCCCAATCCCGCCCACAGAGCTTACTAAACAGCACTGGGCTGCCTCTGTCTTGGATCACATTAGTGACTGTGGACAGATTATTTTTTTGTTGTTTTTTTTTTGGACTAGATTCTTGTTTCCTAAAATGTGGTTTTATGCACCACTGGCCAAACACAAGCTGAATTTAGGTAGTGTGTGGATGAGCTATTTTATATATTTATCTTACTGCTTATTAGAAAAAAGTTTAACTGGCATATCAAACTTGTAATTTCATGGTTATTGTTGCCTGGGAGAAGGCTGTGTTTATTTCGCTGAAAATGGTGAGTCAAATGGAAAGAAAAAAATCAGGTAAATAATAGTATAGGTTAGCACTGACCACTAGTCTGCAGTGGGAGCCCAAAATACAAACTACATATGTAAATTATAATTTTATATTAGTCACAAAGAAGAGAAATAGGTGAAAGTAATTTTCATAATAGATACTTTATCTAACCTGATATATCTAAAACATTGTTTTGACATGTAATCAGTACAAAAATTATTGAGAGATATTTTATATTCTTTTTTTTTTGTAATAAATTTTCAAAATCTGATGTGTGCTTTACATTTACGTCACTTCTTAATTTGACCTAGACACATTTCAAGGGCTCAGTGGCCTCACGTGGCTTGTGGCTACCATGCTGGCAGTGTGGGTCTAGGTAATACGCAGGCATGGCAGTTTTACGAAGGTAGAATGTGAATTTCTGCGGTCTAGAGACTTTCAGCTCAGCTCTGATGTCTGTGCTTCTCTCATACACTCATTCTCTGCCCTACCCAGAATGCTCTCCTTCACTCTCCAAATTGAAGTCACTTTCTTGCCTGTATTCTCCCCTACTTTCCCCCCTTACCCAGCAACGTATTTCAGTTTCTCACAAGAAATTGTACGTATAGGAAGTTTGTATTGCATGTGTCTGGTGAATCTTTTGCAAGAACTAAATCTGAGAGAAGCACTTTTTGAAAGCCAGATAGAAATCCCTTTTGGGTCATCCCTGCTATCCTTTCTAAGCATCGGCCAGTAGCAACTTGTATGCAAGTGTTCACTAGTGATGGATCTACCTTCTCTAGTTCATTTGGCAGGTGGTCAGAAGGGAGGTGACAAGCTCTTCCGCAAGTCCCCTCACATCATTTGTTGTTCATGTTTTGTATTTATCAGAATCATCTGGGGAATGTCTTAAAAATTCAAAGATTTAACATCATTGTATGGGATATATGACTATGATTCTGGGCATGTGATTCTGGTATGCATGGAAGTTTGAAAACCACTGCTTAAAATCTATGGTTACAGTATATAGGCTGCTAATGGCTTGTTGGAGAGCTCCAGATTGGAATTTTGTAGGCCTCACCATTTCAGACATAAGCACTAGAAGAGGAAGGAAACATGGACTCTTTCTACCCCACGGTCATGACTAAACTAATTAGAAATGCTCCTGAATTTGCCGCAAAGGACTGAGCACTAGCCCCAAATTACCTTAGAAGAAATACTCACTAAACTCTAAGCAAGCCAGACATCAGCTCCTCGGGCCCTTAATGACTATTATTTCCAAAAGGGCCTCTCACTCTCATCCCCCATTTGTTATCCCTGCCATTTTATCCCCTGTGATGCTCTCCAGAGACCAATTAATATTTTCTGAATGCAAGCATGAGTCATAAGTGGGAATGAGCTTGTCCTGGATTGGATTTCAGTGTGGGTGCGCATATGTATACCCGTGTGTGTGTGTGTGTGT
>NW_017731695.1:972006-986237 GCF_001890085.2 Hipposideros armiger
GGCTGCTCAGCTCGGGCTGGACTCAAACCACTGTTGCTCAGAGCTCAAACTCTTGAGCGAGCTCTTAACCAACTGAGCCACTCAGCCGGCCCCAACATTTGTTACCGTTTAATGACCCTATAGAGTAGATATTTGTAGTGGCAAGAAGATGAATTTAAACTGTGTCTTTGTTGAAGACAGATCCCTGTTCTAGATTCCTGTGTCCCTAAAGGAGGCTGGTGCCTCCCTGCCCACACTAGCTCCCACAGGTGCCCTTGTGAAGGGGACCCTCTCGGTCTGGGAGCTGCAGCATCATTAACTGGGTTCACATGCATTGTACCAGCCAGGGGCCCACCAGGAGGCAGAAGGAACCCTCAAAGGGATAATGAAGGAGAGCTTAATGAATACACAATTTACGGAGGTGTGGTAGGGTTGGGGAACAAACCAGGGATGGAGAGGAAGCTGTTACCACTCTGGGCCTGGAGGGGCATGCAGAGGGAGTGTTTCCTCAAATCCAAGGAGAACTGAAGCCCTGGGTGAGGGGCCCCTAGACGGGAGCTATGAGCATAGGTGGAAACATGCACCTCCTGCCAAAACAGCAGGGGGAGCAAGGGGTCAGACCACCAACTTGTCTTCTCTCACCCTCTGATCCTGTGCCTCAGCAAACTCACCAGCATACACCCAAAGCCTGCAGATGGGTGCCTGACACTAGTAAAGGCTAAGTAAGTGTTGGCTATTAGTCCCATAATTGGTAACTGGGTTCTCTGGCCTGGGGCTTGCCTGAGGCTGTTTCTCCAGAGAATGAATAGAGAGCGCTTGTCTCTCTGCTGAAAACCAGCGTTAAGTTGTTTTGGAGAAGTGGAATTTACTACTTGAGCCTAGTGTGGGTCCTCACCCATATAATTGGCTATGACCATATTCACACTCTGATGGAAACCCCTGTTTGGTTAACAGCTCAGTTACATAACTCTGAATTGGACTATCTTTCTGCTAAGAAATGTGGAGACTGGCCCTGAGGATTTGTGAGTTGTTTGATCAAGAAATCAAGAGAGGATTGGTACTGAGTTTTCCTGCATATGCTTTCTGACTGAGGGGTGCGTCCATTCAAACAGGAAACACCATGGGATGGAAAGAGAGTCGCTATGCTGATTATTTTTGATTGGCACCACCCACCTCCCTCTAGCCCCTGAGCCAGTCTCCTCTCTTCTCCACCCTACTGTGCTGAGAGTGGCTGACTCCCAAAGACTGTATCACCCAGGTTCCCTTACCAGCGGGCTTACAGTTGGGCTTAACAAATAGGAGAACACACCAGGAGATCCAAGGGTGGGAGGAGAGAGAGATTGGGTTATTTCTCTGTTCTAAGTCTCAGGCAGTGGCTGCATTTCATCTTTCCATTGCTAGAATTCCCACTGGGCAGCCATACCACTATTTCTTCCCTGAGTCCCTTCAGCCCTAGGTATGATTATGGTTTCACTGGTGGCTGGTCCCTGGGTACCTCATCATCCTTGGTTTGTTCCCTCAACCTGGCCCACACCTCTATCGGGAGTCCTTTCATTAGAACCATCTCGGATGGTTTGTGCACTGCATACTTGCTGACCCTGACTTACTCATAGCCTCTTCTAATCCATCCCTACCTATTAGGTTCTCAACCAAGATGATGATATTCTATGGTAGATTTCAAGGCCAAGAGATATTAGAAATGACCGACAATGTCATGCATGGCTTTGGCATTCACAAGTCATCAGAAATATAGTGTATCTTAGTCATATTTAATTTTAAAAAAGGTCATAATAGTGAGGATTGACCCTTGCTGTATCTTGGGTTTATAGAGTAATTCCAGACACTCAGTGTTTCTAGGGTTTTATTAAGTCCTGTCCAATCTGGACTGAGAGCTTCATTTCACTTTATACTCCCATGATGTCAAGTAAGGGAAAAGAGATATTAGAGTTTTGGTTTCTAAGCCCCTCGAGATGTCATTGTGCAGCCATGACACAGTATTCAACGCCTGTCTCTCTGGAGGTTTCCTTGGCTGTTGTCCTTAGCATTTGGACTTACTTGAAGCAAAGCGAGCCGAAGGGAAAGTTGGCTTTGAAACTGGACCCATTGAGGTTAGAGTGGTTTCCTGTCCTCATTAAGAAGAATCATATCTGTCACGTTCGTTGATAGATGACTCTGCTCCTCAGAGCTTTGACTGGAAAAATAACATGGAGATATATGGGATTCCCACACCCTCCAGTGCTCCCCAAGGAAATGAGTTATACCCACAAAACTCGAGTGTCTTTAATATAGGAGCCATGTTTTGGTGCACATGCCTTGAAGTTGGTCTATAAATCTGGCTTTATTTAACTTCCTTGAGAAGCAGTGCTATGGGAAGAATTGTTAAATGTTTCCAAAACATGTTTTGTAAAGAAGCCACTAGAAGGAGAAACAATTTGCCAAAAATAAGTCACTCACCCATTACAGTGCTTTTGATGTTGTTTGCTTTAAAAATGAAAACCCCAAACCCTCAAACCCAAGTGTGGCCCACACCGTATGGCCTGACATGAAGAGTTTCATTTAGAAGGAAATACATAGAGTTACTTAGGGCTCTCAGGTTCACAGTGGACACTAATGATGACCAAGGGTCTGATGGTGGCAAGCTGAGTTGCTGGAACCTTCGTGCTCATTACTCTCCCTTCCTTTCTGCTCAGCTGTCCCAACCCCAAACTTGCTCTCTTTCCAGCTGCCAGAGGCAAACAGCTGCCCTTGTGCTCAGAAAATAACTTGGATCCTTTCCCATCAACTCCAGTGTGTTTTTTGCTCTTGTCCACTTCTCTGATTTCAGAGTTCTGACTCTATCCCTTCTCTTAGCAACTCCTTGGCCTGTCCTTTTGGAATTCAGCCTTCTGTTCTGATGCTCATCTGTGTTTGACCCTTATGGCAGAAATTGTGCTCCAGTCTTGGGCCTCTGGAACCTCACCATCTGGGCGCATCCTCAGCCCCCACACTCCCCCTTGCCTTCACCAAGTGTGTGCATGTGTGGGTGGGTGGGGAGGGGTTAGGCTCTATTCTTGGCCTCAAAAACTATAACTGGTTCCCCATGATAAGGGAAATGCAAATTGAAACCATGAAGTACCATTCACATCTACCAGATTAGCAAAAATTAATTAAGTCTGATGGCAACAGGGATGGTGAGATGTCGGCATAAGGGAACTCTGGTGGGAGTGTGAAGTGGTACAGTTGCTTTGGAGGACAATTGGGCAATATGGATTGAATTCGAAAATGTATTCCTGCTATGAAATATCAATTCTGCTCCTGGGTATATAATCCAGAGAAATGATCATATGGGTGTACAGGTTTGTGTTTGTGTGTCTGCATATACATGTATATACACACATAGATGCACACATGTATATGTTCATACATACACAAAAGATGCAGATTTCATAGCACACAAGTTGTAGTTTATGGCTTGTGTTAATAGAACTGAATACTACACTATGCAGCAGGTAATATAAATGGACTGAACCAGCTTTTTATCAACATGTACAAATTCTAAAACAATGTTGAGTGAAAAAATAAGTTGTGAAAGGATATGTGTGTGGGTTAGTTATACCTACAGAATATACAGATGCAATTTATATTAAAATATAAACAATATGATTTTTATTAATACGTTCATACTTATTGAAAAAATGAAAACATACATGAGAATGATATAGGTCAACTTCAGACTAATGGTTACCTTTGGGGAAGGAAGAGGAAAGGATGAAGAAATGGAACTGTATTTGGACATTTTTATTTCTTTGAAGGGAGAGAGAGAGAAAGAGGGAACGGTCTGGGGCAAGTACGGTGAAATATGTTTAATCTTGGTGATGAGCTTATAAAGGTGTAGTTTATTATTTTCTCTACTCAGTACGATTGAAATATTTCACATTTACAAATTTAAAACAATAAAGAAACTGTTTCTTAGGCTTAATGCTGTCTTGGATACCTGATGTCAACTTGAGGATTTGTAGAAATATACTTTCAGATAGGGATTGGGCCTTTGACAACATCTGGTTAACCTCTGTCTGGTTCTAGAATCTCTTCTATGAATCTCTAAGCACTTGGGCTTCCCCCCAGTGGACCTCTTGGAAAGGTATTGTGAACTCTGAAATCAGTCCCCTGCTGGCTTCAGGCATTGGTCCCAGCTCTGACCTCTCACTGTCAAGATTCTCATCACAGTGGACCTCGGAGCTGTTAGAAATCAGGGGTTTTGGGTCCAGCCTTGAAGGAGAATGAGGGAAGAAAGAGGAACCTTCAGGCGTTCCTCTTTGGAAAGGCTGGCTTGGGAAGAAGGGACTTGCCAGGACCGTTCCTCTGAGAGAAGGAAGCCCAGGTCGCATGGCAAAATTGCGTTGATGTGCAGCACACTGTGCCCCTACACTGCCGCTTTCCCAGGCCTCACTTCCCCAAATGGCAGCACGTGAACAGCTGCAGTAGCCTGGCTGTATTACCATGGGATCTTTAAAGGCTAGGACAGCAGAAGGGCAGGCTCTGAGTCAGTGACTCATGGGGGACCCTCCAGGGTGCCCTCCTCTTCCCTGTCTTTTGTGAAGTCAGCTGGAAAGGGAGGTCACATGCCTGATTCCCCTCTGCCCCGCCCAGCCTTTAAAAAAAATCTGGTACTAAAAAAAGCTTCCTCTGATTCTCTTGTGTCTTTGTTAATATGTAGCCAAACTCAATGCCTGGCTTACAAGTAGAAAAAACTTTTATAGGCACAAATGAAAGCCTATTCTCCATATTTCAAACAAAGCAGTGACCATCTTAAATTTTCAGGAACACCATCTCTGTATTTTAGATGAGCTGGGTTTTTAAAATTTTTCAGGTGCCTTTTTTTTTTTTTTTAGGAGAAAATGGTAAAGGATTTGGTCAAAAAAAAAAATCAGCTGCCAAGGCAAGGTCTGGAATTAGTTCAACTTCAACCTAATCTTTTTCATTGTAATTGTTATAGAATGAGTACCTTGGCATGGCTGGGTATGGGGTGCTACAGCTGTAGGTTTTCTCAGTGGTGATTGAAATAGGGAGAGAAGGTGATGGCTGAAGTGGCTGTGAGCTTGGCTGCTTGACGGTCTTTGCCTTACCTGTTCTCTATTTATAGTCTCAGTTCTACAGATTAGTGATTGTCAAGCTTTGCTGCATATATTATAGAATCACCCGGGAGCTTTACGTAATGGGAGCCATGTCCCAGGTGTATCTTAGACTAATTGAACCAGACTCATCGGGAGTGGGACCCAGGCATCTATATTTTTGAAAACTCCCTGGGTGATTCTAAACAAGCCAAGTTGGAGAACCAATGCTATGCCTTGAAATATCAGGAAATACACCTTTCACAGGACCCTGTGTTCTTAGGGCCCTGTGAAAAAAAGCAAACATCAAAGATTCATTATGTTAATAACAACAGTAAGAACACTTGAGGGCTTGCCATAGACCAGGCACTGTCCCAGTGTTTTCGGTAGATTATGTAATAAAAGTTTTAGAACAGCGGGCTGAGGTAAGTTATTTATTTTATAGAAGTTGAAACTGACCTCCAAAGAGGTTAAGGAACTTGCTCATGGGAAGGCAGCAAAAATGCAGTTCCAGGGGCCCTGACTCCAGAGGCTGAGCTTGGCACTGATGATATTTACTAAGGCAGAAAATCTCTCTCCTCTCCCCTCTCTCCTGTCCCCTCTACCCTGTCTCTCTCTTTCACTCTCACTCACATACACAATTTAGAAACCTTTTCAAAAGTAAGTGCTTTTTTAAAAAGGTCTTACCAATTCTTTGTCAGCTGATATTCAGAAATCTGAATTCTCTGGACACCACAGTTCTTGAGCTTTATGAGGATTAGTGTTTCACATTGAGGAAAGTGAGGCATCCCATCTGGTCTTTGTGTCCCAAGGGTCAGAGATGCTTTCATTATCGCCCTCACTGAAAGGCAGAGAAGACAGTGAGGAGAACACTCATTTTACTTTTAGGAGACCTGGAAAGTTGGTGAAATTTCTCATTTTTCCAGACAATGTAATGACATAATGAAAAGGACAAATGAGATCAGGGTTTATCTTAGTTTTTCCACTTCTGAGCTGTGTGACATTGAGCAAGTCACTTCCTCTCTCTGGGCTTCCTCATGTGAGAAAGAAGGAAATTGAACCAAGTGTTCATTAAAAGGCCATCCAGCTCTATGATCCAAAAGATAAACATCATCACAGCAGCCTTTCTGATTCTGAGGTCTCAGCAGGCTGGTCTCTTGCTATGGGTCCCTTTATTCCTGCCTGAACATCATATTTGCAGGACCAGTTTTCCCCAAAATATGACCAGTGATATAATAAGGAGCAATTGCCTTCAGACACTGGACAAGCCACTCAAGTAGCAACAAATGGTCCAGGAATAACTGGAAAAGACACACTTTATTATGTAATGAAGAATTTGTATATAGGTTTTAACTACATATGGATGAAAATTGAAATAAAAAGAAAATGTGCAAAGAAATGCCAGATTTCTGGATCCAAACTGGGTATTGTGGGACTAGACATTGCTAAAACTTGGAGGGGTGTGCTGCTAGCCAGAGCTTATGGGAGAGGCCAGCTGTCTGTCACAGCCTGGCACTTACCCTTGTGTGCCCCAAGACCTGACTCAGGAGGTCTGTCTTGAGATAATCAGAAGTGACTGATGATCTTGCTTACTTATAGTGATGGATCTTTCTTCCCTTGGAAAGAGTTTGCATCTGCCGCTGGGGAAGAGACCTTTGCCCCAGCCTACAGGAGGTAGCTTGGAACTGGAAAGGTGACTAGGTGAGCATGGGGTCAGGTCAAAGGCAGAGGGATGGCCTCAGAGGACGTCTCCTCCCACCATGTTGTGGCTATTGACTGCCCAGTGACCATCCCACTTCCCAACAGCACCCTGGTTTCCTTGTAGGGCTTTTTCTCTCCTCCATCATGTTTAGGCTTTGGGACTGGTTGGTCCAATACATACCCTCCTGTGTTACAAGTAAAAGGCTTCTCTTAATGGAGCCTTCTGCTGAGAAGCCAGCATGTGACCTCAACTTGCTCCCTCATATTCTCTCTCCCAGGACTTTGCTTTTTAAATAGGAAAAATTAATGGTCAGAGTTTATACTGGAGACAGTACCCAGGTGGAGGCTATGCAGCAGCTTCTGTGACCAAGACCTTCAGGATTGGCCTAGGTCTCATCTGTTCTGAACCTGATCTGCTAGCCCCTGTGTTGATCCTTTGCACTTTTCTATTCTCCCTTCCAATAAAGTATATTGCATCCCAACCCCCTTTTCCTTGAAATAGTCTAGTGTCAGTTGCTGTGTATGCCATCAAAAACCTTGATGGACATAGGTCCTGGTTAGACTAGTGGTGCCCTCGTTGCTTTATGAAAGGTACACACCCCTTTAATGATGAGGCTCTGTCCATCAAATTGTCTGTCTCTTTCCTGGAAGTCAGGGGTAATCACTGCCAACCTAAGACCCTATGGTTTCCCTTCCTCTATGAACTCACCCTGTTTCTGTTTCTGTCTCCCCAGACTGTATACAAAACAGCTGAGTAGTTCTCCATTTGCCAGATCTAGAGATATCTCATTCCTGTCACCTTGAAGGGAGTCTCAGGTGTTTCCAAACTCTTTGGACACACACTTGCAGAAGCTCTTTTAGGCTATTTTTCTCCCTTTGTTTTATTATAATAGCAGCCTCATCCTTTGTGCATGGATTTCACCAACCTAACTTTCCAAGGGCAACTGCATTTGCAGGTTCCTGGAAGTCACTTTGTGGCAGTGGGCCCTAGACAAAGGTCTTCCCAGATCATGTGGTCACTAAAGATTTTGCGCGGGCTTCAGACAAAGACATTCCTAGACTTTATGGTCAGCAAGACTTCCGCGTTTAACATTTCCGAATTCCTACCTCACCTAGGAGCCAGTCAGGAACTGGCACAAGGCTGCATGTCCTAATAAGGAACCTTAGCTGCTAACCCGGAAGCCTCAGGGTATATAGCCTCGAGTCCCGCCCAGGTCGGGGCTCAGCCTCTGGATGTGAATCCGCTGAGCTGGTGCCGGCATTAGTAAAAGTTGCTTCCCACACCTTGGTGTCCTGTCTCTTTGTCTGGGTTCCCCGCAACAACTTCACTTCTATTTTTTGCGTAACATCTAGATGTTTAAGTTTGTCTTGAAATAATTAATAGCACTTTGAAAATTCTGTCTTCCATGTTTCCTGACTGTGGATAGCCTCCTCTGTTCCAGTTCATGTATTAACTCTTACTATAGTCTATGTTCTGAGTGACAATCTAGAGCAGCGGTTCTCAACCTGTGGGTCACGACCCCTTTGGGGGTCGAATGACCCTTTCACAGGGGTCGCCTAAGACCATCAGAAAACAAAAAGATATTTACATTATGATTCATAACAGTAGCAAAATTACAGTTATAGAGTAGCAATGAAAATAATTTTATGGTTGGGGGTCACCACAACATGAGGAACTGTATTAAGGGGTCGTGGCATTAGGAAGGTTGAGAACCGCTGATCTAGAGGATGCAAAGATATGAGGCAGGTTTATTGCCTGTAAGTGTTTATAAACCTATTGGGGGTGAGATTTGTGTAATGAAATAATTGTAGAGCACCTAAACTTGTACATTTGATAACCCCTCAATGTTTTGTGATAATGGTTTTCAAACTGTGTTTCTGAAGCCTTAGTTATTGTGTGATGTCCCCTGGGGACTACCTGAGGGGTGGTATGGTGAGAAGGGGGTCCACCTGTTGTTCTGCAGGATATCACTGGAACAGAGTTATCTGCCTTGAGATAAACACAATCATAAGCGACTCACAATCTTGCTAGCTTACAGTGAGGAATCTTTCTTCCCTTGGAAGGAAGTTTGCATCTGCTATTGGGGAAGAAACCTCTGTTCCAGCCCAGGGGAGGTGGATTGGAAGTGGAAAGGCAGCTAGGTTAGTATGGGGTCAGGTCAAAGGCAGGGGGACAGCCTCAGAGGACGCTTGCTCATACAAGGGTTTGAGGACCGCAGGATCCAATTTTTGGCTGGTGTACAAGGCATTTCTCGATCTTCCCTCAGACTAGAGATCCAGATCCCATGCTCTGCTGCCTGAACCTCCAGGGGTTTCCTGACTGCTGGGTCTCCTTGCTGCCCTGCCTTTCCACGAGCAGCTCTCTGCTTTGCGTGCATCAGCAGCACCCCCACAACCATACCTCACCTTGATAGTAAACTCATCAAGGGCAGAGACCATGCTTCATCTGTATGGACCCCCAGTAACTAAGTGAGGGCCTGGCACATGTTGAATTCAGGACTGGATTTCGCAGGGCTTCCTGTAAACTGCTATCAGACCTGGAGATGAGTAAGATCATGAATGATCTGGGGTGGGCTGGGAAGATGTCCTAAAAAAAGAGTCAGGCTTGTATTAGGCCTCTGGGAAATGTGGCGTATTTAGATTCAAGGCAAGGGAGAAGAGGAGCATTTCAGGCATGAGCAGCATCGCTGAGCAAAGGCTCAGAGCAGGGTTTATGAGTATCCCACAGAACAGGAAAGAGCTGCAGGGAAAAGAATCAATGAGGGAGCATTTAACATATACCCTTCCTGGACCCCATCGCGGACCAAATGAATCCAAGTCCCTGGAATGGGCCTGCGCCTCGGTACTTTAATCCTCCCCCATGAGTCTCATGTGCAGCCTGGCTGAGGGCAGTCCTGGGACTGTCAAACCACTTAGAGGGCATATAAATAAAGGCTGGGCTTGAAGAATGGAGACTCCTGATGGAATCTCTTCCATTTTGGGCCTGGAATTTTGAACTTGAGCCAGTGCCTATTAGGGTGCTTTCACCCTCGGGGGCTTTTCATGTTTTGCAAACTAGTTTTTATGGCAGGTTAATCTGGTTCAGATTCAAATCAAGGGACGTGAGAGGGCTTGGAAAACGAGACAGCAGGGTGACACAAAGTTCCAGGCGAGAGGCCTGCTCCCAGGTGGAGGAGCAGAAAAGAGAAGATGAACCCTAGACACTGAACAGGAAGCATTAACGGAACACGGTGGAATGGAAAAGCAAGAATATATTTTCTAATCAGGTGTGGCAGCAATGGCAGAAATCTCTCTTGACACAAATAATCCCGAAGTTCTGTAGAAGAGGAAGTAGAGACTGATATTAAATCTCCACCCCCCCTCCCCCTCCCCCATCATTCCTGGAAATAAGAGTTCCTTTCTTTTGATCTTCCCATCTGCTCAACTATCATCGAGTTCTATTTCCTTCGTCCCTTTCTTGAGAAGCTTTCTGAAAGGGGAATCGACACTGCTGTCCTCACTTTCTCATCACCAACACTCTCTCTAACCCCCTACAATCTGACATATACCCCCAGGCTCTCTCGATGGCCTTCAGTGGCCTCCCACTTCAGAAATTCAGTGACTGTTCCCAAGCCTTTTCCTACTAAATTTCTTGGATGCATTTAACTCTTTCTTAAAGCATGACACCCCTGACTTCTGAGCTAGTGGATGCTCTTGGCTCTCTTTCCACCACTCAGATGCCCTTTCTTTAACTTGGGTTTTTCCTTCCACCTATGTCGGATTCACCCAGGATTTATCACTGGGCGTTTTCCTTCATTTTCACTCTCTCGGTATCTCTCAACTCTACTTCAGGTGTCGATTTTTCATTTCCAGCAGTCAGCAGGATATTGCCCACCAGTTGTCCCAACTATGCCTAGTGCTCCCCGTCATTACCGTTAACAGTATTTGCAAAGTCCTTTATTGCTTAGAAAGTGCTTTACCTACATTGTTTCATTTGTGTTCCATTGCCCTCCCAACCCTGCTTCTTTCATGCTGCTCTTCCCTAAATTTGAATCTTGGCTAACTGAAGCCTCAGTTTCTCAATCTTTCAAATGGGTGGTAATAATGCCTGTATCATGAGGGTGCTGTGAGCATTAAACAAGAAAATGTACATAAAAATGCTGAGCTCACTGTCACAGCCTTACTTCTTCCTTGAAGGCAGGATCTAGGTTTTGTTTTGTTTTGTTTTTTTTCTCTAACCCCCAGAGGAAATGTTCCTAAAATAATGGAATGAACAAATTCCAAACACTTGAAAGAGATATTGCCTAAGTGATGATGTGAGAAAATTTTGAGGAGGTGGCAAATTTCAACCAAACTAAGTGTGAACTTATTTTTCCTTCTGAGTGCCTTCTCAAGACTCTGAGGGAAGCTGCAGGTATTTTGGGTGAGGTGTCTTTGAAAGGGTCTAATTTCTGACAAGATTGTTTCAGTGCAATGCACAAAGACAGCAGTGAGTGCTGTTGCTATTTGAAGCCTTGCATGTCAAGGCAAGGTTCTATCTTATCAAAGGGTATCAAGTGTTTGGCAGCCTCTGAGCTGGAAGATGCGATGACAAGATTTTTTACTGTCTAAGCTAGTCTAAATATTTCTTGTCAATTTTGATTTATGAGTGGTTTCAGATCTGTGATTTGCTCAGCAACCTAATCCATGACTTGCTACTTGGATTACTGTCTGCAAATATTTGGGGGGCTGTAAAGTGATAAGGTCCTAAGGCATATGGTCACTAATCAGACAGTCCCCATGACAGGACTATAGGCGACTTACTTGTAATATGATGTTCTAGTGTAACTGTGAAAAATTACTCGGCCTTGAGAACGAAAATGCATCTTGGATGATTCAAAAACTATGAACACCAGCTGGCCTTTTTTGAATGTACTCTTCTTAATTTACCTGTTCGACCACCAATATTGACTTGGAACGTTGTAGTCAAAGCTTATTGGACTTGGTTCCAGAATTGCAAAGAGAGTGCCTAATTATTTTGTTTGCAATACTTTGGTAGACATTGTGAAGGTACTGAATCAAGTGTGGTATAAAGTGAGGAGGTGGACTGTATTTACATATCTATATATTTGCTTTATGTGTGGGAAAGCAAAAGGCGGTTTTCTAAAAATGTTTTCACTAAGCTTAATCACATTTTGTGATTGTAGTTAGATTATCTTATTTTTACTGTGTGAGTGGACTGCCAATAACACAGACATGAATACTTGGTATTGGTGACTAGTGGGCTATGGAGCAAATAATGTCAAAATAAGCTGGAAACAATTTAAGTTCAGTTTCAGTGACCTTTGTTATTCCTTGCATCAAGGGGCGAAAATTATTATCTCATGCCTTGAATCTGTGTGGCTCTGTGACTTGGCTTTTTTTACTCACAGAATGCAATGGAAGATGTACAACTTTGGAGACTAATTTTTTTAAAGATTTTTATTAAAAATATAGCTAGCATACAATATTATATTAGTTTTAGGTGTACACCATACTTATTCAACATTTATTGTATATACCTAAAGAAGTGATCACCATGATAAATCCAGAATTTAAGGTGTGATCTCCCTGACTAGTCTAGTGTCCACCTGGCACTATAGAGTTATTAACATGATATTGACTATATTCCTTATGCTGCACTTTACATCCCCATGACTATTTTGTAACTGCCAATTTGTACTTCTTAATCGCTTCACCTTTTTCACCCTGCCCCCAACCCCCCTCCACCTGTCATTCCGATAAATCGTACCCATCTGACACTCCTATCAGGTGATTCAGGAGTGTCCCTTGCATGGGTTGCATGTGGCCTCCTGACATCTTTGTAACAATTAACTTATACTTCTTAATTCCTTTCCCCTTTTCCACCCACCCTTAAACCCCCATCCCATCTGGCAACTATTAAAATGTTTTCTATATCTATGAGTTTTTCTGTTTTGTTTACTTTGTACTTTAGATTCCACATATAAGCAAAATCACATTGCATTTGTCTTCCTCTGACATACTCCACTCAGCATAATACCCTCCAGGTCCTTCCATACTGCCGCAGATGTCAAGAACATGGTCAACCAATATCCCATTGTATATATGTACCATCTCCTCCTTATCCATTCATCCATCGATGGACACCCAGGCTGCCTCCACATCTTGGCCACTGTAAACAGTGCTGTAATGAATATATGGATGCACATGTCCTCTTGAAGTAACATTTTAGGTTTCTACGAATAAATATCCAAAAGTGAGATTAGTGGGTCCTTCTTTGTCTCTTGTTATAACCTTTGTTTTAAAGTCTATTTTTGTCTGGTATAAGTATCTTTTCCTATCCCTTAACTTTTAGTCTGTGTGTGTCTTTCCATCTGAAATGAGTCTGTTGTAGGCAGCATATGTTAAGGGCTTTGTTTTCTTATCCATTCAGCCATCCTATGTCTTTTGATTGGAGCACTTAATCCATTTATATTGAAAGTAATTTTTGATAGATATGTAACTATAGATATGTAACTATGGCCATTTTATTATTCATAATTTTGATTCTTTTTTTTTTTTTCATTTTAAAGAAGTCCCTCTAACATGTAATACTGGTTTGGAGGTGATAAACTCCTTTAGCTTTTATTTTGTCTGGGAAGTTCTTTAATTGCACTTCAATTCTAAATGAATCCTTGCTTTTCATTATGTTGTAGGTCCTTGCTTTTCATTACGTTGAATATTTTGTGCCAATCCCTTCTGGCCTGCAAAGTTTCTGTTGAGAAATCAGTTGACAATCTTATGAGAGCTCCCTAATAAGTTAGCATTTGTCTTTCTCTTGTTGCTTTTAGGATTCTCTCTTTTTCTTTAAGCTTTGCCATTTTAATTATAATGTGTCTTGGTGTGGGCCTGTTTGGGTTCATCTTGTGTAGGACTTTCTGTGCTTTCTGGACTTGTATGTCTATTTTCTTTGCCAGGTTAAGAAAGTTTTAAGTTATTATTTTTCAGATAGGTTCTCAATCCCTTGCTTTCTCTCTTCTCCTTCTGACACCCCTATGATGTGAATGCTGTTTCACTTGATGTTGTCCCAGAGGTCTCTTAAACTATCATTATTATTATTATTATTATTTCCTTTTGTTCTTCCAATTGGGTGTTTTCTGCTACCTTGTCTTCCAAATTGCTGATTTGATCCCCTTTCCTCTACTCTGCAGGTGATTCTTACTAGTACATTCTTCATTTCATTTATTATATTTTTCACTTCTGACTTGTTCCTTTTTATGATTTCTATGTTTCTCTTTTATGCTTGCTATCTCTTTGTTAAAGTTCTCACTAAGTATCTTGAGCGTCCTTATTATTATTATTATTTATTTATTTATTTATGTTTATTGTTAGTTTCAGGTGTACAGAACAATGCAATAGTTATCTTTTTCACCCTTCAGACAGAAGCAACCGCCCTCCCCCATCTACTGCCCTCCCACCCCCGATATCATGCTTATCTATTAC
>NW_017731695.1:986397-987756 GCF_001890085.2 Hipposideros armiger
TGAAATGGTCTCCCTAACAAGACATGAGTCCATCTGGCCCCCTAAAAAATATTTACAACATTATTGATTATATTCCCCAGACTGTCTTTTCTATCACTGAGGCCATACTGTAGTTACCAATTTGTATTGTCTCATCCCTTCCCCTTCTCCTTCATCCCCACCCCTTCCCAACTAGCAACCCTCAGTTTTCCCTCTGTGTCTCTGAGACTACTTCTGTTTACATTTGTCATTTATTCAGTTTTTTAGAATCCACGTATAAGTGAGATCATATGGTATTTGTCTTTCTCTGACTAACTTATTTCACTTAGCATAATGTTCTCTAGTTCCATCCATATCGTTGCAAATGGTAGTATTTCCTTCTTCTTTATAGCTGAGTAATACTCCATTGTGTAAATGTACCATAATTTCTTAATCCAGTCATTTACCAATGGGTATTTCGGTTGTTTCCAAGTCTTAGCTATTGTGAATATCGCCACAATGAACATAGGGGTTTGGGCATCCTTATAATCATTGTTGTGAAATCTGTCTCTGGTGGCTTGCTTGCGTTCATTACATTTGTTCTTTTTCTGGAGTTTTCTCCTATTCTTTCCTTTGGGTTGTATTTCTTTGTTTCTTTTTTTTTGGCTGCCTTTTTATGTTTGTTTCTATATATTAGGTAGATCACCTGAGTCGGGTGCTCCAGGAGTGTCCTTCATTTGGGTTGCATGTGCCCTCCTGTTATAGTTGAGTCTTGATTGCTATTGTCAAGTCAGTGGATGGGATTGACCTTCAGGCTGACTGGATGTGGGGTTTGGCCACATCCACAGCTTACAGGGTGCTGTGTGGAGGATTTACCTCAATGAGTGGGATTTTCCCCAGCAGGCTCCGGTGCCTGTTGAGACCACTCTTTGGGTGTGTCCCTTGTAGGGCTAATTGGATGGTGCTCTGCTGTGGTCTGAAGCTAACCTCCAGGTATGTTGGTTCTGGGACATTCTGGTACAGGCCCAGGTCATCCACTGCCTGTGATCAGTGAGGGACTACCTGGTAGGAGCTACAAAACAATCTGCAGTTGTTTGTTGTCTGTGCTAAACCTGGAGGTGTGTGGGAGAGACCACACTAAGAACGATGACGGTTGCCACCAGTACCGGGCCTGGGGTAGCTCTACAAAAAGCCAGGACAACCCAAGGCCTGCTGTTACCTGCTTGGTCCCTTAACATTTAGCCGCTGATAAAACCTCATGCGGTATGTAAGTTGGGTGAGGAGCAGTCTCAGGGAGTCACTGCAGTGGGAAAAGTTGTGGTCACCAGGTTAATGTAGATTCCGATTTGTGCCAGTGCTGAGCGTGGAGCTACTCAGCAAAAGTCTCAGAGCACACCGAGA
>NW_017731695.1:988621-1043756 GCF_001890085.2 Hipposideros armiger
CCCTAATAGTTTTCCAAGAAAGTGTGCAGTATAGGTGGGGCTGGGTGTTCTCAGAGAAAGTGCCTCTGACATTGGGAAAGTTGGGTAGGGACAGCTCTCTTGGGTCATGTGAGGCTGTCCAGCCCAAGTCAAGCTTCAGACAACTGCAGCCACATGAGTGACCACAGGTGAGATCACAGGAAGAATTACCCAGCTGAGCCCAGCTCAGATCATTAACCCAGAGAATCATGAGCAAATAAGAAAAATTTTAAGCCACAAAATTTTGGGACTGTTAAGTAACAATAAATAACTGATATGGAGGAGAAAACAGGCAAGTGCTATTACTATTAAATGTTAACTTTATTGAGAAACAATACTTAAGTAAATTGGACAGTGACTTGTTAGATTCCAGAAGTTCAGAGCAGGAAGGGACTTCAGAGGTGATCACTTTGATTCTTTTGATCCTTGACACCCTTGTCCTGGCTTCATGTTTTGCCACCCCCATGAGATAAGCTGCCCTTTGAGAGCTGGGACCAGATTTTATGCTTCTTAGTGTCCCTCCAGAGAGCTCAGAGCCCAGGTGTTACATAAATTCTCAGAAAATCTTTGTTGTTTGCTGGGTTATATAGGAACTGGCATGAAGGTCCTGGGGCCATGAGTTCCTAACAGGGTGTGACCCGGGGCTTGTCAGCTGCTTGGTTTTGTTTGTAATTTAGGTTTGTTAGGTATCTTACATTCTCTTGCTGTGGTGTGTTTTGGAGATATCGGGCTTGAGTTGCCAAGGGTGGCATGATTATGCACATTTGAAGGTTGGTGCCCAGGAGGTCAGAGCAGGCAATCTTTCGAACCACATTTTATGTGCCAGTTATTTTTGATAATGGCAGTCTTACTGAAGCCTTAGTCCAAATAAATGGACCAAGGTGTTCCTGTCATCTCTATCCATAAAGGATATTGAATTGGAACTCAGAAGTCTGGTCAGTTCAGAACCCAGAATTCTAGGCTTTGGGAACTTTCTACTAGGGGGACTCAAACTGCTGATTACTATACACAGTGAAAGAAAGTGTGACAGCCATTTGCCTGGGGGTAGGTAAGAGTAATTGTCTTTCAAAGACTTTTGCAAAGTGCTTTTAACTTTTATGAGAACTTTCATAACATTTGATATTTGCTGTAGAACTGGGGAAAAGAAACAGTTGCCATCTATATTTCTGAGACAAGAAAACAGGGAAGCAAGTGTCAGTCCTGGGATTAATCCACAGGCCCTCTAGCTATCAGTTCAAGTTTTGATTTTACAGACCAGGCCATCTCAATGACCATTAAAAGGTAAGCTTGGACCCTGTGATTCTACTACAGGCCTGTTTGAGATTCTGTACTTGTGGTAGACATGGGATGCACTGTGCAGATGTCCAGACCTTCCTTCAAGGGGTGAGGGGTACTTCCACCTAGCTGTGAGGGTTGCGATCAGCAAACAGTCTCCAGTACTCAGCTGCTTCATGGTCTACCTCAGCTATTGACAGCCGCCTTGCTCAAAGTCAAACCCTTCCTAAAACAACCTGTATCTGATGACTGAACAAGACGGGTAATAAAAGCCCAGCCATTTTGGACTGATGCTAGTCAGCTCTGACAGGCAATATTTGATCTAGAACTTTCTGCTGAGTTGGCAGAGGCTCAGTCAGGCCTGTGTCACTCTTTTTCTTCTGTCTCTGCCCAATCCTGCTTGTGCCTCCTTCTTTCCACAGGTGTGGATTTCTAGTAAACACCTTGCCCCTCACACCCTGTCTCATCATCTGCTGTTGAAGACCCAAACCATGACAGTACCCTTTCTTTTCACTCCCATGTGACAGAGATCACTGTCAAGGTTTGTAAAGACAGGGAGCTGTGGATAGCCCACTGACATATTTTTATTAGCCCATGCAATGCTTACAAAAATGAGTCTACATACATAAAATCTGAATTTTTAATTTTAATTTTAAAAAGTGGATGATCTGGCAACATTGGCCCTTTTTTCTTGCCAGTATTGGTTTGGGACTGGACAGTGGCTGCTGCCTTTAGAGAGAAGAGTTCTTGGTTTGTCACAGTCCCCTGAAATTCCTACTGACTTGTACCTGTTAATTTCCCTCATTTATGTTACCTGCCTGACCCTTATGGACATCTGTGTTTTTCCCTTGACAAAAATAAATGGCTCAACAGGTGGAAAGATGAATCTTCCACATTCTACCATATCTTGCTGCTCTCACATGGGACTTTAAAAATTGGATTTCCCCTTGGTTCAAGGCCAGAAGAGCCCATACCATAGACCTTGGGGTTTAGCTGAGTAGTCAGTCATTGGTGCTGGTTCAGCCTTGCCTTAACCTCTGCCACCTGCTACCTCCAGCAGAAGGCATTTTTACCAGTGAGGTTCACATCACATACCTCCCACACGAAGAAAGCACATTTGTTTCTCTTTAAAAATTCTTTTTTTTCCCACTGTAAAATACATGCTCATTATTGAGTATTTGAGAGGGATGCCCTTCAAAGGCTATTAACATTTTGGCAAAAATAAACCTCTTTCTCTATGTGCCCTTAGGTTAATAGTGGACCCTTCAAGCAGAAGGAACAGAATAGCCAGGAAATCCTTTAATATGGCCTCTCCATCTCCCTCTTGTTACCAACATTGCCTGTAGCCAGGTGTCCAGGGACTACCGAAAGTCCCTTTGCCAGCCAAGTCTGATCCCCACACCCCCAAAATAAAAATTACTGCTGTGTCTTCAAGGGGTTGTAATTATAACAGACTCAATTATATAAATTATATATGTATATATATATGAAAGACTCAATTATATAACAAATTACTTTGAAATGAATATTTAAATTGTGTTATTGGCAGGAATTGGTTATTTGAATATAATGAGTTTCATAGATTATAAAAGTGTCTTCCATGAGCTGATATAATAACTGCCTCTGTCAGTTACTGCTCAGAATCCCAGCCAGCTGGAAGACTTCAAAAACTTAGATTGTGTGAATTGCATTTAGAATATGTAAGGGGGTTGGCTCTCTTAGTAGCTTCTGTTCTTGGGTGATAAGGGTCCCTAGAATAGATCCTTGGCCCCAACATGGGGCAGTGGCTCTGGTAGGGCTCCCTGCCAGGGCGGGCGGGACTGGTGTCCCAGGAACCGGCAGAACACAGGGCTGGGAGGCCTGCAGTCTCCAACCCAGAAGGTTCACTTGACATGGGCAGCTGGAGGGTGCCCTAGACCTCCAGGTGTCTAGGCCCCTTTTTCTCTCACCTCCTCAGCCCACCAGAGGAAGGAAGTGTATGTTCATTTGGTGGGCTGTGTGCTAGGTTGAATTGTCCATGGCTTTCCTGAGGCCTGACACTTGGGGTGGTGGATACCAGGAGTACGTCAGAGTGTCCTTTTGTCATGGCTGAATCATGACCATGGGGAGTCGTGGCAGGCTGGAACGAACTCTCCTGGCTTAACCCAGAGGAGCATTAGGAGGAGCACAGGCTCAGCCCCTGAACTGGCCACCTCACATCCAGACCACCTGGACAGACCAGGAGAGGGCGTTAGCAGTCAAAGGCATTCAGAATTTCCCAAGAGGACCTTCAGGAAACCTTGAGAAATAAGGCTTACACTCTTGGCCACTGCGGTCTAGTCCAGGGGTTGGCAAACTTTTGAGATGGAAGAGCTTCCAGGGGTCAGCAAACCGCGGCTTGCGAGCCACATGCGGCTCTTGGGGTACGTACATGTAGCTCTGAAGTAAAATTGAAAATGAAAATAAAACCCAGAGTTTCATTTATAAAATGTTTAAAGGATATTATTCACATAATGGTGATTATGTAAAAATATATTTACAGCTCTTGAATAGTTTTAAAATTGTTGTGAGGGACAGGATTGGCTCTTCCAGGGGTCGGCAAACTTTTGAGACGGAACGTACCCAAAGAGCCGCATGTGGCTCGCGAGCCGCAGTTTACCGACCCCTGGTCTAGTCCAAGCATTGACAAACTTTCTGTAAAGTATCAGATGGTAAACATTTTAGGCTTTGCAGGCCACGGATTTCTCTGTTGCTGCTGCTTCTTGTTCTTGTTCTCCTCCTTCTTAACAACACACTAAAAAGGTAAAAATCATTCTTAGCTCACGGGCAGTAAAAAAAAACAGGCTTCAGGCTGGATTTGGCCCTGGGGTCATTGTTGCCATCCATCCCCACTTAGTGTAATGTATTTGGTGACTATGCACTGGATCTTTTTGCTCTCCACACTGAAGCCGCTGAGATCTGATGGTGGGCACCCAGCAGCGAGTCCCAGAGCTGGGTGGCCCTTTTGGGAAAAGTGGACAAGCACTGAGGAGTCACATGACCTCCTTGGACCCTCTGACAGATGGATTCTCTGGCCCATGGTAGCTCCATTGTCCTGGCAATGCCCATAGCTCCCACAGGAACTTCTCTGCAGTTAGCATTTACTACCTGGTGTTTATAAGGACCGTTTCACGTGTTCTTCTGTGTTCAGACTGTTCTCCCTCACCTCATTCCCACACATGGACACCCACTCTGAGAGCCCCTTGAGTGCAGGAGCAGCAGGCTTTCAACCATTTCATCTCCTGCCAGCACCCAGAACAGTGTATGCTACACAGCACTAAATAACATAGTGACTGAGTAGATGCCTCATGTATCCCTCTGAGTGGCAATTTTTTTTCCTTCCCACCGGTGAACCCCAGCAGATAGAAAAATTCAAGATATTTCATGCCTTGTGGAGTGCTTGGCAACGTGGGGCCACTTGAGTGTTTCCTAAAGCTACTCTCTTGGTTCTGAGTGTTACTCTGTCTAAACCCCATAGCAACCTTTGTGATCTGCTTACAAAGTGTGGAATGGGCTGCCCCCTGGTTGGGAGGAAACCAGGAGCCCTCCTGAGCCAGGCTGTGGCTCTGATCTGGACAGACTCTGCAGATCTGCTGTCTTCAGGTTTCTGGGAATGCTGGGAAAGAAGCCAGGATTGTAGCAGAATCAGAAGCCTTGATTGCTCCCTTCCAAGACCGCAGTTACCATTTTGGATTTAGGTGTAATGTGATTAGCTTCACCTGTGCTTATAGACGTGTTTGTATTTGACCTTCAGCCTAGGGGTTCTCATTTAACTGTTATTTGGTTCCCTCCCAAGATAACGTAAAGATTACTCCCTCTCAGAGGTTGTCTTTGTAAGATGGTAAGTTTGTCAGAATTCTCTTGGGTTCTAGGAATAGAAATCACTGACTCAACTGGCCTGAATAGTAAGGAATGCCATTATCTTATATAGCAAGAAGTCCTGAGGTAGCATGCTTCAGAGTTGGTTAATTCAGTAGCTCTAGCTTCTCAGCAAGGACCAAGTTCTTTCCTTTCTTCTCTGCCATACTCAGTGTATTGGATTTGTCCTTGCATCAGCTTTCTTCATGAGTGCAAGATGACTGCCATAGCTCCAGGTGTCACATCGTCATGACAGTATCCAAAAGGAGCAAAGAGAATACATCCCTTTGGTTTACAAGGAATATTCTTTCTAGAAGCTTCTTACTGACTTTCTCTCATCTTTCATTAGCCATACCGTGTTCTGTGCCCATGTCTAAACTAATCCCTGACATGGCCTTAAACTATCATGATAGCTTTAGACAAATCATATCTAATCCTCTGGGGCTGGGGCCAGACTTCCTGGGAGCAGAAGACCCTACAGAAGAGTTTAGCCACCTGCAGAACCTCAGGGTTCTGTTGGGAGGAAAGAGAGGGAAACACCCAAAGTATCTAGTATAGTAAAGTTTCCCCAGGATCTTTCCTCCTTGAGATGCTGAAGGACTCAGAGCCTTCTAAAATTTTAATAGAGAACTTTTAGAGAAGGCTACTTGAAAAACACCTATGGGAATACCTTGAGCTATCTCATCTTGCCCTATCCTGCTTTTATGGAAGAACTATGGATCTGTCCAATCCCACCCTGGGGCCCTTGACATCGTGGCTTTGAAGATAGCTATGGCAGCCATTGTTTATTGAGCACCTATTATATGCTAGGCAGAGTGGGAAGGACTTTACACATATGGTTTCTAATTATACAGCTACACTGGGAGGGCTGCATGATTATCCCCATTTAACAGATTGGAGAACTGGAGCCCAGAAAAATTCAGTAGCTTTCCTCTGATGGCGCTGTCTGTATATGGCTAAAGTCAGGAGTCAAAAAGGACTTTTTGTGCATCTGCTTTGATACAGGCACTGTCCGTAGGTGCTCAAGATGCAGAGAAAATCAAATGTGGTCCTGTCCTCAGGGAGCACAGTCTGCTCCTTTCTGGAGGGTTGCCATGGAGAATGTATGTCTCTTGTCCAGCATGGAAAACATCTTTGGCTGGATAAGGAAATTAAGCAGTGTCATGTGCCTTGTACTTGAAGCTCTCCTGCCTTGTGCCATGAATTCCAGGAGGTCTAAAACTTTGCTGAGTGTCCTGATAAAAGGACTAGGGGCATGGGCTTAGTGCCTGACTGCCTGGATTCAAATCCCAGCTCTATCGCTTTCTGCTTACTGGCAAGATACTCAACTCTCAAGATACTTACCTGATGGGGTGCTATGAGTTTAAATGAAAGAGAGCCTGTAAAAACACAGAAGAAGAGCTCAGTGAAAGTTAGCAGCTATTATTTCCAACTTCTAATGCTTCTTATTAAATGATTTCTTATCAAGTAAAGATGATTAGAGGTCTGACCTTCCCCCACCATCTAGTCTCGAAGCATCTCACATTCTCCCCCAGGTTTGGGCACCATGTCATAGTCTGTGGCTTAGAGACTGCTCCAGATGGCACCTGGCACTTTGAGATGCTTGAGACACACTCTTTAGTGTGAATGGCAATCTCATCAGCCAACTCTCCCTGAAGCTTTGATTTCCTTCTTTAGCTGGCTGCAGAGGGAGGCAATGGATCAGAAAAGGAACTATGCCTCTTTCCAGAAATTGTCCTACCCTTGGCTGTCCCATGCTATTTACAAATACAGTCCACTGTGCTGAGAATCCCCAGAAAGAGATGTAACAGAGTGGGCAGGGGAATCCTTTTGCTGGGCTCTCATCTCTTGCCACAGGCTGGGGTTGGGCCACTGGGAAGTCCCCTAGCCTCGGTTTCCTCTCCTCTGAACTGGGGGGTGCCTTATCAAGTCTGGAGTCTCATCGAAAAATCCCCTGGGGGCAGAAACCGAGATGGGTGTCTGCAAGATATAGGGAAGCTCAGCCTGCCTCTGTGGCAGCTGGTGTAGAGTATGCTCTGCAGCCTTGGACACAGCTCATCCATCTGGAAAAGCTGCTGTGGTGAGGCCTGCTGCCGGGGAGACAGAGGGGCCCCATCGATCTTTGGGAAATAATTAAGGCCCACAAAGCCTTGCTGGGCTCTATCAGTGCAAGGTACTATTAAGAACAAGATAAAAGCGTAGAGCCTTGATTGGACCTTGAAAGCAAGGCCCATGAAGGCATTTTTCTTTGTCATGGTGTCATGGGAGAGAGGACAGTCCCAGAGAAGAAGGAGAAAAATGAAGGGGCAAAGGAGAGAGAAAAAGCAGTTTTTGAGTAGACAAGAGAGCGGGGAGAAAAGCAAAAGCTTCCACAATTCCCTGTGATTTTGTTTTCCTTTTGGAGTCAAGAGGAACACTGTGAGGGATGGGTAGCAGGTTTGCGGGGGACACCCACACTACTCTCTCCTTTTTGTCTCCATTGCCTCAGGCGAACAATTGTTATGACCTTCATTCCTACATCAGGAGTTTGTTTGTTCAGAGAGAGTCTATGGTCCTGTTCTCCTGCCTCGCAGAACCCCCTGGCTCAGGGTCTGTTCTTCCTTCCCTTCTGCAAGCCTTTGCTTGAATGTCTGTAGGGGGGGAGGGTCTGCCCAGAGGAAGGCCTCTGTTGAGTGGTTTTCTCTCTGGCCCTCAGAATTTTATTGAATGTTTGCTTCCTTTTTATTGCCTGCCTTTGGCAAAGCCAGCTCTCAGGGCTGAAATCCAGCCAAAGAGATCTGATTTCTCAAAAGCCATTTTGATCTTTTTACTTCAAAGGCAGTTCTTTTCACGCCAATCCCCAATCTGGTGGCCTCAGCCCTGCCCCTTCAGGCTGTAGGTCAGGATGGGCTTGTGGTCCCTTCTTTGCATCCTGCACACAGAGCCAGGGATCCTAGCACTGGGTTTCCTGGGATAGCTTTGGGAGGTAGCAGGATTTCTCTGGTATTCCTGGTCTCTGGCACCTCGAGGTATCCTCCCCTTTTTTTTTTATCTGGCTCTGCCTCATTTTTCTTTGTTACACTTTTGTTTGTTTGTTTTTTTTAGTTGAGCCATCCTACCACCGGTTGGCAGCTCAGCGGCTGCTCAGCTCGGGCCGGGAATCGAACTGCTGTTGCTCAGAGCTCAAACTCTTGAGCGAGCTCTTAACCAACTGAGCCTGCCTCGTTTTTCTTGAGATCCCCCAAATTCTCCTGCTCCCCTGTCCTCATTCATCTTATCAAAATCTACTCTGAGGGCTGGAACTGACCTTAACTTCGGGGGTCTCCTCTTTAAAAGAGCCTTCCCTGCTACCTTTACCTTCTACCCAAGGTGAGGTGGTCTTCCTCAGGACGGCCATTCTATTTTATAGTGCTCTGCAACTTCTCCTATGCAGCTCCTATCACATTTTGCATAATTATCCCTTTCTAGTCCATGACCCTCAAGAGATGCTGAGGTCCTTGAAGAAAGGGCTGTTATTCCTCTCCATTGGTCCTAGCATCTAGCACAATGCCAAGCACACAGGCTCTGTCCAATGAATTATTTCCTGGAGCTCTTTCAAACTGTCCTAGGGTTTGACAGAGGTGGCTCAGGGGCAACCCAGCTTAATTCCAGGGCGGGCGGGTGGGCAGGGTGTGTACTGAGGGGCATTCTCCTTTTCTACCACCTCCCACCCACCAGGTAATTTCCAGACTCAGCCCTTCTTTGTCCACAGCAAGTTTACTTTTATATGTTTTACACCCCTGGTATATATACCAGGAGTGCCAAAAAATATACAAGTGGACAGTTTGGTCATTGTTGCTCAAGCAGTACTTCGCCGTAATCAGAAGTGTCTGGATGCTGATGGTAACCACTCTGAGCACCTCTTGTAATTGCAGAAGTCAAATGTGACTTGTATTCATCTTTTGTTATTGGTATATATTGAGTACTACAATTTTTTTTAATTAAAGTGTATTGGGGTGACAATAGTTAGTATAATTACATAGGTTTCAAGTGTACTATTCTGTAATACATCATCTATACATTGCATTGTGTGTTCACCACCCAGAATCAGTTCTCCTTTCATCTTCATATATTTGACCCCCTTAACCACTTCTACTATCCCCCCTCCCCTCTTACCCTCTGGTAACCACTGAACTATTGTTTGTGTCTATGAGTTTTGTTTCTTTGCTTGTCTTGTTCCTTTGTTGCTTTCAGTTTTATACCCCACATATCACAAGGTTGGTGGGAATGCAGATTGGTACAGCTGTTATGGAAGGCAGTGTGGAGGTTCCTCAAAAATTTTATAATAGAATTACCATATGACCCAGCAATCCCTCTCTAGGGTATGTACCCAAAAAACCTGACACATTTATCCATAAAGATACATGTGTTCATTGCAGCTTTATTTATGGTGGTCAAGACATGGAAACAACCAAAGTGTTCTTTGATAGATGATTGGATAAAAAAGATGTGGTATATATACACAATGGAATACTATTCTGCCATAAGAAAAGGTGAAATGGTGCCATTTGTGACAACATGGATGGATCTTGAGATTATTATGCTAAGTGAAATAAATCAGACAGAAAAAGTTAAGAACCATATGACTTCACTGATATGTGGGATATAAAACTGAGTATTACAATTTTAGTAGTTTTTTCCTTGCTTAAAAATGTGTATACATTTTTTAGGCACTATATATATATATATATATATATATATATATATATANNNACACACACACACACACACACACACACACACTCACACCACATACACACATACATGCATATATATGTAATCATTATATATCATATATTATCATGTATGATATACAAATATAAAATATGTAATATTTATGTATCTTTATATATAGAATATCATACATACAATATAATATGACATATACATGCATAGTATATATACATATATAATTATACACATACAGATGTTTTTGTCAAAAGGATTCTGTTTAAAAAGAAGTTTGAAAACCAAGACCTTGAGTTATTAATCCAGGTTTTCTCTCTCCTAGGGACATTTATTTGCTTTTGAAGTCATTACTAATTACCACTTGGACAATGAAAAGCTTTATTCCAGTTGAAAGCATTTTAGGATTTTGCTGAGCTGATGGAGGCATTACTTTTTGGATAGTGACTACTTTCTGGTGTACCTATCACCCATTCCACCACCCACATCAGCAATCCTGGCTGGTAGTAAGGAATGAAGAAGGAATTGGATGACCGGAAACCACAAAGTAGTTAATGTCATTTATCTCAGAGGGTTTTTGTTCTCATTGCTGTTTTGCTCAGCATTGACCCAGCTGAGAGGCCAGTGTTCACTGGGTTGATGTATGAGCAGTGGAAGTCCTAGCAGACACCAGCCAAGTGCTTGCTTCTTTCCCTGGCTGCCCAGCGGCTGCTCCTTTTGTCAGCTATACACCCCCTTTCTTCTGAGCTGCCTCCTCTTCTCCTCTGCACCCTGGTAGGCAGCACCTCAATCCCTTTGCTTTCAAGTGGCCAAATCCAACCCCTAAGAGGGGTCTCACCCAACCCTGCCCTCCCCAGTACATTTCATTCCTCATCAAGACCCTGCTGGACTCTGACCTATGGTGGGATAGTGGCTAGAGTACTGAATTGGGAGTCCAACACCCTGGTCTTGAGTCTTGAATTACTTACCAGCTGTGGGATCTCAGGTTAGTCATGCATCCTCTAGAGCAGCGGTTCTCAACCTTCCTAATGCCGTGACCCCTTAATACAGTTCCTCATGTTGTAGTGACCCCCAACCATAAAATTATTTTCATTGCTACTCTATAACTGTAATTTTGCTACTGTTAATGAATCATAATGTAAATATATTTTTGTTTTCTGATGGTCTTAGGTGACCCCTGTGAAAGGGTTGTTCGACCCCCAAAGGGGTCGCAACCCACAGGTTGAGAACCGCTGCTCTAGAGACTCAGTTTCTTAGTTGATAACCTAGAATAGGTGCCCAGCCTTCCTCCCACAAAGCGAGGCTCATCTGAGTCCTAGGTCAGTCTTTCTTAGCTTTTCCTGCAATTAGAATCTCCTGGGGAGCTTTTAATATCCCAATTCCAAAGCCATACCAGCAGACCAATTAAATCAGACTTTCTGGGACTGAGACCTAGACACTAGTATTTTCTTTCCTTTAAAGCTCCTCAGGTAATTTTAACGTGCAGCCAACGTTGAGTACCACTGTTTAAGGTCAAAGTATTATGGATACTTAAAATAAAAGTGTATTCTAAATTTCTATGTGAAAGAAAATGCCTTCCATCTGAAAGCAGAAAATGTCTGCTAACTAACCTGCATTGGTTCTCAGTCCTAATTTTAGTCAGAATCTCTTGAAGAATCTTCTGAAAGTTTCGTATTCATTTCCCCAGGAATGGACATACTCACAAAATTTTGCATGTAACTTCAGCTTATAATGTCACCTTCTTAGCAACATTGCTACTTGCTACCTTATCCAAAGTTACACCATTACACCCCTCCACGCCCACACACATTCCTGTTCCCCTCCCAGACTTTGCACTTTCTCTGTAGCCTGCATCACTATCTGCATGAACATCCTCAAGTCTCTCACAAGGACAGTTTCTCAAAGTGTGGTACCAGGACCAACTTTATTTAAGATACCTGGATGGGACCCAGGAATCTGCATTTTCCAGAAGCTCTCTGACTTTCTTTTGAACGCTGAAGTTTGAGAGTCAGTGGGCTGGGCCCCTGGATTCTTGATTCAGAATGTACAGGGGCAAATCTTTTGCTGTCTCTCTTAGACCGCCTACTTGCTTTTCCAAACCCTGCTCTGCAGATCAGAATCCATGTCTTTCCACATATCAGTGGTCTTGGGTAGAATCTCTAATGTTCCAGAGAAAGCTTAGATATTTTCCAAGTTACTTTGGGAGTATGTGGGAATGTGGCTGTCTCAACAGTGTGATTTCAGGGGCTTGGATTAAGGTGCCTTATCTAAGGAAAATGTCACCCCCTTCCCTTCCCAATCATGGTACTTGGAATTCCATCATTGTTCAGTCATTCTTCTTGAACGCTTCGCACCCACCTCTAGTTTGATGAATAACAAAAACCATGAACAGTGAGTGGGTCTATTTGATTTCATCTTCCTGCTCAAAGTTTTCCTTTGTCTCCCTATTGCCTACAAGGGGAAAACACATCACTAGTTTTTGTTACCAAGAGGCTCTTCAAAATCTAGCTTACCTTTCCAGTCTTCATTCCCACTGCTCTCAATATACTGTTCGGCAGGAGTAAGCTGCATGTAGTTCTTGGAGGATCACGTGCCATTTCCTTCTCTGGGTATCCTCCTGATTGCTTGTACATCTCTTTACAGATGTTGCTCCTCTCCACCACACTCTCAGATGACTCAGAGTGCAAGCCAAGTCCTCACGTGGCCTCCAAGGCACTACAGGATCTGTCCACCACCCTCCTTACTTTTCTGCCCTTGTCTGCTACTCCCCTGTGTTAGTTCCCCAGGATAGCTGTAACAAAGCACCACAAACTTTATGGTGACTTAGGGCAGCAGAAACGTATTCTCTTATGGTTGTTGGGGCTAGAAGTATGAAAACAAGTTTTGTCAGGGCTGTGCTCCCTTTGAAACTTGAAGGGGCAGGATCTTTCCTTGCCGCTTTCTTGCTTCAGATGTTTGTTTCTGTCTTTTCATTTGTTGCCTTGCAGCTGCAGCACTCCAGTCTCTGCCTCTGTCATCACATGGCCTTCAGCCTATGTGTCTGTGTCTTCACATGGACGTCTTCTTATGAGGACACAGTCATATTGAATCAGGGCTAACACTACTCCAGTACGACCTCATCTTAGCTAATTACATCTGCTGTGACTCTATTTCCAAATAAGATCACACCCTGAGGTACTGGGTGTTAGGACTTCGAAGAGGCCATCTGTGTGTCCTCTTTGGAGACACACCCATTCAGGTCCTCTGCCCATTTTGAAGTCATTGTTTTTGGGGACATATTCAACCCATAACAGCCCACCACCCTTTCTTTATTTTGTTTCAGCCACAGTGACCTAGAGATGCCAGATTTACCAAGTAAAAATACAGGGCACCCAGTTAAATTTGAATTTCAGGTATACAACAAATAATTTTAGTTTTATATTTTATTAGTTTCATGTGTATAAGACAACATAATGATTAGACATTTACAGACCTCATGAAGTGATAACCCCAACAAATCTACTACCCATGTGACTCCGTATATAGCTATTACAATACTATTGACTGTATTTCCTATGCTGTACTTTATATCCTGTGACTACATCTATATTAAATTACAGTTGATATTCAATGTTGTTTTATATTAGTTTCAGATGTACAGTGCAGTGGTTAGGCATTTATATAATCTATGAAATGATCCCCCATGAAGTCTAGTACACATCTGATACCCTACATAGTCTTTACAACATTATTGACTATATTCTCCATACTGTATTTCACATCCCCATTACTATTTTGTGACTACCAATTTGTACTTCCTAATATCTTTACCTTTCTTGTGCATTCCTCAACTTCCCTCCCATTTAACAACCATCAGTTTGTTCTCTGTATCTATGAATTTATTTATTTCAGTTTTGTTTGTTTATTTATTCTGTTCTTTAGATTCCACATATAAGTGAGATCATATGGTACTTGTCTTTCTCAGTTTGACTTATTTCATTAGCATAATACCCTTTAGGTCCATCCATGTTGTTGCAAATGGTAAGATTTCATTCTTTTTTATGGCAGAGTAATACTCCATTGTATAAATGTACCACAACTTCTTTATCCAATCGTCTATTGATGGGCATTTTATTTATTTTTTTTCATATCTTGGCTGTTGTGAATAGTGCTGCAAAAAACATAGGGGTGCATGTATTTTTTCAAATTACTGTTTTGGATTTCTTTGAATAAATACCCAGGAGTGGGATTGCTGGGTCATAAGGTAGTTCTATTTTTGATTTTTTGAGGAATCTCCATACTGTTTTTCACAGTGCTGCACCAATTTGCAGTCCCACAGTAGGGCATGAGGGTTCCCTTTTCTTCACATCCTGCCAGCTCTTGTTTTTGTTGATTTATTGATGACAGTCATTCTGACAGATGTGAGGTCATATCTCATTGTATTAGGTTGTTGGAAAAGTCATGACACATGTTTGCAACAGATGGCACTAGTTCATTTTGGAAGTACTAGAGTCATTCGCAGCTATGTTATTGCTATGTCATTAGACAGCTGACAGTTCTAGCTTCATTCTAAAAAAAAAATATTGAGCTATTTGGTTGAGTTTTGGAAATTTTACAAGTTGAAGATGAAAGACCAAACTGTGTATTTTTGCCATATTTTACTGTTTTACTTCCATAAGGGGAAGAACGTGCATCAAGCTTGTGAAAAGTTGCATGAAGTTTATGGTGACAATGCTTTACAATAATGTCAGTGCCAACAATGGTTCACGAAATTCCATGCTGGTGATTTCCGTGCTAGTGATTTTGATCTCAACATGCTCCTTGGTCAGGGAGGCCCACCGAGGTTGATGATGACAAAATAAAGGCATTGATCAAGTCAAGCCCACGTTACATGACATGAGAGATTGCAGAAACATTGAACATCCATCATTCAAGTGTTCACAACCACCTGAAGAAGCTGGTATATGTAAGCAAGCTCGATATTTGGGTTCCGCATGAACTCAAAGAAGTTCATTTGATGGTGCGTATAAACATCTGCAATATGCTCATTAAATGTGAGGGAAACCATCCTTTTTTGAAGCAACTGCTAACTGGTGATGAGAAGTGGATTGTTTACAACAATGTGGTGTGCAAATGGTCTTGGTCCCGACGTGATGATTTGCCTCAAACAACATCAAAAGCAGACATTCATCAGAGGAAGTTTATGCTCTCAGTGTGGTGGGATTTTATTATTATTATTTTTTTAGCTTAGCCATCCTGCCACCTGTTGGCAGCTCAGTGGAAGCTCAGCTTGGGCTGGGACTTGAACCACTGTTGCTCAGAGCTCGCACTCTTGAGCAAGCTCTTAACTAACTGAGCTACTTGGCTGGCCCAGTGTGGTGGGATTTTAAAGGTGTCGTGTTTTTTGAGCTCCTATCAAGGAACCAAACAATCAATTCGAATGTATACTGTTGGCAGTTGGACAGTTTGAATGAATTCATCATCCAGAAATGTCCAGAGCTTGTTAATTGTAAAGGAGTTGTGTTCCATTGCGATAATGCAAGACCACACATACGTTTGATCTCCCGTCAGAAATTATTGGAGCTTTGGGCCGGCCGAGTGGCGTGATGGTTAAGAACTGGCTTGGGATGCCAGAGGGCCCCGGTTTGGATCCCACATATGAGGGCCAGTGACACTGCCCTCTACAGCTAAGATGCTGAACAACAGCTCAACCTGGAGCTGGGCTGCTGTGAGTTGCCGGGGACAGTGTAGGCTGCAGCCCCTGCTGCAGTGGTTTGCCATGGGCTGCTGTGTGTGTAGCCAGCAGCCAGTGTGAGCGGCCAGCAGTCGCTGCTATGAGCAGCTGCCCAGAAGCTGGCGACTGATCTGCCTCTCCCGGGAAGAGCGCAATGATGGTGCCAACTTGGGCCAGTGAAGCATTGTCCTCTACAACCGACTGAAGAACAAAAGGACAGCAACTTGTCTGTTCTCCTTCCCCCAATAAAAATCTTAAAAAAAAAAAATTATTGGAGCTTGGATGGGATGTGTTGCCACACCCACCATTCTTGCCTGACCTTGCGCCATCAGACTTCCACTTGTTTCTCTCTCTTCAAAACTCCTTGCGTGGTATAATGTTTAATTCAGATGAAACTGTAAACCAGCACCTTGTTCAGTTTTTTGCAAATAAAGACAGGTCCTTCTATGAACGAGGAATTATGAAGCTCATTGAAAGATGGCAAAAGTTTATTGAACAAAAGGGGCAATATATCATTGATTGATCTTTGTTCTTTACATAAATAAATGACCTTTGAAAGATATAAGAAAAAATACGTCATGACTTTTCCGACAACCCAATAGTTTTTATTTGCATTTCTTTGATGATAAGTGATGTTGAACATCCTTTCATATGTTTGCTGCCCATCTGTATGTCCTCTTTGGAGAAATGTCTACTCAAGTCCTCTGCCCACTTTTTAATTGAATTATTTGTATGAGTTGCATGAGTTTTTAAATAAATTTTGAGTATTTATCCCTTATCAGGTGTATCATTGGCAAATATCTTCTCCCATTCAGTAGAAAGTCCTTTGGTTTTGATGGTTTTTTATTTTTCTGTGAAAAAACTTTTTAGTTTGAAGTAGTCCCATTTGTTTATTTTTTCTTTTGTTTCCCTTGGACAAGGAGATACATCAGTAGAAATATTATTAAGGGTAATGTCTGAGAGTTTACTTCCTATATTGTCTTCTAAGAATTTTATGTTTTCAGGTCTTACATTTAAATCTTTAATCCATTTTGAGTTTATTCTTGTATAAGGCATAAGAAGGTGGCCCAGTTTCATTTTTTTGCATGTATCTGTTCAGTTTTCTCAGCTCCATTTATTAAATAGACTGTCTTTATCCCAATATAAATTTTTGCTTCCTTTGTCATAGATTAAATGACCATATAGGTATGGATTTATCTATGGGCTCTCTGTTCTGTTCCATTGATCTATGTGTCTGTTTTTATGCTGATACCATATTGTTTGATTACTATAGCCTTGTAGTATAATTTAATATCAGGTAGTGTGATACCTCCAGCTTTGTTCTTATTTCTCAGTATTGCTGTGGCTATTCGGGGTGTTTTATTGTCTTACATAAATTGTAAGATTATTTGTTCTACTTCTGTGAAAAATGCCATTGGTATTTTGATAGAAATTGCATTGAATCTATATATTCCTTTGGGTAGTATGGACATTTTAACTATAGTAATTCTTATCCACGAGCATGGTATATATTTCCATTTATTTGTATCTTCTTTAATTTCTCTCTTCAATGTCTTATAATTTCCTGAGTATAGGTGTTTTACTTCCTTGGTTAAATTTATCCCTATGTATTTTTTTATATATTTTTGATGCAATTATAAATGGGATTGTTTTCTTAATTTCTCTTTCTGATAGTTCTTTTTGGTGTATAAAAATGCAACTAATTTGTGAATATTGATTTTGTATCCAACTACTTTACTAAATTTATTTATCAGTTCTAATAGTTTTTTGGTGGAACCTTTGGGGCTCTCTCTATATAGTATCATATCATCTGCAAATAATAACAATTTTACTTCCTCCTTTCCAGTTTGATGCCTTTTTATTTCTTTTTCTTGTCGGTTGCAGTAGCTAGAACTTTCAGTACTATGTTGAATAAAAGTGGTGAAAGTGGGCATTCTTGCCTTGTCCCTGATTTTAAGGGGAATGCTTTTAGCTTTATCCCACTGAATATAGTAGCTGTGAGTTTGTCATATATGGCCTTTATTATGTTGAGATATATTCCTTGTAGTCTCACTTTGCTGAGTTTTTACCATAACTGTATGCTGGATTTTGTGAAATTCTTCATCTGTATCTACAAGTATTGATATAACCGTATAATTTTTATTTTTCATTTTTTTATGTGGTGTTTCATGTTAATTGATTTGCAGATATTGAACCAACCTTGCAGAGCAGGAATGAATCCCACTGATCATAGTATATGATTATTTTAATGTATTGCTGAATTCGGTTTGCTAATATTTTGTTGAGGATTTTTGCATCTCTGTTCATTAGGGATAATGGCTATAGTTTTCTCTTTTTTTTTGTAATGTGTTTGTCTGATTTTGGAGTCAGAGTAATAGTGGCCTTGTGAAGTGAGCTTGGGAGCCTTCCCTCCTCTTGGATTTTTTGGAATAATTTGAAGAGAATAGGTGTTAATTAAAAAAAATATATTTGGTAAAATTTACCCATGAAGCCATCTGGTCCAGGACTTTTATTTATTGAGAGCTTGTTGATTGCTGATTCAGTTTTGTTGGTAGTAATCGGTCTGTTCAGATTTTCTATTTTTTGTTGATTCAGCTTTGGGAGATTGTATGTTTCTAGGAATTGATCTATTTTTTCCAGATTATCCAATTTATTGGTGTATTGTTGCTCATAGCATTTTCTTAAAATTTTTTGTGTTTCTGTGGTGTCGGTTCTCACTTCTCCTCTTTCATTTCTGATTTTATTTATTTGGGTCATCTCTTTTTCTTGATGAATCTGGTTTAAGGTATGTCATTTTGTTTATCTTTTCAAAAAACCAGCTTTCGGATTCATTGTACTTTTTTTTTTAGCCTCTATTTTGTTTATTTACACTTTGATCTTTATTATTTCCTCCCTTGTACTCACTTTGGGCTTTGTTTGCTGTTCTTTTTCCAGTTACCTTAGGTGTAAAATTTGACTGTTGATTTGAGATTTTTCTTGTTTCTTGAAGTAGGCCTGCGCTGCTATGAATTTCCCTCTCATGACTGCTTTTACTGTGCCCATAAATTTTGGGTCATTGTATTTCCATTTTCATTTGTTTCAAGGTATCTTTTGATTTCTTCCTTGGTCTCACTGTTGACCCATTCATTATTTAGTAGCATGTTATTTAACCTCCATGTGTTTGTATGTTTTTAAGCTTTTTTCTTGTAATGAATTTCTAGTTTCATACCATTGTGGTCAGAGAAGAGGCTTGGTATGATTTCAATCTTTTTAAATTTATTGAGACTTGTGGCCTAACATGTGTTCTGTCTTTGAAAATGTTCCATGTGCACTTGAAAGGAAGGTATATTGTGCTGCTTTGGGGTGAAATACTCTAAAAATATCAACTAAATCCATCTGGTCTAGTGTGTCATTTAAGGACACTGTTTCCTTGTTAATCAACAATCTGTCTGGAAGATCTGTCCGTTGGAGTCAGTAGGGTGTTAAATTTCCCTACTATGATAGTATTACTGTTGACTTCTGTCTTTATGTCTGTCAATATTTGCTTTATATATTTAGGTGCTTCTATATTGGGTGCATAAATGTTTACTAGGGTGATGTCCCCTTGTTGGATTGATTCCTTTATTATTATGTAATGGTCTCCTTTGTCTCTTATTATAGTCTTCATTTTAAAGTTTACTTTGTTCTATGTATTGCTACTCCAGCTGTTTTCTAATTTCGTTTTGTGTGAAACATCTTTTTTCATCTTTCCGTCTGTGTATGTCTTTAGATCTGATGTGGGTCTCTTGTAGACAGCCTATGCATGAGTCTTGTTTCTTATCCATTCAGCTACCCTATGTCTTTTTTTTTTTTTTAAGATTTTATTGGGGAATTGAGGAAGGGGAACAGATAAGTTACTATCCTTTTATTCTTCAGTCTAGTTGTGGAGGACGTTGTTTCACTGGCCCATGTTGGTATTATCATTGCGCTCTTCCCAGGTGAGACAGCTTGGTCACCAGCCTCTGGACGGCCACTCACGGTGGCTCTTGGCAGCTCACACCAGCTGCCAGCTGCTCATGCTGGCTATCAGCCACAAAGGTAGCTTATGGCAGCCCACTGCAGCTTCACTGCAGCTTATGCCGTCGCTGGCGACTCATGGCAGCCCAGCTCCAGGTCGAGCTGTTATTCACCATCTTAGCTGTAGTGGGCAGTGTCACTGGTCCTCATGTTGGATCCGAACCGGGGCCCTGCTGCTCAGAGCTGGTGTCCCAAGCCAGCTCTTAACCAACGTGCCACTCGGCTGGCCCTACCCTATGTCTTTTGATTGGAGCATTTAACTGGTTCACATTTAAAATGATTATTGATAGGTACATAGTTATTGCCATTTTGTTATTCATATTTTTTATCTTTGTTTGTTTTCTCCTTTCTTCTGCTTAAAGTAGTCCTTTTTAACATTTCTTGTAATACTGGCTTGGTGGTAATGAATTTCTTTAGTTTTTTCTTGTCTGGGAAGCTTTTAATCTCTTGTTCAATTTTAAATGGTAACCTTGCTGGTTAGAGCAGTCTTGGTTATAGGCTTCTGTTTTTCATTCCTTTGAATATTTCCTGCCACTCCCTTCTGGCCTGCAAATTTCTGTTGAGAAATCAACTGATTGTCTTATGGGAGCTCCCTTGTAAGTAGCTAGTTCTCTTTCTCTTACTGCTTTTAGGAGTCACTTTTTGTCTTTAATATTTGCCATTTTTATTATGATGTGTTTTGGTGAAGTCCTATTTGGGTTTATCTTATTTGGGACTCTCTGAGCTTTCTAAACTTGTATGTCTATTTCCTTCACGAGGTTAGGGAAATTTTTAGTCATTATTTCTTCAAATAGTTTCTTGTTTCTTGCTCCCTCTCATTCTGATACTCCTATGATGCAAATGTTGTTACACTTGATGTAGTCCCACAGGTCCCTTAAACTATCTTTTATTTTTTTAACTCTTATTTTTTTTGGTGTTCCAATTGGCTGTTTTCTGTTATTTTGTCTTCCAAATCACTGATTTGATCCTCTGCTTCATCTAGTCTCCTGGTGGTTCCTTCTAGTGTAGTCTTCATTTCAGTTATTGTATTCTTTATTTCTGACTGTTTCTTTTTCATGATTTCTATGTCCTTTAAGCTTACTATCTCTTTGCCGAAATTCTCACTAAGTTCCTTAAGCATTCTTTTTTTTTTTTTTTTTTTTTTAAAGATTTTACTGGGTAATCGTGGTAGGGGAACAGACATGTTGCTGTTCTTTTGTTCTTCAGTCTAGTTGTGGAGGATGTCGCTTCACTGGCCCATGTTAGTATTATCATTGCACTCTTCCCGGGTGAGGCAGCCACTCACAGTGTAAGTGGTACTTACACTAGTAAGTACCACTTACTAGTACTTACCATGAGTGGCTACTCATGGTAGCTTACAGCAGCCCACTGCTGCCCCACAGCAGCCTACACTATCGCTGGTGGTTCACTGCAGCCCAGCTCCACGTTGAGCTGTTGTTCACCATTTTAGCTGTAGAGGGCACAGCGTCACTGGTCCTTATGTGGGATTCGAACCAGGGCCCTGCTGCTCAGAGCTGGCATCCCAAGCCAACTATTAATGAACGCGCCACTCGGCCAGCCCTCCTTAAGCATTCTTATAACCAGTAGTTTAAACACTGTCTCTGGTAGGTTTGTTACCTCCATTTTATTTAGTTCTATTTATGGAGGATTTTGCTGTTCTTTTATTTGGGACATGTTTCTTTGTTTCCTCATTCTGGCTCCCTCTCTGTGTTTGCTTCTATGTATTAGGTAGATCTCCAATGTTTCTCAGTCTTTGCTGGGGTGGCCTTATATATTGTGTTGTAGGAAAAGTCATGATGTATTTTTTCTATGTTTTTCATTGCAAAAGTGTGTCATGACTTTTCTGACAACCCAATAGTATGTATCCTGTGTAGTCCAGTTGCACAGTCTCCCTAATCTCCTTTGTGTGTGTTCCAGGAGTGTGCTTTGAGTGTGCTGTGTGTGTTCTCCTATTGTAATTGAACCCTGATTTCTTTTCACACATCAGTGGATGGGAATGACTCTGAGGCTAACTGAGACTGTGAGGACTGACTATACCCACAGCTGCTGTATGGGGGTTGATCCCTCAGAGGAAGATTCACCCTCACAAGCTCTTGTACTCTTTGAGACCCCCCCTTTGGGTGTACCAGTTATGGGGCTAACTAGGTAGTGCTCTGGTGTGGTCTGAAGCTGACTTCTGGGTATGTTGTTTCTTGTGTCTCTTAGGTGGGGCTCCCATGTAGGCCAATTTCAGCCTTGCCTTTTACAGGCCTGTGGCTACCTGATAAGGAGCCACAAAAGCTATATGTGGTTGGCTGGTGCCTATGCTGGACTTGGAGGCACATGGGTGTGGCTTTGCTGTGAAACAAGACCAGCTGTCACCAGTATTGGGCCTGAGCATGTCAGCAAAAGGCCCAGTGCCCCCTAAGCTCATTGCAACCCATTGGCTGTCTGTAAGGCCCAGCCATTGAAACAGCCTTTTTAGGTGTACAGGCTGGGTTGGTTGACCTGGTGTTGAGAGTGCCCTTGGTGATGCAGCACTAGCTAGGTGGAATGGGGTCCCAGAGAGTCATGAGACATACCTGATGGTTTTTACAAAGTTAATGCAGCTTCAGTTCCTGCACCAAAACCTGGCCTGTGAGCACTTTGCACAGTGCCCTGAGAACATTGCAGCCAGCCATTGTTTGCCTCGGGGCAGTGCCTGGCCTGTGATCACTTTGGGAAATGTCCTTAAAACATTGCAGCCAGCTACCACTTGCCATGGGCTTGAAAATCCCCAAGAGCTGCCCAAGAGTGGCTGTGGAGAAGGTTTTGGGTCACTGTCAACTACCCAAAACTCCCAGGGCTGTCATGGGCCTCCTGCTATTGTAAAAGGCTTCTGCAGCTTGTAGGGTAGGGGTAGGGCTGGCCACCCAGGTGCCCGGAGTGCCCTTGGCAATGCAGCTGTAGGTGGACAGGGTAGGGTTCCAGGGAGCTAAGGGGTGTGGGCAGTGGTTTCTACAAAGTCAGTGCAGTCTCAACTCCCATACTTATCTGGCCTGCGACCACCCTGCAAAAATGCCCCAAGAACACCACGACTAGCCACCACCTGCCTCAGGCCCACAGGTCCCCAAGTGCTGCCTAAGAGATGCTGTGGTTCAGGTCTGGTGTCACTGCCCACCAGCAAATGTTTTCCAAGCCATCGAGAGCTCTCCACTGCTGTAAAACAGCTTCTGTAGCCTGTGGGGCAGGGCCAGCAGCCCAGCAGTCAAGAATGTCCTGGGCAAAGCAGCACCATCTGTGCAGGAGGCCTGGACCCAGGGTTTCACCAAGGCAGTGTGCATGTGCAGATTCCACCAGACCAATGCAGTCCCAGACTTGGCCTTTGGGGAAGAGCTCAACACTGAAAAGATGGCACTCTCCTATAGGCTACATGTGTGTCATGCTCCTCACAAGGACAATAATGGCTCCTGGATCCCAAGCCCTCACCTCAAAACCACACAACTCAGTTTTTTCTTTCACATCTCTGGGCCTCTTGAGTTGCCACCCTTCCATTAGATACCAGAGAGTGTTTGCAAGTGAGTAAGTTTGTGTGCAGGGCCTTTAAAAGGGTGTTTGGGTTTCCAGCTGCCTTCCATCTCACCGGTACGGGCAGACAGAGTCCTTGATGATTTTCACTGCCAGATGCTGTGGAAACTCCTCTCCCTGGCACAAAACCCCTGGGCTGGGGAGCCTGGTGTGGGGCTGGGACCCCTTCCCCTTCAGTGGGGACCTCTGCTACCAAGGTGTCCCTTCTGGTGTTCAAACACTATCTGTGGGTTTGGGGTCAGCCTGTTTTGTGTCTCTGCCCCTCCTAATCGTCTTGACATGGCCTCTTTTTTATATCCTTAGTTATAAGGTTTCTGTTCAGTTAGTCTTCAGATGATTCTTGAGGTTGATTGTTCTATAATTTATTTGTAATTTTGGTGTGATGTTGGGGTACAGTAGGCATAGCTTTACCTAATCTACCATCTTGGACCTATATATCCTCAACAAATAATTTTTTTAGTATGAATATATCCTAAATGTTATGTGGCATAATTTTTTAGCATAAGTATGTCTCAATCAATATTTGAGACACACTTATGCAAAAAAATGTGTATGTTTTATATACATATGTTATATATACAAAAATGCATATATTTGAAATTCAAATTTAACTGGGCATCCCATATTTTATCTTCAACCTGTACTCTTTGTTCCTTGAACACAAAAGCATGTTCCCACCTCAGAGCCTTTGTCTTGGCTGTTCCCTCTGCACTGAATCCCCTTTCCCTGGCTCTCTGCAATGCTCATTCTCTGACTGCCTTCAGCAAGGCCTTTCTGGGTACCCCTCCTTTGTACACGTCTAGTAGGCCCTCAAATAACATCATTTTGTTCCACATCATTTTGTTATAACATTGATGAGATGCCCTAGGAACTTAACTCTTCTTGAGATCAATTAGCCTATGGTAATATTGGTTTCATTATTTGTCATTTTGCCACAGTTCCAAGAGCCTATCAACATTAAGTGAAGACTAAGTGTACTTCCTATCCTCTCTCCTTGCTTTAATTTTTCTCCCTTATCACTATCTAACAGACTATATATTTTACCTGCTGGTTGTGTTGATTGTCTGTTATCCCTGGTATACCACTTGGCCAAGTTCATTGGTTCAGGTATGGTATAAGACCTATGTCAGTCTCATTAGAAACAATCCCAGAATTTCTGCTGTAACAACTGCGACAGAACATCTTACCACCATAAAGGAAGAGCGAGGGGTCAGCTCCTAGTCAGAAACTTATGTGTGATCTTTCAGGCCTGACCATAAGTGATTACAAAGGCTTCATGTCAACTCGAGCTGCTATAACAGAGTATCATTGGCCGGGTTGATTACACAACATACATTTATTTCTTACAGTTCTAGAGACTGGGAAGTCCAAGATCAAAGTGCCAGCAGATTCTGTCCTTGGTGAGGACCTACTTACTGGCTTGCAGACATCTGCTATCCCCTTGTGTGCTCGCGTGTCCTTTTTGTGTGCATGTATACCTAGAGAGAAAGTGCTGGCACCTATTCCTTTTTTTTATAAGGACACTAATCCCATCATGGGGGCTCCACCCTCATGATCTCTTCTAATCCTAATTACCTCCAGTGGCCCTATCTCCAAATCCTATCATGTTAGGGGCTAGGGTTTCAATATATGAATTTTGGGGGGGATACAAACATTCAGTTTATAACACTACCTGGCAGACCTCACAGAGGAAATATACTCTCCCACACCAGACTTGGTAAACAGCCAGTATACTGTAGCCTCTAAAGGGAGTTGTAGTCAAGGACTTAGGCCCCCATGGCCAGCCATGCTCTTATGCATATCTTCATTCCTGGCCCAGGCATCCCCCTCAAAGGTCTATTTATTGGGTGTGTGTGGGTGCTCAGCTGAAAACTTCTTATGGGGGAAGTGGGGAACCTTGAAGACACTTTTCTTCACTCTGACTCAGTACTAAGGACTTTTCTACTCCTAGGCACCCCCATTCCCCCTCACCCTAGATCCATAGAAAGGCAGGAACCTATTATTTGGGGCTCCCTCAGCAGTGAGATGATTCCCCCCATCTGTGCTGATATATCTGACCCTCCTCAGATGTTTTTCCATGGGGAAAAATGGAACATGGGGGAGCCAGCATTTTAGCCTTTTCCTTATACTGTGGTAGTAGGTAAAAAGGGCTTAATTGTTACTTTCATTTTGCCTTCTTGTCTTAATTGACTGCTTTGACACCTGGCAGCTCAGCTTGACAGTCTTCTTGAGAATAAAGCTAACATAGAGGAAACAGCTGAGAGACAGAATAAGGGGGGCTGGGTCTCTATAGCATCATCCTAGCTCTCCTAAATCTAGCTGTGCTGGAAACATGTGCAACATCTGGACCTTTATATTATTGAGCATAAGCAAATGAGACATGTTTGTGTCTCACTGAGCCCTGAGTCAAGTACATCCTCTCAGCGACCCCCAGCAGGTCTCAGGAACTCTTCTTCTGGGTTCTTATTCTCCCTTGTACTTGCCTTCGTCATGGTCCAGATCACCCCATACTATCCTGCTCTATGAGCCTGCCTTCCCAAGAGACATCTACTCTTAGAAACCAGGAGGTGTGACTTTTTGACCCCCCGCACCTCATGCCCTTGCACAGAATCAGAAAAAACTCTGTGGAATGAGGGCATAATTGAATGAAACTGCAGTTGGCCGTTTACAATCACTCAATTGAGTAATTATAAATAGATGACAACTTTTCTTAAGTTAAAAAAAATCTACCCTAAAACCCATTTTTTAAAAATCCCCTGAGGAAATCAAATCTGTGTTAAGGAATGAAATTTGTATTAGTTATCCTTTACTACATATCTTTTACTACATAATAAATTATTTTAAAACTCATTAACTTAGAACAACAAACATTTATTATCTCAGTTTCTTGGGGTCTGGAATCCAGGTACAGCATACATAGCTGGGTTCTCTAGCTCTGCATCTCTCATAAGGCTATCATCACAGTGTTGCTGAAGCTACAGTCATCTCAAGGCTCAACTGGGAAAGGATCTACCTGCAAGCTCACACATGTGGCTGTTAGCACGCCTCAGGTCCTCATTGGCTGTTGGCTGGAGACATCAGTTTCTTACCACATGGGCTTCTCCATAGGGCTACTCACAATACGGCCGTTGGCTTTCCTCAGAGTGAATGAGGAGCAAGAGAGAGGGATCCAAGATGGAAGTCATGGTCTTTGTATAATCGAATTTCAGAAGTGACATCACAACACTCTCCCCATATTCTATTTGTTAGAATCCAGTCATTAGGTCCAACCCACACTCAAGCGGAGGTTATTGTACAAGGGCCTGAATAGCAGAGGGCAGCTCAGCTATCTTAGACATTGCTTGCCACTGTCCATCTCTGACCCCTAATAATTCACATCCCTCCCACATGTAAAATGCATGCCTCCCATATTAAGGTCCCTAAAGTCTCATCTCATTGAGTCAGTTCAAAGTTGGACATTGCATCTAAATCAAGTTCAGGTATGGATGAGGTGCCTCCAGTATAGTACCTTAAATACAGATCTTCTTGATATGGACCTGTGGAACTAAAGAGATGGGTTACCTGGCCCCTATTTACCCAACACACAGTTGTAGGTCAGGAAGACATTCCCCTTTAACAAGGTGGAAAATCAGAGGCACAGGGTTCATGGGTCCATAGAAATTCTGAAAGCCAGCCAAGCGAATGTCAGAAGTTCCTTAGTTAGATCCCACAGCCTGGGGTTAATTCTCCATGGCTCTTGGCACCACTCCCTGGGTTGTTGATTCTGTCCTCTAAGTCATCTTTTCTTTGTTATAGAAGTAGCACATTTTTTGCAGCTGAGCAGCATTTTTTCTGCCTGCTTCCTGCCAGTAGATTTCTGGCGGTTGAAAAACATTTCCTTATTCTATACCATCTCTGTCCCCCACGGTTCAAGCTGGCAATATTTCTACAAATATGTCTTTTGAGAAACCTGTAAATCTCCTGTGAATATCTTTGGGGTTCCCTCCATTAGGCAAAAGCCATATCTACAAATTTCTTTGCAATAAACCTCTTTTGCTGTCACTGAGATGGCTGAGATCCAACAGCCTTAGCTTCCTAGAGGCCCTATAATAGTTTGACTGAGAGGATGTGGGGCTTGCCCTTAATCTCCTGTGATATTATAAGAAACATGTTTTTGGTCTTTATCCCCAGCTCCTAAACAGTTTCAGAGTGATAAAAGTAAAAGAAACTCTATTGTTATTCATAAGAAGCCCCTTTCAATCACACCTGAGTTTATGTTAATAAGGTGACTTTTGGAAAGCCCCTATGGATGGAGGAGGCTGTTTGCTGGGGGAACCAACTATATAGTTGGAAATTTCAACGCTACTCCTCAATCTCCAGGGGCCACTGATGGCCAATAACTTAATCAATTATGCCTATGTAATGAAGCCTTCATAAAAGCCTTAACCAAAGGGTTTCAGAGAGCTGCTGGGTTGGTGAACAGCTGGAGGTGCTGGGAGGTGGTACCCATATGCCTTGCCCTATGCATCTCTGCCATTTGGCTGCTCCTGAGTGGTATTCTTTATAGTAGATGGGTAATAAAGTAAGTAAACTGCTTTCCTGAGTTCTGTGAGCCATTCTGGAAAATAATTGAACCTGAGTAAGGGATTGTGGGAGCCCTCATTTATAGTTGGATGCTCAGAAGTACAGGTGAAAACCTGGGACTGTGACTGGTGTCTGAAGTGAGGGGTGGCTAGGCAGTCTTCTGGGGATCAGCCCTTAACCTGTGGGGTCTGCCCTAACTTCAGGCAGTTACTGTCAGAACTGAATTAAATTGTAGGACACCCAGTCTGTATCCTTCAAGAATTGGAGAATTGCTGGTGTGGAAAAACCTACACATCTGGTGTCAGAAGTGTTGTGAGTAGAGGGAAACAGGAAATCTTCTTTTCCTCTTTAAGGGGACTTTTACTTGACAATATAGACCCTTAGGCAAAATCGTTGATCTTTCTGAGATCTTAACAAAAAATCTTACTTTCACACCCTCAGTTTTACTTTTAGATACTGTTTTTTTGGAAGTGCTCTGGATTTGACATTACTTGCAATCATTTTTTAATTTTAGCATTGTATGCTGTCTGGAGAGGCTGAAAAATTTCAAAACCTTTTTTTTTTGTTTGTTTGTTTGTATAACAGTCTTTTCCTCAATTTATTTCTCTCCTCTTGCATTTTACTATAAACAGCAAAAAGAGACCAGGTAGCACCTTCATTACTTTGGAAACACTCTTTAACTCAATCACCCAGTTCATGAGGCATATTTTTTACTTTCCACATAACTGCAGTTAATAGTGTTGCGAAGCTTTCTGCTCCTACATAAAAAGGTCCCTCTTCCTGTAATTTCCAATATTCCTTATTTCCTTTTGAGACCTCATGAGCAGTGTCCCTAAGGTCAAGATGTCTAGTAAGTCTTTGCTTTCTCTAAAATGCTCCTCAGATGCCTCCCAGCCTCTGCTCTCTGCCAGGTTCTAAAGCCACTCCCCCATGTACTTGTTACAGCAGCACCCTACTTCTAGGAACCCAAATCTGTATTTATCCCTTTTCTCATCTTACCTCCAGAGGCAACTATTCTAATGCATTTAAAGAATATCATTTTGTTTGTAAAAACTTCTTACAAAACTATACTCTTGTTTTATGAGCATGCATTTTTACTTTTCTAAATGGTTTTATTTTATATGTCTTTTCTGTTTCTCACTCTTTTCAACCATCACTATGCTTTCAAGATCCATTTATGTTGTTCTATGGACATCTAGTCACTGGCTTCCAATGGTGTATAAATACTCCATGGATCATACCCCTTCCCCCCATATTTTTTCTGTCCAGTCCCCTATGGATGGGTGCCCAGATTACCTCTCATTTCATGCCATTATCATAGATAATGTGTCATGGGTATCCTAATTCATGGCTCCTTATAAATCTGGGTGAGGATTTCTTTGGGATATATGCATACCCAGAGCGGGAATTGATGATGTATAGGTTAAACAATGCTTAATTTGACTAGAAAGTGCCAAGTTACTCACAGTAAGTCTGCATAGTTTTCATTCCTACCAGCCATGCATAGTGGAGCCTGTATCCCTCATCTGGGCTGACACTCAGTATTATCATCCAGTTAAAAAGTTTTTTTCAGTCTATTTAGTAGAAAATCATATCTCAATATTTGATCTGCATTTTCTCTGACAATTGATGAGTTTGAGCATTTCTTCATATTCTTTTGACTTCCCTCTTCCACAAAGTGCCTGCTTATATCTTTGTATATTCGTTAAGATCAGAGGCCAGATATAATTTCTTCTACATTCTCTACTGCTCCCAGAAAACTACTAGATGTTGATTGATGATTGATGAGAAGGTCAATAAGACTGTGCTATTTGAGCTTCTGAATTTTGAGGTCTACTTCCCCTCCACAGAGCCTGAGGTGTTTGCCTTCATTCATTCAGAACACATTTATCAAATGACTACCCCATGCCAATCTTCTTGTGCGACCCTCCCTTCTGGCAAAACCCAAATGACCTTCAGTCACTCTATCAAATGAACAGAAGAATGAAACTGGTCACACTAGTCATTTGGCATCAGACAATAACATTTTAAATGCCCTTTTATAGACTATTACATTCTATGATCCTGTTTCTAACTTACTGACTGATTGATTTTTTCTTTTGTTGTTGTCTTTGACTGCCACGTGCCTAAAGCAAGGCAAGACCCAAGGAATCTTGGCTGTGTCTTTGCACATTGACGGGAGACTCAAAACAGCATTTTGTTGTTTCTCTGCTTTCGAGAACCAATCTCACATCTTAGTGAAACAATTGCTGCAAAATACAATGGATTTCATAGTTAAAAAGAAACTCTTCTTCTTGCTGCACCCCATCAATGTCGTAAGTTCCAACTGACAATATTTATCTACATTTCCAGAGAAGAAGTGTTCTCAGCCCTGGCCTAATGACTCCCACACCTACCTACCCCAGGGAAGGGTTAGGTGCTCAACTCTGTAAGTCTTGGCTAAAACACCTCCACCCCATATTGTATTGGGTTGTTGGAAAAGTCATGATGTATTTTTTTTTATGTTTTTCGTTGCAAAAATGCGTCATGATTTTTCTGACAACCCAATAATTACAGTTGACCCTTAAACAACATGGGGGTTAGGGGTACTGACCCCCTGCACAGTTGAAAATCTACATATAACTTTGACTCCCCCAAAACTTAACTATGAATAGCCTCCTGTTGACTGGAAGCCTTATTGATAATATAAACAATCATTTTGCATCTGTCCCCCTCCTACCAGTCTTGACGTGGCTGCTTCTTTATATCCTTAGTTATGGACTTCTGTTCAGCTAGACGTCAGATGGTTTATCCAGGTTGATTGTTCTATAATTTACTTGTAATTTTAACGTGGTCACAGGAGGAGGCAAGCACAGCATTTATCTACTCCCCATCTTAGTTATCCCTTTTTCATAAACAAGCCATTAACACATATTTGCATGTTATATGTATTATATACTGTATTCTTACAACAAAGTATGCTAGAAAAAAGAAAATATTATTAAGAAAATCATAAGGAAGAAAAAATACATTTTTAGAACCTGTGCATATTTATTGAAAAAAATCCAAATGTAAGTGGACTGTGTAGTTCAAACTTGTGTTGTTCAAGAGTCAACTGTATCTGTTTATTTGCTTTTTCTCTTCTAGATTTGGGATACATTGAGGACAAAGGTTGTGTCTTATTCATTTATTTATTTTACTGTACTAAGCAAGGCATTTGTCACCTAGTAGGTGTTCAATTAACATTTATTAAATGAATGGATGCAGAATAAAACATTTATTGAGCACTTGTTTGCCACATACTATGCCAGAGGCTGGGAATTCATAGATGAATAAAAAGCAGTTTAATTATAAAATAGTATGGAGGGCCGGCCGAGTGGTGCATTGGTTAAGAGTTCGCTTGGGAAGCCAGCTCTGAGCATCACAGCCCCGGTTCGGATCCCACATGAGGGCCAGTGATGCTGCACCCTCTATAGTTAAGATGGTGAACAACAGCTCGACCTGGAGCTGGGCTGCCTTGAGTGGCCGGCAACAGCGTAGGATGCAATGGGGCTGCAGTGAGCTGCTGTGAACTACTGTGAGTGGCTAGGAGCCAGCGTGAGCAGTTTGCAGCTGGCATGAGCTGCCATGAGCCACCATGAGTGGCTGTCTAATGGCCAGCAAGTGACTGCCTCACCTGGGAAGAGCGCAATGATAATACCAACATGGACCAGTAAAGTGACATCCTCCACAACTAGACTGAAGAACAAAAGGACAGCAACTTGTCTGTTCTCCTTCCCTGATTCCCCAATGTTGTTCCCCTCCCCCAATTCCCCAATAAAATCTTTAAAAATAAATAAATAAAAAATAAAATAAACTAGTATGAAAAGTGTGCAGAGGAGGGATACTGTATCCTATGGTGAGATGAGCTTCAAATAAAGAGATGCCATTTTTTTGCACTCACCTTTTGCATCTCCAAAAAAAATATCTGCCCTTGAATTCTGGATGTGACATATATTTTAATTGCAAGAAATAGGCTTTCTCTCTGTGTGTATGTGTGTGAGAAGTGTGGATGTGGGTGTGGATGCTGTCTATCTGACTGTGCCTGCCCCATCTTAGTCTGGAATCAGTATAGGGAGGTTGAAGGCCTTTTGCCGCCATCCAAAGGGGCTTGATCAAATACCTGGCATATTTATGCAGCCATCCAGGGCTATAGTGCCGACAAACAAGTGAGCTTCATAATAATGGACACTTAACTCCTTTGGTATGTGATCCAACAATTGGGAATATCTGAGTCAGCCAGGAGTGAGCTTTCCCAGCTCCACACCAAATCCATGTCAATTTTCAACTCTTTGGTCAAGCCAAAATGACCTGGGTCAAGTTCTGTCCAAAGGATTGGGGTTTGGAGGGAAACTTAGACAAGTAAGTTTGCTGTAAGGTCTAGTTATATACCACTTGGGAAACATACCAGTCAAAACTCTCTAGAAACCTTAACTCACTTCATATTAAAACTCAGTGAGGTTTGGAGAGTAACTTCTAAAATGGCTAATTGGCATAGGGCAGAGTTGGAAGTAAGCTAGATTTTACGTATTCCATGGAATAACAAATACCCATTTTTTTGTTCTCATTTTAAATATACTCCTTATAAAAAGGTTTCTTTGTGAAGAACCACTTAGTAGTTGGTATTTGAATCAAGTGAAACAAATCAGGGCTTTCTTAAGCAAATCCCTAAAGAGATTTCCTTCATTTTTATATCTATGGACTTTGCATAGTGAGTTCTGATGTGAAACAATTTTCAATACATTTTTTTCTTTGGTATTCTACAGAATACAAGGCAGGGTCCTTTTATCTTTATTTGCTCCATGATCTTGAAGCATTTGCTCAATAACCACAGCGTGGGCTTCAGTTAAATATGCAGCTCCTGTATTGTCCTTCTTTTAAACAATTATTGGATTAGTTTGCTTATGTGCAATTGTTAACTTTATCTTTTATGTACTTAGCCACTTTTAAGCAGGATCTAGTGCAAATCAGTTTCTTTCTTTCTCCTTCCCTTCCTTCCTCTCTTCCTTCCTCCTTCCCTCTCTCCTTCTCTCTCTCTCTCTTTCTTTCTTGTAGGATTATATGAACCTTTCCATCATAAGTCAAATTTGGTAGGGTTATGTAGCTTCTCCACCATAGACAAAACAGTCAATAGCAGACAAATTGATGAATGCTGCCACTAACAATAATTGGGTGATGTGAGGACAACCAACAGAGTAGGGGTCAGCAAACATATTAAGTAAATGGCCAGATAGTAAATATTTTAGGCTTTGTAAATTGTATAGTCTCTGTCAATCCTACTCACCTCTGCCTTTGTAATGCCAACATAACACCACACAATACACAATATGTAAATGAATGGACATGGCTGTGTTAGAATAAAACTTTATTTACAAAAACATGCAACAGGCCAGATTTAGCCTTTGGGCTGTAGTTTGATGACTCCTAATTTAGAGCAAGTGATAGAAAACAATAGCTTTGGCTATAAAAAAATATCTGGCTTACCCCATTGGCCTTTGAAACCCTCATTTTGAGCTGTCCCTTAGCATAAAGTACCTGCTGGTGTATTGAGCTTTAGGTTTATAAGTAGAGTGAGGGGTTAGAGTGAGTGTTTACAGAGGTATTTAATGACCAGAAGCTCTAAGTGGCACCCTGCCCTGTCAGTTTCAAGGTGAAACCTCCTGTCCTGTCTTAGCTTGGTCATAATAATAAGCTGAAATAAAGAAGGGTCTGGAATGGAAACCAGGTACTTCACAGATAATTAGTGTCTCCCAGGGGAGTTGTGGTTCGGTGCTTAGGAAGAAAGAAGGGACATGCTTCTGGGAGTTAGCTAGGAGCTTTATCTTCTAGCAGCCCAGAAATGAGCAAGAAGAGAGACCAGTGTGCCCCAATTCTCCTGGGTACAAGGCTGGTTCCGGTTTTGGAGAAGTCAATGTCAGGGCAGAGCACCTAGGCAAAGAGCACCAGATTTAGGCTGGCAAAGAAGACCCTGTGGCAGTTCTGGTATTCTCTTTGTAGCCGTTGACAGGTATGAACGCTCCATCACCATGTGGACTCCTTATAATATGTTAGCCTTGCTGAGGCAATGATTTCACTGTCTGCATGTGATTTCAGAGGGAAGCAAGTGTGGCCGAAAAGAAAGGCAAGAAACAGAAGCTCAGGTATTGTTCTCCTGGAAGAGGGCCAATAGATACACTAACACATTGAGTGGATGTTGCAGCCAAGACCAAATTCTAAGACTGTGCTTAATTTTCCTTCTGCCTACAGTAGATCTGTAATCTTGTTCTTTGCTCTATCATTTGTTCTTATATCTGAACAAACACAAGCCATCATTGAGTTCCTGGCTCTGGTAGGCTCCTGAGTAAGCAGCATCTGTTGGGTGGAGGAGTAGTTCATGCCCAAGACGTTTTTAGAGGGCTGACCCGGCTTCAGAGTCAGGCCCTCAATTAGACAGTAGGCAAAGGGAAGCGAAGAGGCAGCGATGAGGTTGGTAATTACACATGACAGTACAGTTGACCTCACAGAGCAGGGGGTGGGAGCAAGTGAAATTCCAGGCTCTGTCACTTAGGATTCATTTGCGTTCTTGTGTTTAGGCCTGCGGGGGTGCTCAATGATCTGGAAGAGACTGTCTCCACTGTTTTGTTAATAAGGATAACAAGAAAACAACGTATTTAACATAGAAGGGTATTTTCTTTTTCTTTTAGTTGCTTGAAAGTTGCTGTTACATCTTTAAAGCTCATATTTCTCTCTCTTTCTCTGTATGTATGTATATACAGAGGGTGCCAAAAAAAGTATACACATTTTAAGAAAGGAAAGAATTGTAAAAAAATTGTAATACTCAATATATACTGATTACAAACGATGAATACAAGTCATGTGTATACATTTTTGTCATCTCCAGTGTGTGTGTGTGTGTGTGTGTGTGTGTGTGTGTGTGTGTGTGCAACAGTGGGAAGATCAGAATCTATATCTATAGTATAGATTTGATATTTACTGCTTTCACAGAACTGGCCCTTTGTTAAGGCCTGTACACCCTTAATATTTTCATTTTTTCAAAATTGCCTTCTTTTACATAGGTACCATTATTTCTATTTCACAACTCTGGACAGTTGGCCGCAGATTTGGTGAATATTCTTCAGCCTTCCCAGTCCTGCTTGCAGTTTTCAGTTTCACCCTGAACTGTGTTTCATTTCTGTCCCCTTTGTCTCCGGCATCTCTCCTTCCTGGTGACCCAGCTTTGCTTCTGGCTTTCAGGGAGGTGGGGAGATCTGTGAGTTGTGCTGAGTGTCTTCAGTCAGCCCTGCGCGGCCCAGAGCAGAGTGGGGTAACAGCCGCACATAAGAGCATTGTTTTCCTTAGCTCCTGAGCCACATCAAACACTTCTTACAATATGAGACCCCAGTGTGCAGTTGATGTCCTGGACAGACAGAGGTCTTGGAAGAAGCTGAGCTTACTTTCCAGTTTCACCGAGGTTATAAAAATGATATCTTTGAACTTTAAATCCTAGCATTTATGACCCTGAACATGTTCTTTTTCCTTTTTTGTCACTCTTTTCTTTGAAGACCAAGTCACCTGTTCCTTCAGTTTGAGACACTGTTTCAGATGATAAAAAAAGGGAAAATATTGGAAACCCCAGAGGTGCCAATTATTTATGCCTTTCATATTAACAACTTTCATTTCTACTCGTTGTTTATAGAAAAGTAACTACCCCTTTCTCTTAAGATGCTGTGGGGGGCTTTGTCTGTGCCAAAGTGGCCAAAGCAGACTTTTTAATGAGCAAGACTCAAAAAAAAAAAAAAAAAAAAGAAAAAGAAAAACCCAAAAAAGTAAATTGACTTTTTACGGGGAAACAGGCCATTCCTCAAAAACTATTAAAGATTCTGTCATCCAGAATATCCCTATCCTGTAGACCCTATTTACAGATTTCATGAAAAATACATCATTATAACATTGATATATGGACCCTGTAGCATCCAATTTATGGAAGGCCTCTGCCTGATAAGGATGCTGGTCAGGCACTCATAAACACAGGGGCAATATAAATGAGACGATGCCCCATGGAATATAATACACAGAGATGCTTTTCTGAAATATGCTCATATCCTTTGGAAATAAGGCAATTTGGCACTCTACCTTGGCTCTGAATGAAATAATGTCTTGGGTGGGGGAGGCAGGTAATAAAAGCTACAATTGTGAAGTGTTACTGGCAGTATCCTCATTTTTACTGCAAGCTGGGCACACATTTGTCTTCATTGTCAAAGTGCTGGTGTTGTTTACAAGTGAGAGACAAGGAAGCAGGAAAGCTTATTCAGTTCTCTTGGCCGGGAAAATACCATTTCCTCATCACGAATCCAAAACCACATCTTGAGCGGGAATTAGGCGACACATTGCTGTAGATTTGGCCAGGTTTAGAAGGTTACTTTGGTACTTTCTTCACCTGTCTTTCAATGTTGAAATACCTGGGGATAGTTGTTATTAGAGCATGAAATCCAAACAAACATGTCTATTTCTGCCCCACTAGGTTTCAGTTGGCTGGATATTGAAAATAGCTGTGGGGTCCAGCCTTTGACAGTGTGGAAAACCTTTCACAACTTTTCCCTTCCTTCAGGTGAAACAAAAAATGGATGTAGTAATTTTGCAGGCAGAGCAATGGGGACCATCTCCTTTGTTGTGGACAGTGATGCAGGTAGAAAAGCTTTATTCTGCATCCAGGCCTCTGTCTATCCCCAATCAATCTTGATTGGCAGGACAAGGCTCAAAACCGGGACATGTATTACTCTTAAGAGTGCTTCTCACAAGCATTGGATAAGGAACAGGAAGGAACTTGTAATCCTTCCTTGTGCTTTTGAGAAAAACCTGCCCAGCCCTTTCAGCTGGAGGTATTTATTCCGGGGAACACAGCTGGAAGGGAAGCGCACACACGTACCTCAAAACAAATCTAAAATGCAAGGGACTTCAGAGGTGGGGGCAGGGACCGAAAGCCCAGCTCAGAACTTGCAAATCCTTAGCAACCAAGCAGCCTTCTGTGTGCCCCACTCTTCATTTATGAATGGTCAACAAAGCAACTGCAGGTGATCTGGGCCGATGCCGCGGAGGCCTCTCAGATGGTCAGGCCCCTGCAAACTTATTCACTGCCTCATTAAAGCAATTTCAAAATCAATTCTGGATTTGACAAGCCGTCAGTACATTGTTGCTTCTCTGTGATGGGAGTGACATGTTAACAGCAATTAGACTTTTGCACACGCACATTGGAGCCTGTTCAGCATATTCTTTATTAGAAGAGCCTAAAAAGCATTATTATAATCACCTAACCTGGGGTCATGGACACATGCTCTATGATCTCTGTCTCTGTTGTCAGTCCCCTCAGTGAAATTTTGCCTATTGTCCATAAAGATTAAAAGGAAGTGCTTACCCCAGATGCGATATTGGAAAATCAAAGGTCAGAGCAAAGCTTGTAGTAACCTCCATGTTTTTTAATACAAGTTATAGGGGCAATCAGATTAGCATGAACAGATATTGCTCCTCTAACAGATGGAGCAGGATTCTTATGCAAATGAGGGAGGACAAGCTACAGTCATTTGGTGGCAACATTCAGGGAGTACAAGTGGGGATGCTGTTATCCCAACTGGGGTTGGCCAGCACTCGGATTGCAAGAATGGCAGAGACTGGATTCCAGTAAGAGAGGCATGTTAGCCCTTTATCTCATGGAAAACCAGTTCCTTCTCGAATAAAATCAGTCTATCCTGTTTAGAATGGCCCCCTTTGTAGCCAGCTCTTTTGGTCAATTAAAGTCTTTCATGGGAGCTGTTTTCCTCTCTGCTTTGCTGACTAACTGATTCACTGAATGAATGAATGCTAATTGACTTCATGATGGCCAAATTCATACAAAGTTATATAGTATTTCAAATTCCCAGGCTCACGGGTTTGCCTACACTGACTGGCCTATTAAAAACTGCAAACAACTCTTAATCCTGTAGTTCATATTCCTCTTCCCTGCCTTAGGTTCCTCTGTGACGCTTATCACCACTGACATATGATATGTGTATTTTGTTTGTCTCTCTCTCCCTTTAGAATATAAGGCAAGACTTTTTTAGTGTTTTATTCACTGCTGTTTCAGTGCTAGAACAGTGCCTGCAACAAACTGGGGTCTTGATAATTGTTGAATAAATGAAAGAGTTATGTATTTCAGGCCTAGTTGGGATAGGGGATGTGTCCCATCTCTGGTTCAGAAACATATCCATAGACCTATAAGCATTATTGATGAGGAAAATAACATGAAGAAGCTGGAAGGAACTGTACCACTCTTCTTGCCAGCCTTTGTCATTTTCAAAAAAAGTCATTCATTTCTGGTAACACCAAACTGATGGTAGAACCAGAACTGAAACTCCATGTCTGGGAGCTTTTCCAACTCCATATCCCATATACTTAGTGTGACCAGATCTAGGGATTTTCTTTTCCACTTAGTGCTTTACTTAAGGATTTAAGGTCTTCTCAGAAAGTCCCCAACTAATCTGATGCTGCCCCGACATGCACATTGGGTTGCATCCTAGTTAACTGACAACAGGGGCTTTAGAGGGTCCCTGTTATTTTGTTGGATCAGGGAGTCGCTAGCGTTTGAAGCAGGCCTGCTCATTGCTGATTTCCCCAGGCATTTGTTTTGAAGCCAACGCTTCAAAGGCAAGCAACATTTGAAATTCCTCAGCTATTCATCCGGTTAGAGCTCAATGCAGACATTCAAGAAGCCATTTGTTGCTTTCATTGGGTTCAGTTGATAAGCAGGAAGCCACCACCATTTGGAGGATGAGCTGACACCCTACCTTAAGGAGCGGTGTCTCTGCAGAGGATCTCCTCCAGGTTAATACAGGGGCGGGGGGTAAAAAATGTGCACATTTTAAGAGATGTTATCTATGTATCACTTTTCCAAGTTGAGTTGAGTTATGGTGGCAATGTGTAGTATGACGTTCCCTCAAAAGATGGAGTTAATCAAATGAATGCGAGCTAGTGTCATTCACATTGTATTACAATTTTAATACAGCTTTTCTTTTCTTAAAATGTGTATACATTTTTTTGGGCAATGTCTGTATTTTGATACACACAATTTTTCAGAGAGAGGCTTTAGGGAAATAGAGTGTGGAAATTGCCTCTGTGTGTGTGTGTGTGTGTGTGTGTGTGTGTGTGTGTGTGATGGGGAAGGGTGTGTGTTGTGTGTATATGTGTGTTTGTATTCTTTTTGGATGGTGGGTAAGGCAAAAGGTTTGAGAAAAAAATGTTAGCGTTTCCACCAGCAACTAATAGAACAGTAGTTTTCAAAGTGTGGTCCAGGGATCCCTAGGGGTTCCAGAAATTCATTCAGACATTCTATAAAGTCAAAACTCTTTTCATAATAACACTAAGACATTATTTGCCCTTTTCATTCTCATTCTGTCATCAGTATATACTGAGGAGTTTCCAGAAGCTATCTGATGTGTGATATTGCAACAGAGTACATGCAAAACAGGTATGAGAAACTAGCCGCCCCCTGATAGGCCAGTTATTAGAGACCTGTAAAAATGTAAAATAATGCTTTTTTTTCCTCTCTTCTTCCTTTTGAAAAATGTAGATACTTTCTGTGAAATCATACTTTTATGTTAACATGTAATAGGTTTATTATTATTATTATTATTTTTAATTGGGGAATTGGGAGAGGGGAACAGTGTTGGGGAATTGGGGAGGAGGACCAGCCAAGTTGTTGTTTTTCAATCTTCATTGTGAAGGGCGCCAGTCGCTATCTGGCTGCCTGATGGCAGCTTGTGGCCTCTAAGCTCAACATGTTGTGTTACAATCTTAGTTGCGGGTGGGCATAGCCACCATCCCATGTGGGAGTTGAACTAGCAGCCGTGTTGTTAAGAGCCCATACTCTATCCACTGACTCACCTGGGCGGCAGCCCACCTCAAGGTGCCGAGTTCAGTCTTAGTTGTGGGTGGGCGTAGCCCTCCATTGTAGAGGCAATCTTGTTGTTACACCAGCTGAGCCATCCTGTCACCTGTTGGCAGCTCAGCAACAGCTCAGCTTGGGCACAGCGTCACTGGACCATGTGGGAATCGAACCGGCAGCCCTGTTGCTCAGAGCTCATGCTCTTAAGCCAGCTCTTAACCAACTGAGCCTCTCGGCTGGCCCCCAGCTTATTATTTTTCAATGAACTTATCAATACTTTAAAAAAATTTCTCAGTTTTAATTTCTAATATAATAAAGACTAATACATATATCCCTTTATAAACAAAAGCACTTTGAGATTCTCAAAATTTTTTTAAAAGTAAAGATGTCCTGAGACCAAAAATTTTGATAACCACAGTAACAGAGCTGTCAAAACTCAGTCTGAATAAAACCACAAAGGGTCATGTGGAAGGATCCTTGAGGGATGATCTGGTCCAGTCCCCTTGCTGGCTCAGGCAGGATAGCTATTTATTTATTTATTTATTTATTTATTTATTTATTTATTTATTTATTTATTACAGATGGGACAACCAAGTCCTAGAGGGTTTACAGACTTCCAGAAGTTTTACAGTTGTTGAGTGCAGAGTTAGGGAGAGGAGTGAGGCTGAGGCAGGGCTAGGACCCAAGTCTTAATCCCTTCTGGAGCACAAAGCTCCCCACACTGGCAGGGACATGAATGGTCCTTATTAAGAAAACATCAACTACAAACCAACAAACCTATCTTGTTCTTTTTCTTTTTTTCTTTGGTTGCTAAATTTATCTTTGGCAAGTTTGTTGGTGAATGATCTGAAAGTGGTGGAAAGAAGAATTCTTTTTGCTTAGCTTATTGGTTTTAGAAACTGTGAGCTGAAGTTGGTGATGTTGGCACTGATGGCTATAATCCTCTTGAGGCTCAACTGGTAGAGTTCTGCTTCCAAACTCACAGACGGGGCTATTGGCAAACCTCAAGCTGTTCACTGGAGACATTTGTTCCCTGCCACATAAACCTCTTAATAGGGCAGCTGACAACATGGCAGCCAGCTTCCCTTAGAGCGAGCAAGTGAGAATGAGAGGGGTGGCCGAAGACGGAAACCACAATCTTCTTGCAACCTAGTCTTGGCAGTGACATCCCATCACTTTTGCTATACTCTACTTTTTAGACTCCAGTCACTAGGTCCAGCCCACATTCGAGAGGGAGGGGATTACATATGGATGTGAATACCGGGAGGCAGCGTTCTTTGGGAGCCATCTTAACGGCTGTCTACTAAAATCACTAAACCTAACACCCGATCCTCTCACTCGTCAGTGAATCCATCTCATCACACAGCACATTCTAAGCACTATACGTAACTTGTGCTCACTATCTATGGGCTAGTCTAGTATAGAGTTAAGAGCATGGATTCTGCAGTCTGTCTTTCTGGGTTTGAATCCCTTGTGTCTGGATTTGAACCATTTGATAGCTGTTGACCTTCTGCGAGTTACTCTGTGTCTCAGTTTCTCAACCATTAAATGGAGATGATAGTAGTTGCTTCTTTGTGGGGATTGTTGTGAAGATTGAGTTAATACATATTATAGAGTGCTTAAAACAGTGGCTGGCATGGAGTAAGCGCCAAATGGGTACTTATTTATGTAATGTGCCGGGTACATAGTAGCAATAACTACTACTGCTATGGCACATTACATAAATTATCTTGTTCATTGCTAACAGTATACCCACAAAGTAAGTGTTTTCACACCATTTGACTGATGAAAGACTAAGGCTTAGAGAGTTTAAACATCTTGCTCAAGATAACATCACTGGTAAATGATGGGACTGGGATTCTTGACCAGGTTTGTATACCCCCAATTCTGGCCTTCTTCTACTCTGTGACATTGGGGAATTCACCATGGAAAGAAAATAGCCACATTACAGTTCAGGGAAAATAAAATAAGAATATACTTGGGCCGGCCGAGTAGCGCATTGGTTAGGAACTGGCTTGGGATGCCAGAGGGCCCCAGTTTGGATCCCACATATGAGGGCCAGTGACACTGCCCTCTACAGCTAAGATACTGAACAACAGCTCGACCTGGAGCTGGGCTGCCGTGAGTCACCGGCGACGGCGTAGGCTGCAGTCCCCTGCTGCAGTGGGCTGCCATAAGCTACCATGTATAGCCGGCTGCCAGCATGAGTGGCCAGCAGCCGCTGTGAGCGGCCATCCAGAAGCTGGCAACTGATCTGCCTCGCCCGGGAAGAGCGCAATGATGGTGCCAGCTTGGGCCAGTGAGGCAACGTCCTCCACAACTAGACTGAAGAACAAAACGACAGCAACTTGTCTGTTCCCCTTCCCCCATTCCCCAGGACTATTCCCCTTCCCCAATTCCCCAATAAAATCTTAAAAAAAAAAGAATATACTTAATTCACTGTTGATATAATTATGAATTAAGAGGGAGACATTTTTTTATCAGCCTTATGTATATCAGTGGAAGTTTTTCTAGGACTAAATTTAACTTTGAAAATAAATGACTGGTAGCCAGACAGTCAAAAATAACCAGGCACTTAGGTGATAATTGTTTACTACGTGATTTTCCCCATTCTCTCTATGGTACTTACCTTACAATGAAATGATCAATAGTTATCCTGTAAGTAGCAAGTATGCCCATGAAATTTATGACCTGGAAAATCAACCATTATAAGAGTGGAGGTGTTAAATATGGTCTGGAAATGAACAGAGCTATCAAATCCACAGCAGTGAGAAGGGAAGGCTACCTCTTCCCTTTCACACATCCATCAAAGCACAAAATCCAAAGATACCTAAATAAATTCCCAGGCTGTGAATTGGTACCATCTGTAGGACTTTCGATGTGTGAGGCTGAGCTGCCTGTAGTAATGCCTCCTTCCAGGCTGGGAGCTTCTCCTTACACACTAATGGAGGGACGCGCTGCTCTCTAGATCCATCCAGCAAAAATTCCATAATCAACTTTTAGGCCAGTACATGACCACGTGTGGCCATTTGTGGCCCAGTGGCCTGCTGAGTTGAGCCATGATTCTCAGCAGAGCTGGACATGATTCCTTATAGAGAGAAACTTCAGGGAAGGCCAATGTCTGTGGACGGGCCTTAGAGAATTGGGGAGTGCCCACCCCCTCTAACATCTTTGCAGGCACCTCTGATCTCTACATCTTCTCCAAAAAGAGATAATTCCATAATTACTCACTCAGGGGTAAGGGAGAAAGGCAGGATCAGTTCCCCTCCCTTAAGAACTTGCATCTTTATTGGGGATTCATAACGGATTCACATGAGCCAGTGAAGAATGTTGCAGGGAGGCTGGCTGAATGGCTCAGTTGGTTAAGAGTGTGAGCTTTGAGCAACAGGGTCGGCACAGTGAGCTGTGCCTGAGATGAGCTTCCAATAGGTGGGAGGATGACTCAGCTGGTGCGAGCACGTGCTCTTAACAACAAGGTTGCTGGTTCAGCTCCTGCATGGGATGATGGGCTATGCCCACCCACAACTAAGATTGAACACAGCACCTTGAGCTTATTGGCTGCTAGCTGCCAACGGGTGGCCAGATGGTGACTGGACTTGGAGTTGAGCTAGCTGTGCCCTCCACAACTAAGATTGAAGAACAACAACTTGGCTGTTCCCCTTGCCCAATTACCCAATAAAATGTTAAAAAAAAAAAGTTGCAAGGCAGTGGGGACCTGGGAACAGTAGCTGGGATTATTAGAGGACCTGAAACATTCAGAAAAGGTCTAGTGGGAAGGGTAGGGTTTGACCCAGGCCTGGAAGTCTTTAATTAGGTGAAGAAGAAGGAAAAATCCAAGCTCTTTAGCTTTCTAGGAAATGACCATAATCTGCCTTTTTGAGCCTCAGATCCAAGAAAGCAGCTCAGTGTCCAGAAAGTACATAGGCTTTGGAGTGAAACTTACTTGGCTAAAAGTCCTGGATCTGCCATTCACTTGCTGTCGGAACCTAAAGCAAGTCTCTTCATCTCTTTAAAGCTGTTTTTATACCCACAAAACAGGAATAATAAAATTTACTGAGAGTGATAGTAAAGATTATATGAAAACATATACATTTGCACGTAGTAGGTGCTTAATAAACACTGATTTTCTTTCTTTACACTGTCCCATGAGATCCTCTACTGGAGCTGCTGGCTGCAGGCCCAGCCAAGCCAGTCCCTGTGTCCACATCATTTTATGAAAATCTTAGCCTCTTGAAATACTTCATTAAGACTGCCACCAAATGCCACCTCTGCCATGAAATCTTCCAGTCCCTCCAGCCATAATGGATCTCTCCTTTCTTCGTATTTTCCTAGCCACTCTCTCAGACATTCATCCCACTATCCTTGGAGATTTGCTACTAGATTTTCTTGGGCATATGTGTGACCCACCTCCTTTGCCGAGGAATAACTCCTTGAGAGAACTGATCATATCAGGTTTATCTTTCTAGATCCACAATACTTAGCACAGTGCTGAACCACAAAACATGTTCAGGAGATATTTGTTGCATGACCAACTGAAGGGCTGAAAAGAGGGCAGAAGGCAATACTAGAAGAGCATTCACAGCAAGAGCAAAAGCATGGAGATGGGCATGGCTGCAGCGTGTTTGGGGAACCACATCTGCCTGGCTAGGAGTGATGGTTTGAGTTGGGACAGTTCAAAACTTGGCAGCTTGGGAGCTTCAAGGCATTTGTCCCAATTCTTCTTCTCACTTGAGTACCACCACTCCCTTAACTGCTTTTGAGGTTGACTTGATATAAATCTGAGTCTATTCTAGATCACTTTAATGTACTTAACACTTGAACTGAAAACTGATATTTTCCCCCACAGAGCTAGTTATATTTGCTCTTTGGAGTCAAGGTGACTACATTTGGGTCACAGTTTTAACTGGGACAGTCAACTCTAACGGAAATGCTCTAAAAGAGAAGTTGGGTGTGCCCTTCTCTGCCAATTAGGAAGCAGGTTCAGGTTGATTCCAGTCATATATGTAGTGTTTGTTAAGCCCCAACATCGTTCACATGGTACACCACTCAATACTCCTTTGTTCTTAGAATTAAAACTCAAGAGAGAGAAATGGAGCTGCCTGACCCTCTGCCAAATAGTCCGGTTTCCTCTCCAGTGCTAGGACGCTTTGAGGGAAAAATTCTAAGGTACACCTGCGACTACCAGAGTGGGAAAAGGGGAGAGGAGAGGTTGAGTACACCACTTAAACTAGAACTACAACTAACACCAGGGAGTTAGGTACAAAGAACACATTTGAGTTGAGCATCATATTAGACAGAAGGTACCGGTTATTTAAAAATTTTCTTTGAGCTTTCACAGGCTCATAGCACTTGCAGAAGGGACTTGAACAATGATATTCATAATCACTAAAGTCACACGACTAGTTTGTATCAGAGCTGAGCCCAGTGATGAACATCTTTTGTTTACTTTGTGCTCTTTACATTTTTAAAGCCCTTTCCCATACTTTTATTTCTCAAAACCAGTTATACAGGGATTACTATACCCATTTTAAAGATGACATCATTGAGGTTCAGGGTCAGAATCAGCTAAGTGGTGAAACTTCCAGCTGAGAGGTACTTTCTCAGTTCCTCTCACGCTCCTGGTTTGACTTACTGCAAGGAGATTGACACTAGTACTGGAACCAAGGAGAGTCATCTGTGTACCTGCTGCTGTGGAGCTCTGTTTTTGTGACAGTAAAGAACCCTCAAGGACACTGACGACTTCGGGAGAACTGGAGCATCATTTATTCACCACTCAGCCCTGGAAAGCCCCAGGCTCCGCAGCCCGGAGCTCCGCAACTTGGAGCTGTGCATTCCCCACGAAGTTCTGACCTCAGTGGTACTGGCGTGCTACGAGAAACCTCAGGCACACATTTTCAGACAACTGTTAGCAGGTTACAGAAGTTCCCCAAGACTCTTGTTACCTTCGTCAAATCTGCTCTGACTTTGTGTGGGCAGCTGGCTTTCGTCAAGAAGGCGCTGAAAGCAGCAACCCCAGAAGGGCTGGATCTGGACAGAAAAGATCCTCAGGCCTTGCTTTTCTCCTCCACTGCTTTACAATTCTTCTTTCTGAAATGCAAACACTGACACAATGCTGATGTATTACACATGTGTTTTTATTTGCAATCTTTGCCAGGTCAAGATATTATGAGATATTTTCTCTAAATCTGTATAACTCTAGGTTCTCACATTCTGCAGAATTATGTGTCAGGGGGAATCCACTGTGGGCTCTATAGCTTCTTAAAACACACGTAAGGGTCTCTGTCCACTGGGCATTGCCACTGGGTTCAGTCACGTTTCCTAATGATTTATGGAATCAATATGAAAGGTAGACAGATTGTAGTTTTAAAAACTGGATGAAAAAGTTTAAAAAGAAAACTTGTCTTCCATTTTCATTTATCACCAACTCCCAGCTTTCCAAAGATGTTACTGGGCTTCGCTGATTTCAACTGAAAGAGAAAAAAACAACAAAAAGCTGCTTTTCTTTTGTACACAGAGTGAGCTGCTGGTAGCTAGGGTCAGGGCCACCAGCAATGTGGCTTTCAGAGACTAGCCAGATGGCTTCATAAACAGATTCCCTGGGTGGCGGGGGCAGAGGTGAGGACAGACAATGAAGATGGGGATGTAAAAGTGAAGCTGGAATATCTCTTGAAGACAGGAATGGGAAACAGGGAAACAAAACATCTGACTTGGTGTTTAAGAAAGGCTAAGTAATGGGGCTACTGGCATCAGACTCTTAGTCTCTACAGAGGCCTTCAAGAGACACATGTCTAAAGTTTCCATAAACCTCAGATAGATAAATCCTCTTGTCTTCCCAACTTTCAAAAAGTGTGCTACTCAAGAAAAACCACAAAACTTCAAGTTGGTATTGGTTAGCCCAGTTTAAGGTCAGATTTTGCATAAAAGATTCATTGGCAGGAAATATACTGGCATAAAAGCAGTCAAGAAGGCATTGAAATAATACCACCATTTCCACAGTCTTCACACCAAGATGTGCTAGGTCATCTGTGGGCATTTTTTGTTGTTGTTTGCAAAATGACTACAGAACCTTTGCATGACCAGTGAGCCCCTGTTGTGAAATCTCACAGAATGAAAGGAAAGGGAATGTGGCTGCGTAACCTAGAGTCTACAGAGGATGCCAAAAAAAAAAAGTATACATATTTTAAGAAAGGAAAACTGTACTGAAATTGTAATACTCAATATATACCGATAACAAAAGATGAATACAAGTCATGTTTGACTTCTGCAATTGCAAGAGGTGCTCAAAGTGGTTACATCAGCGCCCAGACACTTCTGATTTCTTTGCTTGAGCAACGTTGACCAAAGTGTCCACTTGTGTACATTTTTTTGTCACCCCCCCCCCCAACTGGTTTTCTCAGTTAGGAGGGAGGAGAAAGAAGCTGCTGGTCCAACCAATGAATTTGTATAGCGACTTTCACAGTTAAACAAAATAGAGTCCAGTAAGTCCCTGACTTACGAACGAGTTCCGTTCCGGGAGAACATTCATAAGTCGGATTTGTTCTTAAGTCAGACAAAGTGAGTCTTATACACCTTTGACACAAATACAGTATACAATGTAAAGTCAATGGTTGAACAATTCATGTTCTAAGAATGAGCAATGTCTACCATCTTTTCGCCTCGGTCCAATCTCTCAATTATTTTCACTTTTGTTTCCATGGTTATTGCTTTGCGCTCCCTAGCAGTCCCCTACACATCACCACTGCTTTTCCTCTTGCTTCTGGACATCATGGGCTCTGATTGCACACTGTACTACTGTACACTATCGCACTGTACAGCAAACACACAGCAGCACAACTGTGACAATGTCCGGTAGATACGTGAGCTACTTCTGCGATTTGTTTCCATCTACAAATGTTCATAATGCAAGTTCCGTTCATATCTGTGGAAGTTCGCAACTTGAATGTTCGTAAGTTGAGGACTTACTGTATTGGTTCCTTCTCTCATTAGGAGTGGTGCCAAAGATGTCCAAAAGAAAACACCACCATCTTTCCATGCATTTTAGTGAACAGATCTCTGGGACAGCATCTTCACTATGTACTTTTCAAAATTTTATGCCTTAAAGCATTCATCTCTGACAATTCTGTCAAGTTGGCATGTTAAATTTTAAACTATTGAATTTTCATAATCTTTTTGTAAATAAATATGCTCCCAGTTGGATATTACTCCTGAGAAAACTAGGAAGTGCTCTGAAAAAGATGATAATTTATGATAATATAAAGCAAGACCAATTGTCAATTGTTCCTCCTGGATTAAACAGTTCAGAGTTGAACTAAAGTCTAGGGACTTACATTTCTAATCAGTATCACCCAGTGTTAAAACTTTCTGGGCCAGTTTTGCTGTCTATAGAACTTTCATATAAAAAGTTTTTGTTTAAAAAGTTAATAAAGCTTGTTTCCTAAGAAGGATTAATTTAAATACATTAGTCAACTATTTCACACAAGATTATTAAAATTTTAAATTATAAAAAAACATATTAACAGGTATGTTCTGATTTCAGGTTGAAGAATCAAAGGTATTTCCATATTAATCTAACATATCTATAAATTAGAACTAATAACATTGTCACAGGAATGGTAACATCAAGGTGATATTTATAAACAAGGCTTACTTAATAATTTTGTGGACCAAACTGCTACTCCCAGAGTTCCCCACTCTACATAAAATCATACATATTTCAAGGCACCCATATTTCACATTACACACATGTACACACACACAATTTTATGGATTTTTATAAAGTGAGTTTTAAAATGATATGGTTACTTGTAACTTATTTGTAAATGGCTGTATTTGTATGGCCACGATTCATGTATAATTATAAATTCTTTTGAAGTGAGAGAAATCTGATTTATAAATTCTTTTCAAATGTAATCACATTTTTATAAATATTAAATTTAGAAATTAGTGAGATTGTCATACTTGTTATATTTGTAGGTATTAAATTAAACATTTATTTAGATTTTGTGGTTTTATTTTTTTGTGTTTTGAAATCAATGTATTTTCCCACCAGTCGCTAACATTTTTATAGATTCTTGAGAAGCCTTGTGTTCATGGTGCCTGATATTTAAAATATTTGTGTTTATAAAATTTTTTAAAGTCATAAAATATTTTTAAAATTCATAGGACATCGAGTAAACATCTTGTGTCATTGTTGCTTTCTGTCTCTTGTCCTCAATAACAAGGTTACATAGGTCCCAGAACCAAGAGGTAGAAGTTGTATTAGCCCCTCTTATCAGCAATCCTAGTGACCTACTTGTGGAATTCATACTTTTCATCCTTGAAAATGTAACCTCTGCTGGATTAGAAGTCCTGGTTTTGGTAAGAGGAGCTAGAGAATTACCAGCAGGAGAACTAGTAAGGATTCTACTGAATCTGAATCTCAACCCAATCAGTTGAGGCTCCTTATGCTGATGGACCACATTTACAGGAGTGATTGGCCCTGATTATCATTAAGAACTAGAATTGTTGCTGCACAATGGGGATAGGAAGGAGTATGTCTTGAATGAAGGGGATTCACTGGGGTGTCTCTAGGAGCTTCTGAAGGCCAGTGCTAACTGTAAATGAACAAGTGCAGCAACCACAATCCAAGAACAATAAAGTGACTGAGGGCTCTGATTCTTTGAGCATTAAGATCTGGGCTATTACTGTAGTGCTAGATGAAGGTGAGAGAAATTTAAAACAAGTAGAGGAGGGAAATGAAAAATACTAAATATGACTTTGACATTAGCTATATCATCAGGGGCTAGAGTTTGTACTGCTAAAACTATGTTTGAAGGTTTACATAGAGATTTTATCTGGCCAACACCTTTAACGTTCTTTGATGGTTTTGACTTAAAGTAAGCTTTCAGCAGAGCTAAGCAGTATAAGGGGTGGACTGTATCTGACAGCTTATATGGCTTGATCCATATCATCTTGGCCCACTTTTAAATTTCATCACTGCTGTGGCAACTAGCTGCATAGAGGTACATCCTGAGACCACCTTTCTTCCACTGTTCCTCATTTCTCTTGCTTTCTGCTCTGGGTCTTCTCTGCTGCTTCACAAGAGATGCCCAGTCACTGCAACACATTAAAAAACCTGGCAGTGTGAGATATTATCACCTTATAGGGCAGCCCTGACCAAGGATGACAGATGCTTGTGGATAAATGCCCCGTCTTCTTTCTTTCAGTTGGACAATCCTAAGGTGCATTTTGCACAGACCTTCAGAGATTTGCCAGTGAGATGATTAGCTTGCAGATGAACCTTTGTACTAGCTTTCCCTTTTCCTCTGTTTTATTATTCCCAGTCATCCATTCCTGCTCCTTGGAATCATTTCCTAAAATAAACTACTCATACGCAAGTCCTTGCCGTAGGCTCTGAATTTGGTAAAACTAAGATTAAGAGTGATACAAACTGTTTTTTCCTTCCTATTCTAAATCCATTGGGTTTTTTCCTTCTGAAAATTGTATACATATGTTCTGTGTGTGTGTATGTCATAAATTTATAAAATTAATTAACTTTGAGACTTTGTAGACAAAGATTGAAAGACTCAGGCCCAAACCTGGCTGATCATTGAAATTGCTTAGGAATTCCCCCACCCTGAAACCTACTACATTAAAATCTCCAGGGTTGGGATTCAGAACCCTGCATTTTCTTAAAGTTCTAGAATTCATTCTATATCATCTGGGCCTGAGAGCTACTGGTTGGGATGCTCTAAGACTGTTCTAGCAACAGAATATTGAGAAATCTCTGAGCTTTCCAATACTCTTAAGCAGGAGGGGAATGAATAGGATTCTGAATTTCCTATAGGCAGAAAGAGTCAGAGGAAAGGCTAATGTACATGAGTTTTTCAAGACTTTTTGTCAGACTTCCTACAAAATTTGCTTGATTTACATGGGATGGCAAATATTTTGGTTTGCTTTTTATAAGTACTTTGTAAAGTTACTTGGCTTGTTCCATATTTGAAGTTGACATGACATTGCTTCAAAAACTCCTTCTCTTCCTTCTATAGAGAACTATATACTCTTTTCTTCATGTGGGAGCCACCTATTTGTTTCCAAAGGTGGCCAAGTCTATGACACAGAGAAAAGCAATTATAACATTACATTTCCACTTGTTTAAGGTCCTGAGAATATTTTTCAATGTAAAAATTCCATGATATTTGAGAACTCTTTTTTTTAAGAATATCAACCTAAGAACCACAAAAAAGTGGTCCCCATTCATCTTGTCTGAAGGAGACTTCAGAGAATTTTATAAACAAGGCCATTTATCCACTAGGCACCATGGGTACTGTGCCAAGGCCCTTAGGCTTCACAAGGTCTGCAAAAATGGTGCAGACGGGTGCCTTCCCCACCAGTGCTTTCCTTAGTGGCTTCCTTTCCTAGGCCCTTTGGGAGAACACAGCCTCTTTGTGGGTTTTTTAGTTTTACATAAAAATTGTTTTTAACATTTCCATGTTCTTAAACCTTCCACCCCCACCCCCCACTCCCCACCCCCCAATACTCTGCCAAGACAATCTGGTGCATTTCTATTGTATTTATGTCCCATTGTTGTGTCTAAGCTTCAAGGAGCAATCCTAGCAGTAAGCATTAGGACTGGTTCCAGGTATCTTTGCCAGATGTTAAACCCAAGTTCATGAGAAAATGCTCTGATGTCAGTAAAATTCTTCCTTATCTGGCCTTATATTCAACTTTCAAGATCTATTCACACGTACTCCCTCAGTTTCTTATAGCACATATAGCCAGGTCTTGCAATACTTTGGTTGTGTATGTGCTTTTCTCTCATGGCAAGGGACGTATTTCCTTACTTGGGTTGTGCGATATAATCTGACTCCAATTTTTAGTTTGGAGGCAATGAGAGGAAGCAAGGTGGTCTTAGGGAAGACAAACATTAGCTTACAAAGCACCTGCCTCTGGTGAGGTCTTATCGCTATGTGCAGGCTTGTTTCTTTCAGCAAGGGAGAGGGATCTTCTTGCTAGATTGATGATTAAGGAGATTCTGGGTGTTTCAAGTTCTCAGGCTCATTCACCCAATTGTCCCCATAGTGAATCTCTGAATCCCACTCTTTCCTTATCAGGATTCTGATTTTGTCAAAGAGACCTGTTGAGGCTATGGATTGTCTTCTCTGTAACTCTGCTACCCCTGCTATTAGATCCTGAGCACGATTTTCAGCATGGCTTGCCTTGTGGCTATAAGAGATAAGCCATATATCCTGGCTTAAAACACTGTGAAGGGAGGCATTTTCTCTTTCATAGGATATACTGACATTGATAGTTGACTACTAGAATCTCTCTGTTTTTCATTTTTTTCAAAATATCAAAACCATTGACAAAATATGTATAACTCTGTGATTCTTAAAATTACTGTTGCCCCAACCATTCGAAGGTTACCATTACCACATGGCCAGTGCTCATCTTCCACCCACTTCATCCAAGTTACCACCATGTGTCTTAGTAATTGCGATGCTACTGCACACCTGGGTTTATTACCACCTCGCTTATAACCAGCAAGAGAGTCTTTCTGGCCCATGAATGATCCAATTCCAAAATCCCATCCTAAAGGTCTGCTTTCTAGGGCCACTTCTGCTATCCACTGTCTTAACTTGGGTTTCTCCCAAAAGTGTGAGCAGGAGAAAAGGGTTCACATCCAGATTATTTTAGAAAGTTACCTCAGGGTACTGGGAAGAGTGTAACAGCTAAAGAGCGGAAGTCAATTCAAGAGGGCATTGTTAAGTTTGGGAGATGGGGCCTTGATTCCAATGGGGTCCCTCTGTGGAGTTGTGCAGTATGTGATTCAGGAATGTTTGCTTAAGAGACAAGACAGGGGTATTTATCCAATGTATCTATTGTCTCCCTTTTTCCGTTAGTCAAGGTTTGTCCCATGGGGCCTTAAGTTACCACACTTCTAGGTTGTGCACCTGTTGGAAATGTACAGTGCCCCAAATGGCAGTGAGAGAGGCCCCGGGGACAGCTGAGACAAAGTGTTGTCAGGTTATTCCTGAAGACAGCTATTGCCTCGGCATTCGCTAGAGTGAAAAGATGAGCCAGGAGGACATGATGTCTCATCCAGGACTCATCCAAGAGCTCATCTGTTAAGCCAAAACCAGAAGAGAATATAAAAAACCCCATCCTTGACATATATTTTATGGAGTGTGTGCTACTCTCAAGTTTTTAATGTATGTATAGAAAGAAGATTCCATTTTTTTTTTATGTTTTAAAAACATTTCAACCATGGAGATAATAAAATACCCACAGAAAAAAGTCACTTGTGTATTCCAAAGGAAAAAAATAAGAGTAAAACTTAAAGAAACGGAAATAAGGAAAAGGCCAAAGGCCTTAGAGGTAAATCTAACCTTGAATAATTGTTTCTAAAATACCCCACCCCTGTGTTCTATGTGAACTTTTCCTCACCCCTCAAGTCAGTTCTTTTCTCTGTGGTTTCTCCAACGTTTTCCACCACCTTCTGCCACTCTGTAAGTCCTGACTCTCCCCACAGGGTTCCTTGCTGTCTCATCTGTGTTCTCAAAGCTTTTGACACAAACCTCCATTCCAACATCAGTCACATCATACAGCAGCTGTTTGACCTTCCTAATAGATTGGTCCTCCCTGTCATTTTCTACCCTCAATGCCTTTCAGCTCTTCATATGAACTCAATTTCTGAATTTCACTCATTAAATCATTTAGCAGATGACCTTTCAGTGTCTGCTATGCACTGGGCACAGTGGGAGAGACGCCATGGTGTAAGACCCAGGTCCTGTTCTCAGCGGGAGGCAGAGAAATCCAGTGGGCAGGTCGGAAGTTAGCTGATTAAAAGTCCAACCCCCATTATAAAGCCTGAAATCGTCATTTCAGCTGCTAGATGGATGGTCTTGTGGGGGCAAAACCTATGGGGCGAGCTAGGGAGATAATGGTTGCATTAGAAGTAAAGACATAGAGTAACCAGGAGGTTGCCAACCCTCCTCCAGAGGTCTGAACGCACACTTCCCACCTTACACAGGAACATGTGGGGAGGGTCCCAGAGCAGCAGTGTCTCTGCCTAAGCCAACATGAGTCTGGGAGAGGGAAGAGAAAGATTCAGGGTATGGACCAAGCCAGATTGCTGAAATCTGTTCAGTTGCATTCAGAAATGAGGAACCTTGTTGGTGCACTCATTAGAACAATAGTTCCCTAGAATGAGAAGCACTTTAAGCAAGGTCTACGTTGCCTGGCTCAACCCCAATTCCCCTCCAAACCTCTACTCCCTTCTCACCTGCTGACCTTCTTCTCAGGTCAGACTCTTCTCCCAGAGTGAAGGTCACCAGGTGAAGAGAAAGTCACCTTCTCTTTTAAGTTGCGCTAACGAGGTCTTTCAGGCTGGGCTGGCCCACAGACACGACCTGTGAGTGCTTCAGGAAGAAACACCCTGGGAGGAAACAGGGATTCAAAGACACCGCTCACATTCTGAATATCAGTTCCCAGGTTAGTTTCAGTTCTAGGTCAAGAGCTGAAACAGCCCAGAGAAATAATCCTCTGCTCCCTCAAAGTCAGGCCTCTTTGAACCTTCCTGAGGTTTCTGGTTGGCATTTGTGGAAGCTTGCCTAGCTTGTCATCTTCTTTATGGTGGAGTGTTCTGCTAATTTGGAAATTTTCATGAATTATTTTGAAAGCATCCAGACAGGTCCAGCTTGTCTGTGGGAGAAAAGTGGCTCCCTGATTTGTCACATTTACTTATTTTTTAATGGAGGCAAATTCACATAACACAAAATTAATCATTTTAAAGTGCACAATTCAGTGACATTTCATACATTTTCAGTGTTGCACAACCACCACCTCTGTCCAGGTCAAAACATTTTTGTCACCCCAAAAGGAAATCCCATACCCATCAAGCAGTCCCTCCGTCTTCCTCCTTCCCACAGGCTCTGGCAACCACCACTCTACTTTCTGTCTCTATAGATTTATCTATTCTGGCTTTGTCATATAAATGTGATTATATAATATGTGACTGTACATGTCTGGTTTCTTTCATTTAGCATATTTTCAAGGTTCATCATGTGTAGCTTGTATGAGAACTTTGTTCCTTTCTATGGCTGAGTTCATTGTATGTTTATCCATTCATCCATCACTTAGATTTTTTGCTACCTCTTAAGATCCTGGACATTGAGAAGTCTGAAACTGTGTGACTGGGGCCATTCTGTATTCTTCAAAGGAAGAAGCAACTTGTGAAGGAGATGAAGACAGCCCAAGGTATGATTCTCTAAAGGTGACGCCTTCAGAGGAAACATACATTTAGCTGGCCAGGAATGTCTCTTTCTTCTGACTTTGTTGTTAGAAAAATGTGGGAGAGATCTTTGCTGTACTTTTTTTTTTTCTTGTTCAAGAGAACATACTCAACTTGAATTCCTGAAGTGAGGATACCTTACTGGATTAGACAGTTTCTTATTAACAAGATAGAAAGGCATTGGTGAACACAGTTCTCCAAATCTCTAAATATAAACACAGCC